>NC_133785.1:20262838-20381928 GCF_003597395.2 Chelonoidis abingdonii
TTTCTATGTTTAGTCTTGCGTCTGTGGGCCCCAATACTACGTGCTGCCACCCAGAATCGCCAATGGAATGCCTAATTTGCGCTGTAGATCAAGGATCAGGTCGCCGTGTTGATATGGCTTCGTAGTAACAAAAGCTTAGTTTTTTGCCTATTTCATCACTCAGTTGAGAAAATCTTCTTCCCCTTAAGGCCTACCACTATTCCCTGCCTTTTTAATTCTCTTCCTTTCCCTCTCCTTTCTCATTTCTCTCCCCTTCTTCTGTCATCATTGAGTCTCCACTTTCCTTTTCTGCATTTCCTTCCTGATGCACCTCCAAGTTCCAATCCATCATGCCCTTGCCTTTCACCCCCTCTCCCCATTCCAGGCCGCAGAAGATGAGAAATGGCAAAGTAGTTTAATGTTTAACACTGATTGTGTCAACTCTACAGTTGATCGTCCAGTCAGATTCAAGAGGAAAGGGAAGTTCTTCTGCCTCCTCTGAGTCGTTATTTCAGGTTTGTTTGCAGTCTAAGGCTGACATCTACTTGCTGTCATCACTGGCTGCAGTCAATGCGTAATTTCTCTGCAGCCCGAGTGCCTAAGACTTCTTTTTTTTTAAAAAAAACCAAAAGCTTAGATTCTGGCAGCATCAGAAATATGGCCATTGCAGATTGCGATCAGTGCAACAGGCTGCTGGGCTTGACATCATCTGCCCTATGAATCCTCTAAATCACAGTCCTTGGCTGTCTGATTTGGGTTAGTCTTACCTATGACCGTGACTTCCTTTTGAGACTAAGCCTATTGTTCAGGCACTTAATAAATTAAACTTACATAAGAGGAATGAAAGAGTGGGAGAGGTTGGATGCCCCACATGATGCAGTGGACCTATGGGGAGGAAACATGCCTATGAGTGAGGTTCCCCTTCAGAATTCTTCATGGGAATGGGTCAGGCCTTCATAGAGCGAGGGGGCTTCCCGATCCCCAAATCCTGCCAGCATTCTCTAGGATATGAACCAGATTTCATCTATTTGTCTCCTCTGCTTAGATAGATTTTTTCAGTGAAATAGTCTTAAAGAACACCAATTTTTGCTACTTTAGTTGTTAATTAACAATGGATTGGCTGTCTCGTGTGCCTGTCCCATGCCAGACTCCTGCAATAGTAAATTATCCGGCAACCTTTTAGCAATTGCAATAGTTGGTTTTAATTTGAAGCTCCTCTGCCACCAGGAAATGTTTGTTAATGACAAATGTAAATACTAGGATATCCTTGTAAACATTTAGCCACCAATGCTTGCTAGTGGAGGCTGCGGAGTATTTCAGACTTAAGGACAAACTACTAATTTGGAAGTGGGTGTTTCCAAGTCCCCCCCTCATATTTGCATGACCTTTATGTAATCCACAACCTAAAAGCTTCCTTTGCACTATAATTACTCCAGTGTTCTCAGTTTACCCACTGGTAAGTGGTCTAACACAGATCGGTGCAATTCTATGAATACCCATATGGCGCTGCAGAAGAACAGCCAGCAAGGCATCAAGAGCCCTTTAGGTCCCATTCCTTGCAATCTGATCTGCCTGCGTGCATCTAATTGCAAGATGCTGGCCAAAGCTTTTACTATCTTATTAAATTGAAAGTACAAATGCCCTTAAGTGGGGAGTCTACGTGCGGTCAAGGTTCCACCCTGACTGTCCGGCAGCATTTGCACTCTGATGCGGAGCCTAAGGTTATATAGTTATCAGATACAAGAGCATTCCCATTTTACTTTTTGTAAACACGTCAATCTTCAGTAATTTTTTAATTAACATGTTGACATTATTACATATTTTCTGTTTTGATGGATATATTTGCCGAATGTGGATATGAAAGACTAAAAGGAAGTGAAAGAAAATGATGATGGACAAACGTATTTTGCACTAGTCTTGCCATTAAAAACTAAAAATATGACCTGCTGCATACCGAAGACTGTTGTGATCGCAATTAGGCGAAGGCACGAGCATTCTTTTATGGATCCTCATTTTCTTACGCCCTGAATTATTATCTTGTCCATTGTAAGTACAATGGAGCACTCATGGAGCTAAGGTGCATACTCTGCTCTTTAGCATTAGTTAAAAACATCAGATCTTGGGTCCTTTTCAAACTTAGCAAAGACTCTTTTGAGTATCCTCAAGAAGAGAGTGCTGTGCCAATGGAAGCGGCAAACGTATATTATTATTTCCTTTTCAACATATTTATGACTCCTTTATGCAAGTTATGACAAATAGAGATCTATTATTATGCTACTGTTTATTTCTGAACATCACAACAGTCCTTTTTCTGGCTTCCTAGATTTCTCGCCTTTGTGATGTGCCTTATTCAAGGACAAATATCCACCCTAAAGATGATAACTATGTGCAGGCTCAGAAATTTTATTCAACCTCTACTGCCTCCGTCACTGAGAATACCAGAAGTGTTTTTTACCCCTATGTTTTTTCCAGCCCCTCCTAGTGTTAAAGTCAGTAATTTAGTTCTGGGCTGCTTTTGATGTCAGCCTATTGCATGTCCTCTCTAGGTGATCTATTACTTCCAGAACCCGGCGATAAAACCACATGGTGAAAATGTTCTCAGCTCCAGAAGCCTTTGCGCTTACCTAACAAGTGTGTGAATGAAGTTATAAAGGTGCCTCTGTTAATTTCAGAACCTGGAGTGTGCGAAGCTCAGTCGGACAGAGATGTTCTGTAGTAATTCTGCATGGACATTCTCTCGCTGATGGGTCAAATGAATGATGGTTTAGCTCCAGAACATGGAGTTGCTAAGCGTCCTCTGATATCAATCAGTCACGGAGTATTAGCATGCCGTGCAGGGCACGAGTGTCTTAGGATAAGGTGTTAATGTGGGCTCGGAATGGCGAAAAAATTGCAGCCCTAAATATGGATAGGATAAATGAAAGCTCTTCTGTGCTAACTTATGGCCAGAGTAGTTTCGCCTACCAAGATCGAAGCCACTGTACAAGATGCAGAGCTTTGGTGGAGCTTGTGGATGCGAGAGAGCCTGTGTCTTGGAGGTGTACGTTATTGATATAAATGGGACGCATTACAGAACATATGGGTTGCAGATCTAATGGTTCTGTAGTCGGCACCAAATCCCCTATGTAAAAGGGTGGCTCATTAAGGCTGTCTAAGACCAGGTTATCAGGAGTTTACTGGTTAATTCAATACTGCGTGTCTGCTTGCTGCTGTATGTCTGTATCATTTTTAATAGTTGATAATTATGAATATGGGTGCTGTATATTGTCTGTATGTTCAAACTTGGTTGTTGTTACTGAAAAAGATCCCAGACAAGTTGGTGTCAGCTCTGTTAGCCTGCTTGAGTGGCCCCATTAAGGACCATCAACATCTACCACAACTGACCATTAAGAGGAGGCGGATACGCCTTGTGGGATCAGCAGTGTGCCAGAAAACTGGCCCATGTGACTGCAAACTCCATTTGCTGTAACTTTCCACATAAAACAAAGAGGAGTTTCTACACCTGGAAAAGTCTATATAAGGCAGAGGCCTCATCTCCTATTTGTCTTCAATCCTGCTTCTTACCTCTGGAGGGACTTTTGCTACAATCTGAAGCTCTGCACAAAGGACTGATGACCCATCCCCAGCGGGGGCTGTCTCTCGAGACTGGATTAAACTGCAGTTTACTTCATTCACTGCTAACAATGCCTGAACGCAAGAACTTTGCCATTACTGTATATAATTGATTCCATTTAACCAGTTTCTAGCTCTCACTCTACTTTTCCTTTTATGAATAGAAAACCTTTAGATTTTAGATTCTAAGAGGATTGGCCAACAGCGCTATTTGTGCGGCTAAGATCTGAGGTGTATAAAAGATCATCCTCTGTCGACGTGACGATCCCATTCGAGAACAGGAGCCCCGCGTTCGTCGAAGCCCCGAGCCCGGTAAACTCGAAAATATGTCCCCTTGACTGACCACCTTGGCGGGTAAAGGGCTACGAGGCGTTTTACCACCGACGCCCTGATCGTCGGGGCGCTAGGTAACGAAATTCTCGCTGGGGACCCCTGTCTAACGAAGGTGTACTTTAGGGCCTCGGTGGAGGTGGGCGCCGTCGCTATGCACAGACTCATGAGACGTTTGATGGTCCTCGGACACTATGCCGGTGGTCTCAGGCGACAATCTAGCACCGAACACAGTCAACGCGGCCACCGCCGTACTTAAGTGCATGGCCGATTGGCTCCACGCACGTCACCGGGGAGGGAGAACCCTTGAACGACCCGCCCTAACTACAAACCTACATCCGCTGAGATCCTGAACCATCCGATCTGGATTCCACTCGTGAGGGCTCACCCTGTTCCCATTACCGCGGCACTAGCTTGCTGCTATCATGACTATGATTAAACCATGTAGAATGAGCCGATGTACCCCTCGCTCTATTGCTCCCGGCTACTCATTACTTCTGGCCCCACCCACCGAGTACACCCGCACTATTGGGGACACTACAAGACTGTATGTAGCTATAGACTGCTAACCCAGTAACCAATATAACCAGCGCTCCCCCCATACATCTGTATGTTGCCTCCACGATGCACTAATGACTGACATTGCACACTCTGTGGTATCATCCTTATTTTAAATATTCTCTAATAGACATGTTGACCTGGGTCTGGGGGCTTGGTCTCTTGGGATCCGACGAGAACACTTTTTTCTTTTACTGGGGTTGTTAGAGTTCTCATAACCATCATCATCCGCCATGGACGTGTGGGACTTGTGGTGATCACTAGGCGAGACTGGATGTGTCTAAGAGAAATTGCTTGTGTGACTTGCGGTTAGCCAGAGGGGTGAACACCGAAGTCTTTTGTCTTGATGGCTTGGTTTGGTTTGCCGTCTAGAGTGGACAAAACCCAGTGCCTAAGGGGTTGTGACTGACATGCCGCTCGTTGCAGCAATTTGGTCCTGATACTGTGCGTAACTCTCAGTTGAGGCGCTTGCATAAAACCACATCAGTACTAGTGGCGTAGTCATGCTACAGGATCCACAAACCAGGTCATTAAGCTTTGGGTTCAGAACCCCACGCTATCTAAAATTGAATTTTGTATTTGCAGAGTTTGGTTTGCTTAAAGATCAGTGACCATGAGCCCGAATAAAGCCCATACAGCAGAATGCTAACTGAAACTGCAAGCCCTGGATGACACAGCCATGCAGTTTGACATGAGAAAAAGACTGGCCAGAAATTCAAAAGAGAGAGACAGACAGCATAATTATAACCAGTAACCTGTAACCTGGTCTTAGACACCTTATATGACCCCCTTTACATAGGATTTGGTGCCACTACAGAACCTTGATTGCAACCCATGTTCTGTATGGTCCCAGTTTATATCAATAACGTCACACCTCCAAACACAGGCTCTCTCGCCATCCACTAAGCTCCACCAAAGCTTGCATCTTGTCAGTGCTTCGACTTGGAGGCAAACTAGCTCTGCCTCAATAAGAGCACAGAGCTTTCATTTATTCCTTCATTTAGGGCTGCCATTTTTCCCAATTCCAGCCCACATCCTCCTTACCTAACACTGTGCCTGCACGCATGCTAGATACTCCGTGACTGATTGATATAGAGGACCTTAGCAACTCCATTTCTGGAGCTAAACCATCATTCTTTGACCATCAGGAGAGATGTCATGCAGAATTCTACAGAACACTCTGTCCACTGAGCTTGCACACCCAGGTTCTGAAATTAACAGAGGCCCTTATAACTTCATTCACCACTTGTTAGGTAACGCAAAGGCCTTCTGGAGCTGGAACATTTCACATGTGGTTTTATCCTCGGGTTCCTGGAAGTAATAGATCACCTAGAGAGGACATGCAATAGCTGACATCAAAGCACCCAGAACTAATTCACTGATCTTTAAACTAGGAGGGGCTGGAAAAAACATAGGGGTAAAAAACACTTCTGTATTCTCAGTGAGGAGCAGTAGAGTTGAATTAAATTTCTGGAGCCTGCACATAGATCTCTTTAGGGTGGATTGTCCTTGAAATGGCCATCACAAAGGCAGATCTAGGAACCAGAACAAGGACTGTGTGATGTTCAGAATAACAGTACATGATCTCATTTTGCAAACTTGCATACAGGAGTCATAAAATGTTGAAGGAAATAATAATTCTTTGCCCTTCCATTGCACCTCTCTTCTGAGGATCTCAAAGCACTTTGCAAGTTGAAAGGACCAGATTCTGATGTTTTTACTAATGCTGCTGAGTAGCACCTTACTCCATGAGTAGCTCCATTGACTTAATGGAGCAAGATAATATTCAGCGTAAGTAAGAGGATCAGAATCTGGCCTTCGCTAATTGCATCACAACACTTCGGTGCAGCAGGTCAGTATTTTTAGTTTTATGGCAGACTATGCAAAATACGTTTGTCATCATCATTTTCTTTCTTCCTTTTAGTCTTCATATCCACATTCCAATATACCATCAAAACAGAAATATGTAATAATGTCAACATGTTAATTAAAAAATACTGAAGATTGACGTGTTTACTAAAGTAAAATGGGAATCTCTTGTATGATAACTATATAACCTTAGGCTCCGATCCTGCAAGCTGCCACAGTCAGGGTGGACCCTTGGACCCACGTAGATCCCCATTAAGGGCATTTTACTTCAATTTAAAGATAGTAAAAGCTTTGGCCACATCTTGCAATTAGATGCACGCAGGCAGATCAGATTGCAGGAATGGGACCTAAGGCTCTTGATCCTGCTGGCTGTTCTCTGCACCCATATGGCATTCATGGAAGTTGCACCATCTGTGTTAGACCCACTTTACCAGTGGGTAAACTGAGACATGGAGTAATTAAGTGCAAAGGAAGCTTTTGGTTGTGATTACATAAAGGTCATCAATAGGACTTGGAAACACCACTCCAAATTAGTAGTTTCCCCTTAGTCTGAAATACTCCCAGCCTCCCACTAGCAACATGGTGCAAATGTTTACAAGGATATCCCTGAGTACATTTGTCATTAACAAACATTTCCTGGTGCAGAGAGACTCAATTAAACAATAATTGCAATTGCTAAAGGTTGCCGGATAATTCACCTATTGCAGGAGCTGCATGGGACAGCACACGAGACACCAAAATCCATTGTTAATTAACCTAAAGTAGCAAAAATTGTGTTCTTTAAGACTATTTCACTGAAAAAATCTATCTAACAGAGGAGACAAATAGATTGATCTGGCTCATATCCTAGGAGATCTGCAGGATTTGGGGATGGAACCCCCTCCTCTATGAAGCTGACCCATTCCCCATGGAGGAATTCTAAGGGGAACCTCACTCATACAGTTTCCCTCCCCATAGGCCTGCCATCTGTGGCCTCCACCTCTCCATCTTCTTCCTCTTATTATTTATTTATTAAGTGCTGACAATAGGCTTAGTCTCAAAGGAAGTCACGGTCATAGTAAGACTACCCAAATCAGACAGCCAAGGACTGTGATTTAGAGGATGTCTATAGGGCAGTGATGTCCAACCCACAGCCTGTTCACTGGATCCAATCTGCATGCCATATTCTGATGCTCCAGAATCTAAGCTTTTGGTTTTTTTTAAAAAAAGAAGTTCTTAGCACTCGGGGCTGCAGAGATTACCATTGAACTGCCAGCCAGGTGACAGCAGTGATGTCAGCCTTAGACTGCAAACAACCTGAAATAACGACTCAGAGCAGAGAACTTCCCTTTCCTCTATGAATCTGACTGGACGATCAACTGTAGAGTTGACACATCAGTGTTAACATTAACTACTTTGCCATTTCTCATTTCTGCGCATGGAATGGGGAGAGGGGGTGAAAGGGAAGCATGATGGATTGGAACTTGGGAGGTGCATCAGGGAAGGAAATGCAGAAAAAGGAACAGTGGAGACTCATGATGACAGAAGAAGGGGAGAGAAATGAGAAAGGAGGATGGGAAAGGAAGAGAAATAAAAGGCAGGAATAGTGGTAGCCTTAAGGGGAGAAGATTTTCTCACTGAGTGATGAATGCAATAACTAAGCATTTTGTTACTACGAAAAGGCCATATTCAACGGGACCTGATCTCTTGATCTACACCAATAGGCATTCCATTGCGATTTCTGGGCAGCACGTAGTATTGGGGCCCACAGACCAAAACTAAACATAGAATTCGGAGCTTGTCCAAAGAAGGAATTTGACACCCCTGATGCAGAGTGTAGGATGGTGGTTGTTTGGGTGGATGGCGGCATTTGTGTTGACATGGATTATTGTTGGTGAACTTCATGAAGGAAGTTGGTGTGACAGAGTGGGACATGGCTCTATCAGTTGTGAACTGCATTTTATACTGCACCCTCCATCTTGGCTTGTGACCTTCACCGTGACCTTCATTTCACCGTGTAACCTACACTATTGGATTAGAACATCTATTTTGTATCAGGGGGCTGGCACTTAGTTGAAGGACTATGGCTGAGAAGCCATCATGGAGCAATCTAGGGTCATCAGCTTTGATTGTCTTTCAACTACCAGCCCATTGCCATGGGACAATGGACTCTACACAAAAGCCTGATTGAGGGAAGGGGCTAGGATTTTCCAGCTGGAGCTCATGGACAAAGAGGGACAGATTATTTAAGGTGTGTGTGTCGGGGGGGGGGGGGGGGGGGGGGGAATGACAGAGGGGTTTCTGAACAAGGGGGCCCATACACTACCACATGCCAGAAAACCAGGCTATAAAGAGAGTGAAGGCAGGAGGGTTTTGCTTTTCTAGAGTCACTGCCAAGACCTCGAATTCAGAGAAGGGGTGAGATCAGACTAGGAGGCTGCATTTCAGGACTTGGTCATTTTGTAAAGATCTGTAACTCTCTAATACTTTTTAAGAATAAAGTGCCTGTGGTGAGAAATTATTTTGCTAAGACAGTGTTCCTTGCTTGTTTGCCACATTGTAACTGAAGTGGTTAATCAAGAAGCTCAGTGTTCCCCCAGGGAGGTGGAAGCCGGAATGAGTGTGTATGAGTAACTGGAGGCTCAGTGGGGCTGGGACACTCGTTTCAGGGTTCAAGGAAGCTGGGCTATGGAGCTCCATGTCCCAAAGAAAGGTAGAAGACATGGGGTCTGCACCTGCACCTCAGAGACCCAGAGCAAGGAACAGAGGCCTGACTCCATCCAGACACAGAGGGTTTAGAAGCATGTGGGATCCAGAGGTTGAGTCCACTCATAACGGACTGGTGGCCACCCAAAGAGGGGGACTGGGAGAAGTTCTGATGTGTAGGTTTTAAGGAGGATCTGAATTTACAGCTTCAGTATTAGACTATGATGTATCCAGGATACATGTGGGTTTAGAATCCTGAAACAGGAATAAAAGTCGCAGAAGTGAAGCTTTTATTGACTAAAAACTTTTGGGGAGAGGGGGGAACTTTGTAGAAGGGATCTTTTTATGACCAAACATTTGTACCTCAAATGATAAGGGTCATAATGCAATGTTATGCCTCTGTTCACCTGCAGAGGAGTAAAAGGGTCCAGAAGTAAAATATCCCCCGACGTATGTCACTGCACAGTTAGTTTTTCACCTACCTCAGAAGAACCAGGTATTGGTCACTACTGAAAGCTGGATGCTGGCCTGGGAAGACAATGATGTGAGTGGTACAATAAAGCCTTCAGTCAGCTCTGATCAAGCTGTTTGAGGCAGGGACTGTCTTTTTGTTCCATGTTTTTACAGCACTTAACACAATGGAGGCCTGGGCCATGACTGGGACTTCTAGGTGCTACTGCAATACAAGTAAATAATTGTACATGTTATTATCATGACAATGTCAGACCTGACAGTTCTGGAAGTAGGTATACCAGCTGAAAGTAGGTACAGGTCTGTCGCATCTTACGCTGGGGTTCATTCCGCAGTAAGCGCGTAAAGCGAAAATCGCATATATTCAAAATTACATTGAGTGCAATGGCGGGCAGAATCGCCCGCACTACAGGTACAGTATTAAAATTGTTATTTTTCTCTTTTTTTGTTTTGTTTTTGCTGACCGTGTAAAGCTGAAATCACACATGTTAAATCCGCGTAAGATGTGATAGACCTGTATACCAGTCTTTGAAAAATTAAAGCCCTTTTTCCTATGAACTGAAAGAGGGTACCTCCGGTTCATTAGGGACATGGGAGTCTAATTAAGGGCAGCCTGTGACTTTTAAAAATCTTTTTCAGTGAGCACTGCAGAAAAGCTGTGGGCAGTGAAGGAAAAAGGCTTCTCCTAGGTGAAGAAGAGCTGGTTTTTCCCCGTAAGGGAAATCTTATGTTTCTTACTGTTTGGTGAGAGGGCCTTGGATCCCTGCATAGTAAGGCCCAGAGTGGATTAGAAAAGGTGGCTGGTGATTGGTAGCCAGCACAGGTTGAGGCAGTATTCCAATGGGAATTAGGAAATGTACTTTTTGAGGGTTTTGATTAAAGAAGCCCTCTCAGCTTACCCTGTAAATATTGTAAATAAATCAATGTGAAGAATTAAACCTCCACAGTAGGACTAATTTATCCTAGGCCCCTCCAATGCCAGAGGGAGAAATGCTGAGCCCTGATGTGATGAAAGAGGTCTGTTTTTAAATATTATTATTAATAATAATAATTAATAAGGAACAAACTGAGCTGGAAACATTTTCCAATGCTTTTTATCCTGGCCACTTTTTTTCCTTATTCTTACTGTAGGGCTTGTCTACACTGCCTTGCAGTTTGGACAACAGAGATGTGACTAGTAGTACGCACCAAAGTGCTGCACTGTAACTCCTCCATGTGGACACGGCAGATGTGAACTTAAAGGTTCCTGGTGCACGTTCATCCAATTCTCTTCAAACAGGATTACATGTGTGTGAACTAGGAAACGCTGAGTTCCCATCCACATGGGTCAGGCACAACACACCACTTTAGTATGCCCTGCTATTCATACCCCCATAGTCTGAATGGCACAGGTAGGTAGGCCTAGCCTTAGTTTCTTTACTGGCAGCAAGTGCAGACTGGTATGACTTCATCCGGGAATTCTTGCTCCTGTGGGTTTGTCTCTGACGGTGGCTCTGGGGAAGAACTCCAATTAACACAGCACCTGGAAGTCTCAGGCAATAACCCTAAATCATAAGCCAAAGAGTGCTGCTAAAATGCTGAATGAGGGGTATGGAGTCCTGTCATCAATACATAGCAACTAAAACCATAGCTCCCCGAGACGTTGATGAAGAATGCTTTGAAGCACCAGTGCAGCCCTGGGAGCTGTTTCACAGCAAGAATCCTCATTTGTATGTTGATCGTTAATCAAGCATTCCAGTTGCAGTTGGAGCTTGCTGCTTGGTTTCAGCTTACAGATGAACAGAGCCATTCTGAAGAACAACACCCGCTCTCCAATTGCTTGACACAATCTCAATATTAAGTCAGACTGTTTATTAGCCAAGGACAGAACTTGGTCTCTTGGTGCCAAAAAATTATATTTTGAACTCTTGCGCAAGCAGATTTAGGGTCAGACGTCTAGCTGATATATTTAGAAATGACTTTCCATGGACTCCAGCTAAAGTGAATCACTGTGTCCAGTGTTAATGAACTTAGAAAATTATTGTTTTGAGGATGATTGCACTGACAATTTTAACATGGCTTTGTTTGTTTTTTTCTGTTCGCCTCTGGAAATTTCACAACCATCAGTTAGCCAAACTCCAAGTCTGAGCGGGGTACCTTGCAACACTGATTTATCAGTGTCATTGAAAAACAAATCCCTACAGCGTCATACTTTTCATTGATCCACCATATTGGATTCAATTCAAGCCTACAGTCTGTTACATAAGACCCAAGAAAAGTAAAAGCCTTGTTGATTTATACTAATCGCAAATCATTGTTTGTCTGCATAAAACCCACTGACTCAGCTAGAACTCCAACTGGGGGCTTTAGATGTACACCGCTGTCTCAATATAACGCCACCCAATATAACACAAATTTGGATATAACGCGGTAAAGCAGTGCTCTGGGGGTGCGGGGCTGCGCACTCCGGTGGATCAAAGCAAGTTCAATATAACGCTCTTTCACCTGTAACGCAGTAAGATTTTTTGGCTCCCAAGGACAGCGTTATATCGCGGTAGAGGTGTACTACAGTCCTTTCATACCTCTTCAGCCCACGGCACAGGCTGAGGATAAAGCCACAATCTAACCCTAAAAATGTAGTAACTCCATTGTCTTCCTTGGAATTGCTCTGGATTTACATCAGCAAACCTGTGCTCAGAAACTGGCATATATGTATTGTGACAAAGTTCCTCCTCTACCTTGGTGGGTCCTGCGCTTATTGGCAGATTTGTTCACCTCAGTGATCTTCTCCTCTTGTGGAATCCACAGTCTGGGTCAGCTCCTCCTGTGTCTGATCAGGAGCTGGGAGGAACCCGGGCCCGCCCTCTACTCCGGGTTCCAGCCCAGGGCCCTATGGATCACAGCTGTCTATAGTGCCTCCTGTAACAGCTGCATGACAGCTACAACTCCCTGGGCTACTTCCCCATGGCCTCCTCCAAACATCTTCTTTATCCTCACCACAGGACCTTCCTCCTGGTGTCTGATAATGCTTGTACTCCTCAATCCTCCAGCAGTACACTCTCTCACTCTCAGCTCCTTGCCTTCTTGCTCCCAGCTCCTCACACACGCTCCTTCTCCTCTGCTCCTCCCCCGCTGACGGAGTGAGCCTTTTTAAACCCAGGTGCCCTGATTAGCCTGCCTTGATTGGCTGCAGATGTTCTAATTAAAATAGCTCTCTCTACTGCCTTCTAGAAAGATCTTAATTGGCTCCAGGTGCCTTGATTAACCTGGAGCAACTGCCATTTGGTTACCAGAGTACTAGGGATTTGTTTAGCCTGGGGCTAACATCCCTGTCCGGTTCCCTTAGTTTAAATCCGGTTCCCTTAGTTGCCCTATGACCTCACTCCTGATCCTGTTTTTTTCATTCGTTGTCCCACGTAATTATTTGGTATTCTAGCCCTGTGGATCCTCCCCTTAGGCTGGGGGGAGGTCCTTTAGAAGTGGACGGGCTTCGCCCGCCCACCCCTGGGATGCCAATAGGCTAACATACCTGTTTCTCAGTACTTTACTGTAGCCATCTGGCCTTGCCCCATCACAGTATCTGGGCATTCTGGCATGTTTGTATGGTGTCACATCTATTCACAGTGCTGTATACATTATGCTTATTATGAGACAATAATACACATCACTGTTTACAAGCATCTGTATGCATAATCCTTCATCAAAGTGTCTCATGCTTATTAAGTATACAGAAGGTAAGGTAAGGTGCTGAGTGCACTACCCTGATCTGGAAAAGCACTTAATCATGTACTTAACTTTAAGCACACACACGGTATCATTGATCTCAGTGGGACGCTCACATGTTTCAAGTTAAGCATATGCATAACTATTTTTCTGGATCCAGGCCAGCATACTCAGCACATTACTGGATCAAAGCCTGTGTGCATTGGACAGAATTTGTTCCCCCTGAAGACCAGTGGAAGCTTTTCCCACTGATTTCAATGGGATCTGTCATAAATTTAGGCTCACCTAAGGGTTCATTTATGCATCCAATTTTTTAATTGTGCTGCAAATTCCGGTTGGAGAATCATGACGACACCATTGAAAGACTTGTATCTGGCTTTTAAAGTGTGACTTCTGCAGCAGATAAAACCGGAAAAAAGGGACATGTAAGCTAAAAGAAATGGCCTCAGATGGTATTTCCGAACATTCTTTGCTAGTACATTTATGATTTATTTTAAAATAAGAATGGTCTTCATTCACAGTGCAGTTTCTTCCCCTGCTGAATCTGGCATGTAAGTCCTAGGGCTCAGTTCTCTTATGCACCCAAACTCCACTTGGTGTGGAGTTGGAAGTCCATTAGGGAGCCAGTGATATTTCACTGATTCTTTGCTGGCCCAAGCCTTGTATGAGTTATGCCACAGGAATATGGTATTAAGGTGGTTTTTGTCTTTGTTTCCAGTTACTGTGCCAGTGGAGAGCTATTCATCCTCATCGTCTTAATTTACAATGGCATACAATTGAGATAGCACAAACAGGACCATAATTCCAGATGAGGAATCAGATGCAAGAGCAGATTAACGCCCAAGCAACAGGAATCCTGTTTAAATGCATAATGTCCCTAAATAAGACAATATAAAGGAAGAACAAACTGACATGTATGAGAAACTACATTCAAACAGATGGTTCTTTCTTACAGCTGTATTTAAAGCTCCAGCAGTGAGATTTTTAAAGAGACTCCATATGGGCCTAACAACTCACCTCCTTCCTCGTTTTTGGGAGAGTGAGGTGCTAACTCACCTTTCTGGAACTTCTACTTCATTTCCTGGAAACAAGCCTTCTGTCACGTGATATTGTTTTGCTACTGTAGGAATTCCAGCTCCTTGTTTGGACAGATTGTAAACAAGGAAACCTGATACCTTGAGGACAAAAGGAGGGAGAGAACAAGATGTCCCTAGAAAGACATTTGAGAGTGCTCAACCATGCAGTGTTTTTTATTTTTATATACTATAATTTCTTACCCAGCACCACTAAATGCTATACAGAGAAAGTCAATCATAAACAAAGGGAGGAGATTTTAAAGTAGGGGACAGGGTCTGATAGCCCAGTCTTAAATGTGTCTCTGTCTCTGCAATTTTGTGGGTGAAGTTTTGAACCTATAGTTATTTCCAGGCACAGTTTTGCTACTGAAGGACCTGATTTGTGGGTGCAGACAGGTTCCATACACAGGCAGGTAAATGAGCACCCACAATCTGCTGTACAAAACCAACAGCCAGTTTTTAAACAATCTGGCCCTTAAAGAATGGAAATGAATTGGTGGCTTCGGGAGAGGATGGGGGGCTGTTCCAGAAGATGGGGCAGCACAACTGAAAGGGAGATTCCTAGCAAGGGTACAGGGAGCAGGGCATAACTGAAGAAGTCGAGTATGCACAGGCCAATCAAAGGGGAAGGATGGAGATTTTGTAGTGGTAGAAACTAGGGGAGTGAATCCCTAGGGAGTTTTAAAAACTAAGAAGGCGGTTTTGAATTCAGCCCTTCTGCACCATGTCAGCAGCAGTGGGGGAGATATTTCTGAGCTATTTGCTCATATTTCTTTGCCGTGATAGAGTGGGTTTGAAATTATAATCCAATCTGTTAGGTACATTATGCACAGGACAGCGGTGCAGAAGATGAGATGCTGCCTCTCGTGGTTAGATACTGTCAGCTTTTAAAAACGTGTCCTCCCCAGATATGTTTTTTCTTCATATTCTCTCTATTCTTGGCAAACACAGATGACATTTACCCTTAGCCTCAAGGCTCCCACTATGAACAGTGGACATAGAAGCAAGAAGGGCTCTAGCTCTGCACATCAGAATCACTGGGATCCTTGAGCAAAAATAAGATCCTAACCCTAAACTAAGCCCTATCATTAACCTTAACTGGGACCCTCATGTACACTAATTCTACACTGATTCTAACCCAGTCTGTAACCCTAAACCGAGCACAGTTTATTGGCAGCCTCACAGCAGCTGGGAGAATAAACTAGCTTAAGGGCCATGAGCTGAAGGAAAACAGCAGACTGAGCGGGTTCCCCTACCAACCCCTGAGAGACTTAAAAAATGAGGGGGCTTCCAGATCCCCTGGGCACCAGGACCAGCTGATCCTGTCAAGAATAAGGAGAAAACGCACACCCTCTAGCAGGAGGAACTGACTGATCACCAACCCGGACTGAGTGAACCCTGGCACAACATTTCTCCTGGCCAAAGGGGGCACTGTTGCAGCGACACACCAGCCTCACACCAAGTCAAAAAATGGGTCCTAAAATGTGTATTTCACACTCCAAAATTGAAGCTTGGAGATAACAAGCTTTTGCCTATCAAATTTGTCCTTTTGAAAACTGTTGAATTTTGCACCCTCCACCAATTTTCTTTTCCCAGGATAAACAATGTAGCTCTAGTTCGTTTACTTCCTTTTTAAGGGCATAGGCTTAACAGATAATGTTAGGAGAAGCATGAACAACTCTGGCAACAGGACCCAGTATTTAAAAGCCAGATCCAAAGCCCACTGAAGTCACTGGAAGGATTCCCTTTGACTTCAGTAGGTTTTGGATCAGGTCCTAAATGTTGCAGTGGGACCAGAAAGAGAAGCTCATACATAGAGTTGGGCAGGAAATGGTTCTCTCATCCGATGAGAGTTTGAGACTTTCCCATCCCAAATTAGGACAAAAAGTCAAAAATCGCAAAATTTTTTGCAAACTGATCATCCAAAATATTTTTTCAGATTGGGTCCATTGTAATGTTCTATTTCAATTTGCACCTCTAAAAAAATAATCAATTTTTCAAATATTTCAAAAAATATTTTGAAAAATATTTTTCATATTTCAAAATGAAAAGTCATTTCAAACCAAAAAATGAATTTCATTTTGAAAATGTCAAAGCATAATGTTATGACAATTTCAAGACTTTTTTCTTCTAAGAAATGTCTAATTGGGAGATTTGAATTCTTGGGGAGATACATAATAATGATTGTTCTTCTAGGATGCCTGATGCTTTGCCAGCTCTTGTTTCAAGCTGCACAGCTGAAGGCAGGGCCAGCGCTTCCATTAGGCGACCCCAGGCGGTCGCCTAGGGTGCCAGGATTCAGGGGGCGGCATTTTGTGTGCTCCGCATGGGGCGCACAGGAGCTTCCGGTTCCACTCCCATCACGCTGCTGAAGAAAGACCTTCTGCCAACGTGCCGCAGAAAACAGCGGCAGGCAATTGAGCAGCTCAATGACCGCTGCTGTCGCCTGCGGCATTTCGGCGGAGGGTCCTTCTTCGGCGGCGCAATGGGAGTGGAACCGGAAGCTCCCGTGAGCCCTGTGGGGAGCGCACAAAATGCTGGCCCTTGAATTCTGCCTAGGGTGCCAGAAATCCTGGCGCCGCTCCTGGTTGGAGGGTCTCCATTAGGTCTCCATCCACTTATGTGAATAAATGCATCAACAGAGCACCTTTTCATCTTTGGCTTTCCAGAGCCCTTCACAAATGCTGCAAAATGGAGCCCGCAAGGGGATACTGAAGTGCTGATTTCTCCATGAAGATGACAGAGAACACAACTACAATTTTGCAGCAGACACTCTCTCAGTTCCCTGTTTCAAACAGCTTCCACTTGGGACCTTGATATTCTATTTTGGCGGTTTTGTAAGAAAATGGAATGGGGCAATATAATCCACCCATTTATATACATACTGAAACCTTGCAAAACATTTCACGTAACACCAGTCTTGAACCTAAACACAAAAGTTTAAAGATTTTACCACCTAAACTGAGAATAAGCCTATATACACGGTTTTGTGCACTCAGCTGCAACAAAGCACATTCTCTGCTGGAGTCTTGCAAACTGGTTGTTACTGTTGCAACATACAGCTGAAATGGGTGCTATGAGGTGATATAGCTAAGTCTGACAGTGCAACCCCATTGGAGGTCTGTAAACGATTCTGCAGTTTGTGATACAATCCTCTGATCTGGACTCCACTTAAATGAATGAATTCCACTGAAATGAAGCCAAGGACAAAGTTCAAGGGTAAACCAATAACCCTTGGGGTTTTTTTATATAGAGAAGCAATTCCTTACAGCATCTTCTAGAGTTGATTCACCCAGTCACTCTCTCTCTCCTTAGGCCAATTGCCATGTTTCCTTTTCCCTCAGAGCACGAGCCATTTATACATAGTTCAGACAAATCTGCATTCCCCCTACTAAGTCATTCTGTCGTCCCCTTCCCTCAGCCAGGTGCAAAGCCCAGGACAATCTCCTCTCCAACACCTGCCCTAAATTCCTTTGCAATGCCACCTGAGGACGGTGGTGGTAGGGGTCTGGGGGATGTAGTGTCCTGGGTTGAAATTGGGGAAGCAGGCTAATCATGGGTGATCTATGTTCAGTACTTAAATATGGCACCCATCACCACAGAAGCTGAGCCCCTTGCAAGCTGTTTTTTCATGTATTTATCCTCACAACACTCTGGGGGAGGCAGGAAGTGCCATTTTACACCTGAGGAATACAAAGACTATACGACGTACCAAGGTCACACAGGAAGTCTGTGGCACAGCAGGGAATTGAACGCTGCTCCCCCAAGTCCCAGGCTAATCTATCGCTGCACCAACTTTCCTCTCCAAGGAGCTGCACTAATTATCCCCCCACCACTCTCAGTCAGAAAAAAGCTCCTCACATGCCACCACATGCAGCACTGGAGCAGGGGCCTGGATTAGGCCTGTAGGTGACACTGCAATATAAAGAACATCACACTCAGGGATGTGTGCAGGAATTTACACCTGACAGCTTTTGGAAGGGCACTTTAGAGCAGCAGCTGTGCGCTAAGTCAACCGTCGGAGCTGGTTCCAGGGCCAGAGCGTGGCTGGGGCTGGATCAGTGGCTAGGCTGGAGCAGCAGGCAGGGTATGTATTTTAGATGAATATTGGGGGTGCCCCTGCTTGTCCCCCTTGTGCATGCTCCTGATCACACTGATATTTCAACTTGTCCTTGGCACTGGGAGCCCCCAAATACTAGGTGGCTGTAGCTTTAACAGCATTATCCAAACAGGCTCTGCTTATGCAGGACACAGATCTTACCAGCATAGTCCGAGCAAGTAACGGTAGGCCTCATTGCAGACGCTGCCCCATCCCAGAAATTCACAACACAGTGAAACTGGGCTTGCTTTACTGAAATCTTACAGGAAGCTAATTACCTGACTTGGCTGAGAACACTTCTGAAAATACTTCATTGTATCTGCACTCGGTGCCATCCAGCCTGAGTCCACGTATAGCAGCCTTCTGGGTGTGCTCCTTTGTTTAGTGTTATAAATTGGATTGGCCCAGAAAGCAGCTTACCAGTGCTTGAAAACACCACTTACAGTGCAGAACAGTCCCCCGCTACATTGAAACGCCTGGCGAAGGAAAACACCACTCATGTCTGTCAGTATCAATGCATTGTGTGTTCTAGCAGTTAGAGTGCTAGACAGAGAAGCAACACTTGCTTTCATTCGTAGTTCTGCCACCGACCAGCTATGGAGCTCTTATAAAGTCACTTTCCCGCTCTGTGCCACTGGTTCACCATCTGTAAAATGGGGCTGCTGCTGATTATTACTACACCTCTCCCTCGATATAACGCTGTCCTCGGGAGCCAAAAAAATCTTACCAGGTTATAGGTGAAACTGCATTATAGCGAACTTGCTTTGATCCACTGGAGTGCGCAGCCCTGCCTCCCCGGAGCGCTGCTTACTGCGTTATATCGGAATTCGTGTTATATCGGGTCGCGTTATGTTGAAGTAGAGGTGTAGTACCTTGCAAACAGAAGAGCTGTGAGGCTTAATGCTTGAATATTTGGAAAGTGCTTTGAGATCTGTGATGAAAGATGCTAGAAAGCTGCAAAGGATTATTATTATTACTTGTAATATAGTCCAAAGTTTCAGCTATCCACTCCAAAACCCCAGTGGGGCTAAGATAACATACGTATGACTGTTTGGGCTCAGGCTGTGTTTTAAATCTCTGAATTCTCTCAGATGGTTGTAACAGCCAGAGACACTTGAAATGAAGATTAAAGAAGCCCCGTTTTCTGGAGTAACTTGCCCACATGAGAAGTTTCTTCCTACCTCCCACGAGTTAATTGATGCATGAGGGTTACTCTCTCTTGTGATTATTTTATCCTAGCTAATATAACTATGGATGTTTTCATTATTCATACCATATGATTTCCAGCTCATCATTCAATCTTTGCTCATCAAAGCCTCATTTAAACTGAGATTAGACTATTTGAAATCTGTCTGCTGCCGTCATTTCCCTTGCTACATATATTTATTTATTCCTAGCTGTATTCTTTTTGGGTAGCCTTGCCAGGTAGTTTTGATTAGTAACATATTGTTCATGCATCACTGTCATGTAACCAGCAAAGGCCCAAAGATGCCGTAGGACGTACAAACCAAGCCATTGTATGATTGTGAAATGAACTTCTCTGAATGGCAGCACGAGCTTTTCATGTCTAAAATTTTTCTCCATGTAGTTCTATCTGAACCTGTTTGACCTCTGTTTGGAATACATACTACTTACCCTGTCAAAGGAACAGGGCCTTCTCATCTCATGTGAAGGAAGCCAAATGACCATACTGGAAAATGAATTTACAGAATTCACTTATTTTCTGAAGCATTAAGAAAAACACTAGAAGGTTTTAGGAAGGAAATACCCTTTGCTCAGCTAAAACTCTTAGCAGATTCTTCTCAGGCAAAGTGGAATGCTAGGTTAGGGGGATAGGAATAGAACTGAATAGTCACTGAAGTAAAGAGAGAGATAATGACTGTAATCTGGTGGTTCAAGTACACACCTGGATGGGAGAACACCTGGATTTCAATCCCACTCCAAAGAATATTTAATTATTTATACAAATTGGATCAGCTTGAACAGGAGAGATTGAGGGATACTCACTTTACAACACTCAATAATCTGAGGGCTAGAGTACTCACCTGGGATGTGGGAAACCGAGCTTTCAAAATGGGGATTTGAACCTGAATGAGTGGTATTGGGCATAAGGAGACCATTTGCACCCCTTCTAATTTTGCAAATGGCACCTTGTGAATGCAATCATTCAGGAAATGTCAAGTGGTTGGTTTTAACATTTCTGGTTTTCTTCTTCTTTCATTTTAACTGAAACAATTAGCCAGTATTGTCACACATTCACAAAAATTACAAAATCTACATTCTTCAGTGAAAAAAAGTTTCAGCTGAAAAATGTCACCCATCTCTAGATAGGAATGAACTGAAGGAGATGAGAGGGCCAAATTTTCAAATTTAGGGACCCACAGTTGCATGCTCTCAGTGTGATTGCAAATATTCAGTGTGCATGTACAAATCAGGTATTTTCACAAGAACATAGACCATTTATTGTCCAGCTGGCTGTGTGCACACACAAAAACCTGATTTGTATACATACACACACAGCATTTGCAAGCATACGTTAATTGCATGCAAATACGCATATGCAATTGAGTGCTTAGCTTTGGAAATCTGACCCACGGTCATTACATGTGGAGTTGGCCGGTTCAGCTGATTACATGTTCAACATAGATAATAAATCAGGATCATTGCTCAATGCCCACAGGGGCTCTGACTAGAAAGAGAAAGGGAAGATAGCATCAAATTGCAGGCACGCATTTGTGTGTAATATTTCGCAAAGACAGAAGTATTATGCAGTTTACTGGCTTCCCCTGAGCAGTGTTTTGTCATCTAGTTGCTCAATAGTCAAAGGAAAATTCCAATAAAGCTGATTAAGCGTCTAAAGTTCCTGCCTTAAATATAGACTAATAAAAAACAAAAAGGCACTATTGGGAAAGCTGAAATGTGAATTGCTATTGTGACCAAGTTCCTCCTCTACCTTGGTGGGTCCTGCGCTTATTGGCAGATTTGCTCACCTCAGTGATCTTCGCCACAGTCTGGATCAACTCCTCCTGTGTCTGAACAGGAGTTGGGAGGTTTGGGGGGAACCCAGGCCCGCCCTCTACTCCAGGTTCCAGCCCAGGGCCTTGTGGATTGCAGCTGTCTATAGTGCCTCCTGTAACAGCTGCATGACAGCTACAACTCCCTGGGCTACTTCCCCATGGCCTCCTCCAAACACCTTCTTTATCCTTACCACAGGACCTTCCTCCTGGTGTCTGATAATGCTTGTACTCCTTAGTCCTCCAGTAGCACACCCTCTCACTCCCAGCTCCTTGTGCCTCTTGCTCCCAGCTCCTCACACACACTTCCTCTCCTCTGGCTCCTCCTCGCCTGACTGGAGTGAGCTCCTTTTCAAACCCAGGTGCCCTGATTAGCCTGCCTTGATTGGCTGCAGGTGATTTAATCAGCCTGTCTGCCTCAATTGGTTCTAGCAGGTTCCTGATTACTCTAGTGCAGCCCCTGCTCTGTTCACTCAGGGAACAGAAAACTACTCATCCAGTGACCAGTATATTTGCCCTCTAGCAGACTCCTGTACCCTACTGGTCTGGGTCTGTCACACTATGAATAATATTTAACAAAAGAAAATACATGGTGATTTTTAAAAATTGATCAGAGGCCATTGGAAAAGGTTTCTATGGGAATCTGCATGGGAAGTAGGATAACCATGAGAGAAATCATGAAGTCCTAAACTCAGATAAAGTTCCATTTTGAGGTAGGAGGGTAGCTGGGACAAGAACTAATGAGCTTTATCTGCAAGAAGGGAGATTTAGGTTAGATCTTAGGAAAAAATCTAACTGGAATTGCTTCCAAGAGAGGTTGTGGAAACCCTATTATGGAGGTTTTTAAGATCAGGCTGGACAAACACCTGTCAGGGATGGTCTAGATTTATTTTGTCCTGTCTCAGTGCAAGGGGATGGACTTGATGACTTCTCAAGGTCCCTTCCAGCCCTGCATTTCTATGATTCTATTACTTCAACCCAGGAGTCCTGTTTCCCAGTCCCTTGTTCTAAGAGGCCACATATTTTCCCTACCTAACAGTGACTTATTTCCTTTGTTCTGCACGCTCACAGGATCTCTGTTGTCTGTGATGGTTTGCACTTAGGGGCCATGACTGACATTTTGCTCCCGGCTGGAGTTAACTATGAAGTAAAAAAATCAGCAGGCTAATTTGCCAAGTCTGAGAGCTATGGGAAGATACCTTGTCCACCATCTCACCGCCAGACCTATTTCTGGTCTTCCTTTTATAAAACCCAGTTAAAGGTGATGTGCTGTGTGTGGCTCTTTGATGAAGTCCTCCCCCTTTCCTTTGGCAAAGAGTCAGAGAGGGCCAGACCACATTTTCACTTATTGGTGGGGTGGAATGGAGGACAGAATTTGGCTCAGCTTGTTTTCCACATGTTTCATCAAAAGAGCAATGCCTCATATGTACATTTCCCTGTGTCACCACTAGACCTCCTACACACAGTCCTCCATGGTTTTAAACAAAGAGAGAAAGAGACAGGGCCCAATCTTACATGGTTCTGAGCTCTTACATGCATGTTAGGACCCAGAGACAGAGGGTCAGATTCTGCTCAAAAGTCAATGACGCTATTCTAGATTTACAGTGATGCAAGAAATCAGAATCTGACCCAGGAGGGAGGGAGAGGTGAACTCCATGGCTGTTTATGATAAACTGTAAAGTTTGTTTCCTTTATGTGATTCCTCCTCAGCAGGGCTTGATCACTGGAGCTCGTTGTTCCAGTACAGGCCGTGATTCACAATGTTACAACAGGGCTGAGTTAGGCTTCTGGGAGTTATTAATTGCCTATCATTACAATCGGAACTATTTTTTTTCCAATTTGGATCAGAAATATGTTTTCTTGGGAGTATTATATTTTATAACATCAGTTCATCACTGTTTATTAGATTCATCATCTAGAGACTAAGGTAATATCGTCTCTGATTGCTTAAACACAGCCATAGAAAGAAACATTTCCAAACAGAAAATGGAATGGGCAGCAAAAAAAAAAAGTGGGAATTTTTTTTGTCTTGAGCCATCACTCCCTTGAAAGGAGGAGAGACTGCTTTATTTTTAATAGGCAGGATCCTCAGCTGGAAAAATTGATGGCATTCTATGAAAGTCCAACTCCACTCCACTGGAGCTATACGCATTTACCCCAGCTGAAACTCTGGAACAACATTTCTTTCTTGCAAACTCTCTTAAAAAAATAGGTACAGTAGAATTTAGTGAACAGGGACACCTGCCTGGACTGAGAAACCTAGATACTGGAGGCTTGAACTTAATCTTATTGAAATCAGTAGCAAAATCCAGTGATGCTGAAACAGTTTGTATAGTGGGGGTGCTGAGAGCCATTGTACCAAACTGTAAACTCTCAATATAATGGAAACCACTTCAAGTCAGGCGGTGCTGCGGCACCCCCAGCATCCCTAGTTCCAGTACCGATGGCCAAATCTAATTGGCTTCAATAGTTCACTGGTGTAAATCTGGTTCTAGTTGTGCCTAGGCATGATGGTGATTTGTGGCCTATAAACACGATAGCTAGATAGCTAGATAGATCCCTACCAACAGAATTTGTGATTTAGATTGTAAGTTCTTTGGGGCAGGGACTTTGCTTTCCAATTTGCTCCTATAATGCCTGACCCATTTGGAGCACTAGTTTTATAAAAATAATAACTTATAACAACAACCAGGGTCAGGCAATCAGAGAATCACAGGATAATAGAATATCAGGGTTGGAAGGGACCTCAGAAGATCATCTAGTTAAACCCTCTGCTCAAAGAAGGATCAATCCCCAACTAAATCATCCCAGCCAGGGCTTTGTCAAGCCTGATCTTAAAAACCTCTAAGGAAGGAGTTCCACCACCTCCCTTGGTAGCCCATTCCAGTGCTTCACCACCTCCTAGTGAAAAAGTTTTTTCTAATATCCAACCTAAACCTCCCTCATTGCAACTTGACACCATTACTCCTTGTTCTCTCATCTGCTACCACTGAGAACAGTCTAGATCCACCCTTTTTGGAACCCCCTTTCAGGTAGTTGAAAGCAGCTACCAAATACCCCCTCATTCTTCTCTTCTGCAGACTAAACAATTCCAGTTCCTTCAGCCTCTTCTCTAAGTCATGTGCTCCACCCCCTAATCATTTTGTTGCCTTTGCTGGACTCTTTCCATTTTCCACATCCTTCTTGCAGCGTGGGGCCCAAACTGGACACGTACTCCAGATGAGGTCTCAACAAGTCTAATAAAGGGAAATGATCACATCCCTTGATCTGCTGCAATGCCCTACTTATACGGCCCAAAATGTGTTAGCCTTCTTGGCAACAAGGGCACACTGTCAACTCATCTCCAGCTCTCATCCACTGTAAACCCTAGGTCCTTTTCTGCAGAACTGCTGCCTAGCCATTTGGTCCTAGTCTGTAGCAGTGCATGGGATTCTTCATCCTAAGTGCAGGACTCTGCACTTGTCTTGTTGACCTCATCAGATTTCTTTGGCCCAATCTTCTAATTGTCTAGGTCCCTCTGTATCCTATCCTACTCCTCCAGCATATCTACCACTCCTCCCAGTTTAGTGTCATCTGCAAACTTGCTGAGGGTTCAGTCCATGCCATCCTCCAGATCATTATCCATCATCCAATCAGGGCAACCACCCTCAAAGCCAACGTTCCAGGGCACCAAATCCCCATTTGTGTTTATTTGTTGTTTTGTTTGTGCCTTTTGTGGGAGAGAAGGGCAGGTGGATGCTGAAAATGTTTTCCTCCTCGGGTGATAAGGCCAACCCTGGTAACAACTCATAGCAAACTCCTCAGGAAGTATTAAGGGAAACTTCCACCCTCTCACCCCCAAACAGTCCAAATGAATTGTGAACAGCTTTGTAAGGTCTGAATCTCCCCTCACATTGCTGTTAATAGGAGTAGCTCCAATGAAATCAATGGGGCTACAGTCTATTTGGCCAAAGTCTGAGGACTTTTTCCAGCAAAACTTCCACTGAAGTCAATGGGAGTTTTGCTTGAATACAAACAGAATGAAAACTAATCCTGAGATGTGAGCGATCCTTACTCTTGTGAGTAGGTCCATTGTCTTCAACCATGCTTTGCATGTGGGTTAAGGATTAGTCATGTGAGGAAGTGTTGCAAGATCAGGCCCTGGGACTTGGTTCATGGAGGGCCTGATCCAAAGCCCATTGGATTCAGACGGGAATATTCCCCTTGACCTAAGGGGCTTTGGATCAGGTTCTAATTGCTCTGTTATTGTATCTGTTTGTGTAATTAAAACACAAATGTAGTTGTCCTATACTACATGAAACAAATGGCTACACAAATACATTTTTTTTAAAGTTAATATAAAGAACAATTTCATGGCCTTTGTCCTATCAGGCCCTTTAAAAATTGCATTTTTTTTTCTTCTCAAGATCACATAGAAATTAAAAATATCAGGTCACATCCATTCCTATTATCCAGCACGAGGACCCATAAATGGATTTATGCCTATTAAGCATACTCCATGAAACTAGTTTACAACAATATATGGGCTAGAAACTTTAATTCTTTCAGACAAACTGAATGCTTAAGATCACAAGCCATTAAAAAAGATCTGTGATTGTGTTTAATCCATTTTTAATACAACTATTTGTCTGCTTTGCATTGTGTGGTTTTAGAATAAGATACTTTAGAGACAGAAAAAAGGCTATTAGAGTATCTACTTAATCTCTCTTTGCAAGAGTCTATTCTTCAGTACCTTGATCCAATCTAATTTGAAAAATGTCTCAGAATATGAGGTTTCCCGTTTCCACCGTTTCCCTTATGGGAATATTCTACAGTCTAATAGAAATCACTGTTAGGAAACTTCCTGATATTTAAGCTTAAATTTTCAATTGGTTAGTCTTACCCTATTACTCTTAATTATTCCACTTGTAGCACCCTAAGTCCACTTTCTCGCTCTCTCTCTCTGATGTTTACAGACTTCAAATATTTGCAGATGGTTAGAATGTCCTGCCTTAGTCATCGCTTCTCCAAGCTCCCCTCTGTTTATTGATAAGGATGTAGTGCACTCCTCCTCCACTACTTCCTCCAGTCTGAGGAACCATCCTACAGGGCACAAAGCTTTGTCAACAAAAGAGAAAGAAAAAGCAACAGAGTGAGAGAGGGTTGTTAGGTCAGATCAGTGGCCAAGACAAATACTCGTGCTCACACTAGGGAATTATTTGCATTCAGTTTCTTTTATGGATGATTTTTCCTTTCTGCCCTTTTGCCCCTGTCAGCTGTTCTATTCCCTTCGCCTTGTTTGACCAAAAGCACAGACGAGGATGCAAGGGCAACCAACCAAGACCCTCAAGCGCTGGTTTGGAGCTGGAGTCTGCTCCTATTCTGTCATGTGTTTCCTTCCATTTTCTTGCAAAAGCCCCCAGTATGTCATGGGCATAGCATGGTTGGGTCAGAGGAGAATGAATGTGTTTATTAGATGCCTAGCTACATGCTCCCCTCTTTGGCTCCTACTTGGTAGCTGTGAAATGGGACTTTCCTTAATGCAGGATCAGGCTGCCCTGTGCTCGTTCTCCAGCTCACCTCCTTTTTATCTTGCACTTAGTACATGCAAACACTTCTCCCATGTTAAGGCTCAGTGCTCTCCTGGGGACAGAAGGTGAAATGCTAGCCTCATTTAAGTCAATGGCAAAACAACCATTGACTTCAACTGGGACAGGATTTCAGGTAGAATTACTGTTCTTCAGAGGCAGTGAGGGATTAAAAGTGTGCCACATGAATGCACTGGTTAAAGTGAAAGACTTGCTAAGCAGATATAAGGTCCAAACACAAAAGTTACAGAGGGTCAATGTTCCAGTTCAGTGAAGTGTGGCAACAGTTCCAGGACAATGAACTGCTTGAAGGAACTAAGCAGCTATCAGTGTGCACTGTCAAGAACCTAAGGCTGAGATTTTCAGAGATAAGGGATTTGGATGCCTCATTCCCATTCATTTTTGTTTGAAATCAGGCACCCAGCTCCTCTTGGTGGGCTTCAAACTCACAGCCTAAGAAAGCAATAGCCATGCTCCAAGCGCAGTGTGGACTGATGCCCAAGATCTCCTGATAGATGGCACTGCTATGAAAACTCGACTCCTGGAGACAAATCCATTCTGAAGTCAATGGAGTTACACCAGGGATAAATTTGGCCTCCTGCATTATGCAAGCACTCATGGATTAGTGGCATACTGGTAAACACAGGCTGTGATGGTGACGCAATAGGTGATATTTCTACATGGGAGAACCAGGCACAGGAGCTGACTTGAGCCCAAGGTGTGGCAGTCAATGTGCAAAGCTATTAATTTGTGCAGAGGAAGCCGAAAGCAGGGAAATCAATAAGTGACAGGGAAAAGGAATCTGATACAATGAGAAAAACTTTCCTTTTTTTCTCATAACACAAGAATAGGGGTCACCAAATGAAATGAATAGGCAGCAGGTTTAAAACAAACAAAAGGAAATATTTCTTCACACAATGCACAGTCAGCCTATGGAACTCTTTACCAGAGGATGTTGTGAAGGCCAAGACTATAACAGGGTTCAAAAAAGAACTAGATAAATTCATGGAGGATAGGTCCATCGATAGCTATTAGCCAGGATGGGTAAGGAATGGTGTCCCTAGCCTCTGTTTGCCAGAAGCTGGGAATGGGCAACAGGGGATGGATCACTTGATGATTACCTGTTCTGTTCAGTCCCTCTGGGGCACCTGGCATTGGCCACTGTCGGTAGACAGGATACTGAGCTAGATGGACCTTTGGTCTGACCCAGCATGGCCGTTCTTATGTTCTTATATTCTTTAGGCCCTCTGGCTGGTTAGGAGTTGGCTGTGGAAGGAACTGGAGCAGTTGTGATGACAGCAGCACAACAGTTCCAGCTGGGTGTGAACAAGACAACTGTGTGCACAAATTAAGCATACAATTTCATGCATAGTTTTGTGCAGACAATTGCACCTGTACAGTTAACATTAGACTTATAGAGTGCATCAAAGTGTTTCATTTTATCAACCATTTAACCACATTTTAAGTGCATGTGGCACAGAGGACAATAGCCAGCAAGCTAATTTCCTTAAAGTTTCCTAAACTTTAGCAGTTGTGCCACATGAGACAGCCCTTTCCTTCTTTTCATTCTCCCTAACCCCTCACCTAGGGAGGATTCACTTCTCAGACACCACAGTCCAGTCCTCAGGCATTGACCAAGCATCCTGCCCTCTGTATGGAGATGCAATGCCTGTAGACAGTGCCTACAAAAGGATGCAATGAAATCATAGATCTCACCATGACCACTGCAATGTAAATTGTCAGCTGAGCCTCTATCCAGTCTCTACTCCACTGGACTATGTGCTAAATTGCACACACACTTACTTACGCCTGCTCTTTGCAGATGGAAAAACCTGTTAAAGATTCCAGTCCTTGTAAGCACACTTTAAATAGTCTAACAGCTGTGCACATACAAGCGTCTGCCTTGCACCCGTACTCTGGCCCCACCCCAGTACGTGCAAGCTGGTGCTAGCATGTTTAAAAGGTGCAAGCAAGTATTAATGCAAATGCAGATGTTTGCAACTGCAAAGTGTGGGTGCAAGTTGATACAACTGCAGCTCGTGGAAAATTCAACACAAAATGGCTCTACATTGATTTGATTCCGAATTCCTAGGAAGGAAAGTTCTTAACACACATGGATCAGAGGTGCAAAGGTCAGCTCTAGATCCATATCTGAATTCTCCAAGTTCAAGGTGTTCGGATCCAGTTCTGGCAGAGTTGGCCATGCTGTTTTGTTCAGGCTGAAGATGTGGATTCCTATCCAGCACGTCACTAACCCCTGTCTGAAGCTTTCAAATTGCTGAGATGCACCAGGACCCATGCCCCTGCCGTACAGCCGAGCCAGCAAACAACTGTCCCCACAATAGTATGGCAGCGAGAGGATATGAAATGTGGCCTGTCATCTGTACAACGTATTTCATCAGTAGCCAGATGGTTCAGAAATGTGCTTAACAGCAAAATTGTGTAAGGGCAAGAAAAGTGAAGGCAAAGAGCAAGTGTGGCAATCTCCCCTCTCCCCACCCCCGAGATAATAAAAGGAATGAAAAATGGAAAGGGGAGCTGCCATTCAGTTCAGATTATGGAACCAAGCAAGCAAAGGCCCTAAAAGGAGCTATTACAGGCTGTTCCTTTATTACATTATTTACTGTTGACTGGCTGATCTGGCTGATTATATATTGTAAAGAGAGTGTAAAGTTTCATGTGTGTTGTTTCCCTTGTTTCTGGAACTGCTATCACTAGATAAAATTGTGTTTTATGATACTTTTATCAGGAGCAATACTTTCCTTAATTCAGAGTAGTTTCTGCAAAACAACAGCAGCCTCCAGTGCGCAAAGCCAGGGAACTTGTGCAGAGCGTGGATTTAATTAACTACAGAGCCAATTTTCAGTCTAACTGAAGCTAGTCTCCAGTGTCATTAAACCCAATGAGGTCTACTCTGCTCTCCACACTGAAGTCCAAGTAATGTTCATGGTGTCTTCTCCATGACCAGCTGAAAAACCCATTTCATTTGCACCCGTCCACTGTACTTTTACTAGGGCAGACAATGGGTGATTTGTTTTCAGTATCTTGTCTGTGGTGTTTCAGTTAAGATATATGTTGTGCCTTGCACAGAATGGATGCATGCAATCTGGCTGCATAGACAGGGGCGGCTCTAGGTATTTTACCGCCCCAAGCATGGCAGGCAGGCTGCCTTCGGCGGCTTGCCTGCGGGAGGTCCCCGATCCCGCGGATTCGGCGGCACGCCTGCAGGAGGCCATTAAGGTGACAGGCAGAGCGACCCCCATGGCTTGCCGCCCCAGGCACACGCTTGGTGTGCTGGTGCCTGGAGCCGCCCCTGTGCATAGATCCTCAGCCTGAGAGTGAATTAGCTTCATGGCACACTTTGTGAAAAATCCATGTCACTGTTGTTGTGTCTCTAATGTTCCCCGCTGCATCTGATTATCATGGGAGTCTCTTAGATATTTGGGATTTATACCAAACTCCATAACATCCAGGTGCTGATGAGATTGTTTCTCATAAGAAGTAGCCTGTGCACTGATATATGTGGACAAAACAAGGCAGAATTCCAGCCTTGCCTTTGAATACCTTAGATATGGTCTCAGGATACAACTTTCTGTAATGTTGCATCCCCATCATTTAAAAAATAGAGCGTCTGTGAGCAGAATGCTGATGGAAGGTACTAGAATGAGTAAGTTGGAGTCTGAACTCTTCTACTGAGCCACAGAACAGGCAGTGGCAATGCAATGTGCCTCAACCCTGACCTGTATGGACTCTCTTTAGGCCTAAAAAAGGAATTCACTCTATTCAACCCTTGGCCTCTCTACTGGTACTGCCAGCAAAAAGTCAATTAGAATTAACTGTGTTGGTGGTTTTTGTGAGGAGGACACAAGGAGTGAGACCCATCAAGAGGAAATTGGCCCTTTTCTGAGTTTTCAAAGAAGATTCCAGGACTTTGACTTTGGCACCTTTCACCAGCCCCACCAGTCAGTTTGAATAGTGTGTAAATAACCTGTCACCTAATAAGGTGCTGCCTGGAGTGAGTAATGGGTTGTAAAGCAGGTAAAGCAGGTGCTAAACATTTGCCCCAAGAAGAACACATCACGTGATGCTGCGATATTTTATGTCCCAGTGCCCAGCAAGGCCATACACCTCCTCAATGCCAGCTCACTGGGTCCCTTCTAAAAAGGTGGCATTTTAGGGATTTGGTTTCTCTATTAGCAGAGGCATTGATATTTGTTATTCTCAGGCTGGCAGCGTCTCTACTGGTTAACTGAGTAACCTACCTCTAATTAAAGATTAAAATAATTAAGAGCTAGCTCAGAGGTTTGGTAACAAGATACAAAGTTTTTCTCCTCTAGGTAACTGTTGCCAGTCCAGATCAGGTCAGTAGGAAGTGAAGTCGTTACAACCTGACAGCTGCTCAGTGACCCCTCTGTGAATTGAGATTGGTCATCTCAGTCCAGTGCCTAATGGAAAGGAGTCCATGTCATGGAAACCACAATTCTGTGTGACATTAACAGGCACTCTTGTCTGTGATCTCAGCAATGAGGCCCATCACTCATCAGGGAAGAAAAACTGATCTTCGGAAGGTGGGTCCCTCAACACTGGAAATGAGGCACATCATTATTATTCACCTAGCACCCATATGAAAAGTGTTGTACAGACTGATTTGAAGACAGAGTCCCTGCCCATTAGAGCTCATACTTTATATAGACATATAGAAATGGACATGGGAAGAAACAAAAAGCAACAGGCACCCATCTGCAGGAGGTTTTTGGGGGATACGTGCCTGTGCTAGCCTGTTCTGTGGTTCCAGAAAAGATTCCTGGGCTTGAACTGGGCACCGTTCCCCAGCACCATCATTCACTTTTAATATTGTAATAACCAATCGCCTACAAAGGGGCTTCCTGGGGACATTTAGAGTCCCTTGTGGGTAATAACAGGTTTTAAAGCAGATGAAGGAGAGCGTGGGTGTTCCCCCCAATGAAAAATGAATAATTATATAACTAAGTTTCTTTGCTTTCTAATGCAATACATATTGGGAACCTTGCACATGGACTGCAGTGTGTGCATTGTTCCATGTCAGTGGATAAATAATTCACCATCTGAAGACTTGGAAGCTTTTTCTTGCAGCTCAGGATTATTGTTTCACTTGACGCTGGAAGCTGGCTCCCTTTCTTTCCCTTCTTCCCAGGAGAATGTGGTCACTTTGCACCTTGAGTGGTATGCAGGCCAGTGCTCCACCAAGCTTGCTGGCCATCAACGTGTGCATCTGCCAGAGTTACATGAAGAGCTGATTTCATCTGGACTTTATTGTATTTCGGTTTTTTTGTATTTTGCTTCACAGTTGTTTTACAGCTGTTGCCTTTTGAGCTTTTTCCAACCTAATTTAAAAGCTAAGGCTAACTTAAGGCCAAATATGTGTGTGTGAGGGGGTTATTTTTGTTGTTTTAATTGCAGGGTGGATATGTGTGAAAACACATCTGATAGGGATGTCTCTGTGTGGTGTCCTTTCAGAGTCTGTTCCAGCCAAATGAAGAAATCAATAAACTCCTCTTGGAAGAGAGAAACCAAAACCAAATCCCCAGATCTGAAGATCATCAGATTCTGGAGAAGCCTGGTGATGACAAGATGGTCCATTTTCTGTTCTTTGGTATTTGGGGGTAGTAGCAGAATCAATGTAAACCTCCAGTAGGAGTGGCAATATCTTAGTGTAAGAATATATGTGGCTCCAATATCTTTAATATCAAAAGACTAAAGGGTCTGAGCCAAATCCTACTGAATTCATATAAAGTTTTTCCTTTGACTTCCAATGGCTTTGGATCAGGCCCTAAAACTTTATGTTAAAAGTCAGATGTGAAACGTGGAATAAACCACATGGCCCTGAACCTGCACCATTCAAATCAATAGGTGCTTTGCCAGTGACTTCAATGAGTATTGAGCCCTGTATCAGTAGCCTTCTGTTTCAAAAAGGTATCGACATCTACATCAGAGCTGTCCAAAGGGGCTGAAAGAGAAGTGTGTAGGTTGTGCATGTACACACTATGTACCCATGTTCCACATCAAGTAGGTCAGCAAAGATGTAGGTGCTGCACAATTGGCAGGGCAAATAATTGCAATATTGAAATAGACTCAAACTGCAACATTTGGATCAAAAGTTAAGGGAATTGCTTTGGTGCACTATAAAGATGGAGGGCCAAATCCTCAGCTGGTGTAAATTGGTGCAGCTGCATTGTAGTTAATGGGGCTACGCTGCTGATTTACACCAGCTGAAGATCTATCCATTAATGCATTTGCAAAAGTAGATGCTGGATCCAGGATTGAGTACTAATGCCTCACATTTTGGGTTGTGGGGAGTGGGGTGTGTCCTTCATACCTGGAGTTTTGTTTTCTGCCCATCTCTAATGCAAATCTGATACTTGGAAACACAATGAGTGAAAATACATATTTTGAGGGAGAAATTTATGAGCCCACTGTTTGTAAATTCAGTCCATCCTGCATATGTATGTTTCACTAGTGCAACAAAGAGGGCATACATGTTCTTTGCACAATTAATTGTGTATTTTGTGATTAATGAACTATTAGATTGCTAAATCAGGCAGTGGGTGTCACTCATTTTGTTTAAGAAGAAGAATATGAATTAGAAGGTATTTCATTTTTACAGTGTTGAGGCTCTGAAACCAAACATCTGGGTAATATTATGCAACAATTGCATTAAAACACACATTAAATTTCCAACAGTTCCAGGCCTTGTTTGTCTGAAAATTAACTTGGAGCACAGACACTTATCAACAGAGGCCTAAACAAATTTCAGCACAAGCTTTATTTTTTTGCTGACTGAAAATCAAGGTCTTCTAGGGCTGCAGTTGCTGAGGCATCAAAAAGGAGAACATTAAATGATCAACATGAAGGCCAAAGCTATCAGAGTTGGAATGACCAAAAGTTAATATTTAACTTGAACCGTGCTATTTGTTTAAAAACCTTTAGCTCAATTTATGTTACCAATTGCCTGGTGGAGCTACTTCAGAAATAACTGTGGACCATAGGAATTTTCATAGAAGTTCAGACCATAGGTCCATATATTTGGGTATCCTGTCTCTGATAGCAGTCAAAACCACCATAATGGGCAATTTTGCAATAACATGCGTATGTGGGAAGTTTTTCCTCTAATCCTATGTGTCTGATGGTCAGTTTATATCTTTAAGCATGAGCAATGATATTGTTTGCCCTAATTAATATAAATGTGGATGATATTTTTAGTATCTATCAAAATGTCTAATTCTTTTAAAATTTTATCATGCTCTGTCATGCGGCAATGAATTCCAGAGATTAATTACTCTATGCACTGAGCCCAGAAGACATGGAACAGATGGCGGATGAGTTTGATGGAGGTCAGGGTATATGGAAATGGACTAGAACTAAAGATGGTGAAGAATGAAATGACCCACCTACCTCCAGTGCAGTCAGGTGATTTCCTTAAATGCCATCTTCAACCAGTGCTGTCTCAAAGATCTGGCAGTCCACTGCCTTCCCAATCTCCATGCCATTTTTTTCACCAAAGGAAGTGCCACCTCTGAAAAGCCAGTAGGAACATAGTAGCTTTGCCACTTAACAAGCCTATTGCTAGTTTAAAGGTGGGGTAAGGAGGGTCACAACTGAGCTACCTGCAAGTTAACACTCACCCCTGGACAGATCTGCAGCTAGTGTAAATCAGTCACTGAGGTCAATGATGCATTGAAATCAAAGGAGCTATGCTGCTTTACATCTGGTCCCCTATTTCTTTTAGGATATCTATCTCTTCTGGAGCTGATTCACCCCATTGCTTAATGAAAATATCTAGGAGGAAAACTGCCCACTTTCTACTCCCAAGCCTACCAGAAAAGTCTCATCCAGCCCAAGAAAACATTCTTCAAAAGGTCTGATTTTCTGTGTACCACCATCTGGCACTAAACATTCATTCTGTCTGGTGATATACTGATCCATACTGGAAATCATCAGAATAGCTATGCACCATCACAGAGATAATGCATTCATTTCTAGCATACATTAGCACAGACTTTCCTTGGGGAGTGGTGAGATGTTGCCACTCCATTTCAAGTTTCCCAATCCCTCTGAAGATTGCAGTTCAATGGAAATATGACAGTTGTCTGCCTTGTGACTCTGACTAAGTGTCAACAGACCCTGGGCAAAAACTGTTGGGTCTCTGAGGCTGTTGCCCACTCACATCAATCCACTGAATCATGTCCAATTCTTATTGTCCTTGTCATCTTCCTGTTTTCCTCCCTCTGTTCACCAAACCCAGAGGAAACTGGAGATAAGACTGCATTCAGTCATTTCAACACGGGACAAATATTTTGAGCATTAAGTCTCTGCAAAAAAATACAAATAAAAAATCATATGCAACAGGGCTGTGATACACAATTGTGAGGCCCAGTCATATTATAAAATGATCCCTTCCTGTCAATGCAGATAGAAAAAAAAACCTACCCTGCATGTTACAAATATGTGAAGGAACCCTGGTTTAACCATGTTTATTTTCCACTGTTCCCTAACATGGGCTCAGATTGTGCCAGGGTGTATGCCTTCATGCATGGAGCTCACCTTTCCGTCTGGAAGGACATATGTGCGGTTTCTTTAAAACTTTAGCAGGAAGTCAGTTGGAAGGAGCTGGGAAGGTGACAGAGGAAGTCCTGAATTCCCTGGAATCTTTTAGGGCATACGGGTGGAGCTGCCACCGAGGATCTGATCCTAAGGATTTGACTCACTGATTTTTGTCTGAGCAAAATATAACTGGAGCTGCCCTATAGGAAAAAAAGGGTATGCGCACAAATACAATTGCTGAGTTTGGTTTGCTGTTGTTGATGGAGTTATAGTGTTCACAGATCTGTGGATTGCAAAAGTTTCACAAATTTCAACATAAATCATTATTTGCCTAAAAATGCTATTTCCTCTTTGTTGTTTGTTGGCCTCTTGTTCAGCATGTTTCAGTAACCTGATCAGGGAGCAAAAATAATATCGTTTGACTTGGATACCACCACTAACAGACACTGAATAGTTCAAGTCAGCGGCCTGATAATTATTCATTCAAACTATTCGGCAAATATAAAGACATTCAAAGAAAATGTGAATGACTTGCCAACCCCAAAGGGGGGAAATCTCATAACTAAACACTATTTGTAACTAATAGGTCTACGAGTTCCAGGTCTGAGTGAGGGCTTCAGGATTCGGGAAAATCTGTATCTATACATACTATATTCAAGGATCATTCACCCACCACTGACTACTGCTACTCTGGGGTTAAGAACAAGAGGTGTTTAACAGTGCACAGAAAAGTTATGCTGCACTTTAAGACTATTTCAATGGACTCCCGTTCAATAAGACTTCTGCATCATAAACACAGGAGACAGTCATTATTATACATGCTGCTAATTACTTTCTGTGGGAAAGGGGGTACATGGACACATCCCCTCATCCGTCTAGCTGTCTTGCTTTCTAAGCACATGCACCATCTTCATCACCATAATATTTGAATGCCAGCTCTTAGGCTTCCCTTCTCAGGGACCTTAAATGAGGCTTATTTTAAGCACTCAGCATGCTCTTTCCAGAGTCTCCTTCCATGCGTTCTTTACATCTTCACCACAATAGTAGGAACCTGTCACAAAGGGAAAGAAATGATCAAAAAACACATCTGTAATAGGCATGACGCTGGCAGACCAGGTGCCAATCTATTCCAGGGCCCCAGGCCAATTCTCTTGTGTATTAGTATAGATCAAAGTGATTGTTACATTTGTAAGTGTATATTCGGTGTTTAAATTTCATGAAAACTAGTGGGATGTTACTTGCATTTCTTCCACTTATCTGTATCCCATTTTATAATGTAGAGGCAAGCACTGACATTGTGGATACCCCAGTATGATGGGTTCGGTTACAGAGACCCCCTTGGGACTGTCACCTGATATGCTGAGACTACCTCTCAGCCCGTTTTCCCTGCCAGCTTGGGTCTTCAGAACCCTGGCTTGTCAAGCCACACACATCAGTCTGCTCCAACACAGACCCAGGGTCTGAACCACATGCCCCAAAGCTGCAGATTTAACTGAAAACAGCTTAAGATCCTGTCTTTAGCAACCAGACACCTAGCTCCCAATGGGATCCAAACCTCAAATAATCCGTTTTACTCTGTATAAAGCTTATACAGGGTAAACTCATAAATTGTCTGCCCTCTATAACACTGATAGAGAGATATGCACAGCTGTTTGCTCCCCCAGGTATTAATTACTTACTCTGAGTTAATTAATAAGCAAAAGTGATTTTATTAAATATAAAAAGTAGGATTTAAGTGGTTCCAATAGTAACAGACAGAACAAAGTAAGTTATCGAGCAAAATAAAACAAAACACGCAAGTCTAAGCCTAATATGGTATGAAACTGAATACAGATAAATCTCAACCTCAGAGATGCTCCAATAAGCTTTTTTCACAGACTAGACTCCTTCCTAGTCTGGGATGAATTCTTTCCCTTGGTACAGTCCTTGTTCCAGCTGAGTGGTAGCTAGGGGATTTCTCATGACTGCAGCCCCCTTTGCTCTGTTCCACCCCCTTTTATAGATCTGGCACAAGACAGGAATCCTTTTTCTCTCTTTAGGTTCCCACCCCTCCTCCTAAATGGAAAAGCACCAGGTTAAAGATGGATTCCAGTACCAGGTGACATGGTCACATATCCTGTGAGCCCTGCTCCATTCCTCCAGGACTGGCCCGCACGTATGCAGTGGAGACTTGCAGGTAAAGAGAGCCATTTACTACCAGTTGTCCTAGTTGATGAGTGCCATCAAGATTCAAAGCCACCATTAATGGCCCCCACTTTTCATAGTTACAATAGGAGTTCAGAGTAACACTTCATTTTTCTAGCTTCAGATACAAGAATGATACATTCATACAAATAGGATGAACACACTCAGTAGATTGTAAGTTTTGTAATATTCCAATTACATTATATTTACACTCATAAGCATATTTCCATGAACATAGAGAGTGCAATGTTACACCCTGTAACCAAATAACCCATCAAATAACAAAGAAGCATTGTGGAATGCAAATGAAGAACTTTAACAGAAAAGTGCTAATTTCAAAGCAAGCAATCATTGTGTGTGATGATCGGAGGTCAAAGACTGTAACTGCATTCCTTATTCTCTGTTATCAAAGGAAGAGCCCATATAGGTAGTGTAACTGTCTGCTTGGTTTCTGGGAGAAGCAGCTATAAGTATGGATTCAAGGACAGAGCCTGCATCTCTGGACTGTTTGGATTCTTATAGGGAAGTGTACCAAATGCAAAGTGGAGATCTCCAGAGACAATCTGGGTACCCCGAGAAGACTTTTGGGAAACTGGCAGTTTATTACATCACTGCCACCATTTTGAATTACAAACTGTGGCTCACCTGTGCATATATTTTATCTGCTTTAATCCCTCAATCACTCTCATTTCCTTTTCTAAACTAATACACTTTTAGTTAGTTTACTATAGAATTGGCTTCCATCATTGTCTTTTGCGTAAGATCTAGAGTACCAATTGATCTGGGGAAAGTGACTGGTCTCTTGGGATGGTCTCTTGGGACTGGAAGCAATCTAAATGTGATGTGATTTTTGGTATAAGTGACCTCTTATCACAAAGTCCAGTTTGTCTGGGTGGCAAGATGGACTGGAGAGTCTAAGAGGAGTGTCTGTGACTCCGTGGTAAGATTGGTATAGTGATCATGGAGTTCACACTTGTTACTGGCTTGGTGAAATCTAATTATAGATCAGACCACCAGTTTGGGGTGTCTGCCCTGTTTTCTGACAGTCTGCCCTGAGGTAAGCACTCATGGTCACGAGCCACTCTAGACAGCCTGACAACAGGTTGGAAATGTTTGCCTGAAACACCCCTGCTTTTTTAGCTGGTGTTAATCTTTCTGGAAAAAGATAAAGAAGGTTTTGCTGACTCAGTGAGGCAGGTGGCTCTGACAACACCTGGATATAAGGGAGTGACTTTTTGGAGAGAGGAGACTAGGGTACATCTGAGCAAGGCACCCTGGGAGCAGTGAAGCCTGAAAAGAAAGTCTGAGCTGAACTTTGCTGTTGTGTTATCTTCTTGCTATTTTCTAAAGCCAAGCCCCAGAGAGGGAAATCAGTTTGGACTTAGACTGCTTGGTCTGTTGGTGTGAGCAGGCACCTTTCCCAGCCTGGTCTACAATCTTTAAAACCACCCCTAAAAGCCTAAATTTAACTGCGAAAAAGTCATTTCCCTATGTGCTCTGTAAACTGAAGCTCTGAAAGTGAGCAGCAACAGCAGTTCACTGCTCTGACACCTGCTCCCACCTCTCCCTGCCTTCCTAAGGCAGCACTTGTTCAGCAAACTCAAATATGTTTGCGGTGGAAACTGTGCACTTGAGCTGCTACACACAGTGCTCTGCTAAGTGTTTTTATGCACACACACACTCCCCAGATCCTTGATCCAATATAGAAATATAGGTTCATATGCATTTGTTTATTAAAGACAAAGGGCTGACTATATTAGCCGACTGCCTTCTTGGTCTGATTTATCCATTTATTTTTAGATCTGTGGACAGATGACACATTAATTAGCAGTATCTGCGGTGGCTACTGTAATTCATCTACACTACACACAAAGCCTGATTTGCCAAAGTGCTGAGCACCCTCCAAAGACTATGGGCAGTCTGAGTGCTCAACACCTGCTAGGATTGGGCCCATAAGGGTAATAGGCTGGATTCTGATCTCATACTAGTTTTACACTGATGCAGCTCAACTGATTTCAATGGTGTGAGTCCTGATTGACAGTAGGGTAAATCAGCAGTGAATCAGGTCCAGCAGGACAATGGGCCATGACTACGCAGAAGGAATCATGCCTTTAATTTGTCATTTTGAGAGAAATGAATTATAGCCTACTTGGTCCATTTTTATAACATTTTTCAGAAACCAGAAAAAGCTCACGCTAAGTCAGTGCCCTATTTTTAGCCTCAGGGTGGTAGAAAAAGACTCTCTCTTCACTATATACTAGATTCTATAAAAAGCAACAAAGCGTCCTGTGGCACCTTACAGACTAACAGACGTATTGGAGCATGAGCTTTCGTGGGTAGTTAGTCTATAAGGGCTGGTCTACACTGGCGGGGGGGGTCGATGTAAGATATGCAACTTCAGCTAGCTGAATAGCGTAGCTGAAGTCGACATATCTTATTTCGACTTAACTCCCATCCTCACGGCGCAGAATCAATGGCCGCGGCTCCCCCTGTCTACTCCACTACTGCTGCTCACTCTGGTAGAATTCCAGAGTTGATGGGAGCGCATTCAGGGATCGATATATCGCGTCTAGATGAGACGTGATATATTGATCCCTGATAAATTGATCGCTATCCGCCGGATCGGCAGGTAGTCTGGACGTACCCTAAGATGCCACAGGACTCTTTGTTGCTTTTTACAGATCCAGACTGACACGGCTACCCCTCTGATACTAGATTTTGTGTAAGCCCATCTTTTTATTACCCAGGGGAAATTAGGAAGTGAAACAACAATTCTGCTCTCACAGATATCAGTCCATGCAATAGTCCTACAGCCAAAACACCACAGTCTTTGCCAAATGTGACAGAAGATTTTTCTTTATGTGAAAGTTGCTGAGCACTGCACTACCCACTCTGTCCCCTTCATGTTGCCCCCAACTGAGGAGCGTTAAGCGTACAATTCTAATCAAGCATAACCTAGGAGTTTGAAGGATTGATTTATGGGGAAGGATCACAACAAAAGGAACTAAATATGTATAACTGCTCTAATGATGTCTAAGAGGTGGGATATAAAAACAGAGCTCCTGCCTGCTTACCTTTGGGCTTCTAGGCACTATGATAATACAAATATTAAATCACAATAATAATCTCACAGAAATGTTCACAACAGTAGGAGTGTAAACACTGGATCCTTAGCTAACTCTGGTTTGGGTAACTACATTTTGATTCCTTGAATTTCCTCCATAGATAGAGCCAGCTATTTCAAACTGTGCATGTGTACTCTTGCCTGATGCATTGACTCTCCACTTTCTATTCTGACCTCTCCCGCTTCCCCACAACAGAGACACCGACCTCTTCCCAGACTAGAATAGTATATACTGTTAACAAAAGGAAATGAAAAGCATAACCCACATGAACATACCATATGCCAAACACCACCCATGAACTGGATATAGTATGCTTTGCTTCCTATCCTAAACTATTGTGCAGTGTTGCCATGCACTGTTATAAAACAACTGTCATGTTCGATTCAACAGAAGGCTGCCTGTCAGCGGATAGCATGGCACTTCCCATGTCCTTTAGGATGAAGGGCACAGTATGAACAAACAATATTGTTGTTATTGTTATTATACTATTACATGGTTGCTGTAAACAAATCTGGTTGGGAACTGCAGCCAAATAAGCATAAATGCCAATAAAACAAAAACATTACATACATCTCATCTGGAAGTTATTTTTATTTATGTTGTTGCATTTTGTCATGGTGATGTTTGGCCTGTAAGTAGGAAAATCTGGACCCTGACATGTACTAGAAATCTCTCCTGTTCAGAGGCCCCAGACTTTTATTCCACTCTTATAGTTTTGTTTATGACTGTCAGCACATGTGGTTGGACAGAGCTGTGCCTGGTGTTCTGCACTTTATATAACCAGCACTTTTTTTCAGCAGAAAATAATTGATGGTTTTATTTTAAAAATAATGAAATAAAAACACATGGAAAACATTTCACTTTTATAGCAATATAGATCAGGCCACAGAGAGATGTGCAAATAACCCCCCAGGGCCCCCAAATAATCTAAAATGCCAAGTCACATTTTGTGCCCAATAACCCCTAGAAGTTGTTGCTGTAAGCTGATAACTGCTGGAGTACCTACCCTCCCCTCTGGTGATCAAACACTTCTGTAGATTTCCAATCTCACTTATTTCCATTGGGTCCCTTCTTTGCTTTGCTCTTCACACACAGTGTAAGGCCACTGAGCTAACTCAAAAACTTGCACATGAAAGAACATTTTCCAGCTGTAGAACTCCACTCCCTTTTCTTCAGAGACTGAGTTTTATTTCTTCAGAAGAAAACTATTGAATATAAGTTCACCACGTCATCTCTGTCCTTTCCCCTTGACCCACTGGCTTCTGTGTAAGGCTATCTACTCCCTGTAGGATTACACTCTGCAGACCATCTGTCTGGGAGGCTCATATAAACAGAGTTCTTTCCCCTAAGCCAGAGACTCCTATATGATTATCCCCCGCCCCCAATTCCCTCTTCAACTGAGCTACCTGCTGGCTTTTATGAAAATGAGGAATCTTCAAACTATCACCTGATCTCTGGCCTCATCACCTCAGCTGGGAGGCAGCTGATTAGTCACAGGTGGGGCTGGTCAAGCAGCCCCTAAAGAATCAGCCTTGTGGTACAAGACCATAACCTGAATCCTTGAATGGGAGTTTTGCTTGAGTAAGAACTAAGGGTGAAATCCTGGCCCCCCTTAAAGTCAATGGGAGCTATGCCATTGATTTCACTGAGGCTCATATTTCACCCTGAATAGAAATTTTAGTATGTGCCCTACACACATATGCCCTGAGTGGGATGGTCTCCAAAATGTGCCCCATTTATCAAGTGGAGGGCTGTGGTCTAGCAGAATAATTATGGGCTGGGTGTTAAGAGACCTGGGTTCCATTTCTAACTCAACCTAGGATTCAAAGAGCACCCCACGCACACTACTGCATTTGTTTCCTTGTTTGTACAATGGAGGATAATATCACTTGAACAGCATATATGTGAATTAGGGAAAGCAAGGAGGGACTGTATACTGCAGCATACATGTGAAAGCTAATTCGGACCCTGACTATCTGCAGCAGCACATGAAGCTGCTTGTGGTGCTGGAGTTTCCTTTCCACTGGTAACTAAGATGTTTTTCACACAGGCAGCAATAATCTTCAGTTATACTGTTCTCTTCTTGCTGCCAGAAAACCCTAGAGCACTTAGCTGACTTTGAGCTATTTTTTAGTCCAATTGTACTTATTCAGTGTATGCAAATAGCCTTGATAGACTCTTCATTGCTGAGCTCTGTGGAATTGTCTTTGCAATGTGAGCCAGCTTAATTGATCCATTGAAGACAAGTTTCTTTTGCCATGTTGTTGCCCTGAGAGGCTGTTGCCACAGGGCTGAGGAATGGGCTATTTGAAGAGATGTGAAAATTTTCTATAGAACTATTTCTGCTTTCAGCAAAAATTTTCTATGAAATTTTTCATGGGGGGGTGAAAAATCAATTTTTATTTTTTTTTGGTTCCTGAAAACTGATCATTTTTCAGTTTTTTGACCATCCTCCCTCCCTGAAATCTTCCACACAGAGAGACATTTTCCCTGGAAACCTCCATGTTGTCAAAAAAAAACCATAATCTTGCAAACAAACAAATGAAACCATCTTGATTTGATGGAAAATTTTTGACCAGTGAAAGACCTTCGACTCCAAGGACAGAGAATGAGTGGGAAGAGCACTCAAGGAGAGAAATACCTTCCTCAGGCACAAGGGCTGCTGTTAACGTTAGATGCACCAGTGTTTACAACCTCCTCCATTCCAGGCACCTGTGTAGATGGAATCATGATGTTGCCTTATGGAGTTTGTGGAGACAACTCCTGTAAGGGGAAGGATGATCTTGTGTTTAAGACACTGAACTGGGGCTCAGGAGTTTTGACTTCAGTTCCTGGTTCTACCTGTGCAAGGCACTCAATTCCCCAGCTGTAAAGTGGGGATAATAAAAATTCCTTTGTCTGTCTTGTCCAGTGATATTGTAAGCAGTCTGGAACTGGCTCTTGCTATGCACACATCAAGCACCTAGCAAAATAAGGCCCCAGTTTCTAAGTACTACTGAAACAGAAAAAATAATAATACTCATGATAAGCGGGAGAGGCAGAATCTGGCCCTAAGTAGCATCTCTCTCTAGACACCAATTGGTTATTTATTGACCCAATAAACCTGCCTTAAAAATGCAATTAGAATTGTTCACAACAAAGGACGGAATTTGTTAATTTTAACACAATTTATGTAGTTACAGAGATTAAATGGAAGATCAGACTAACCACCAGAAACTGACGCCAGTGAAATCCTCTGTACTAGCTTTCAAAACGGGAACTCTTACTCAAGCAAAATGTTTGTGTTAATAGATAACAACTTAGCCCACAGACATAGTGAATGAATGACCAATGCTGGTGTTTTCTGGGGGCAGAGGGTTGGGGTTTTTGTAAAGAAAAGTATGTGTGGGCACTTGCAACCAGCAGAAAGTATCAAAGATGAAGAGTGAGAATAGCAGCTGTAAGGAATAGAAGGGGAAAGAGAGTTGTGATTCCAGTGTTAGCTAAGATAAACCTTTGAGGGTCATGGCCACATTCACTTGTTCGCATGTAGGATTAAAGATTAAACTATTGCTGCTGTATGGTGCAATGTACATTCTAAATCAAGGGCCAGATTCATTCCTTGAATAGGCACTGGCATTGGAATGGAGGGAAGTTAGTTGATGTGTCCTCTGTTCAGGGACTATGGGGGTCAATGCAGCCCGTAGCATAAGGCAGAGAAGCCCTCGGGCTGGTCCAAACTTGAGCCCCTCTTGCAATGGCCATTATGAACTACTTGATGGGCTCAGAATTGCCAGGGATCAGGACAACCCTGGCTACTCCCTGTCTTTCCCCCAGGCCTCCTTGGAATGCCCCTCTGCTCCTCAGATTCCTGCGTATTGGTCCTGCACTATGTGGGAGGGACAGTTCTTAAATGAGTTATGCCTTTCCTAGGCTCCTTTGTGCCACAGGGCTAGAATGAACGGAGCCCCAAATAGTCCACGTGTGGACATAGTTAATGCAGCTTTTTTCCATCCACGCAACTGGGAATGTGGCCATAGCTCACATTTGGTAACTTTGTCATATCGTGGTAATATATAGTGCAGACCTCTAGCCAAACTCAAAGAACAAAAAGTTCTATTCCTGTCACTCTCTGTTTTGCCTGAGACAATTGTATTTATAAGATCAGAGAGGAGTTAAAAAGACACCAAGTGATTTTTAAGAAGTACAGGCTAGTGGCTAAGGCACAGGCCTGGGGCAGGGAATCAGGACACTTGGGAGCAAATTCCTATGTCTGCCACTGGCTTTCTCTGTGATCGTGGGGCAGCCATTTAAACTCTGTCTCTGAGTTTCTTCCACTTGTAAAATCGAGATAGTTCTTATTCTGCAGAAGGTCTGCAAGGCTTAATTCATTCCTATCTGTAAAGCACACTTTGATCCTGAGATGAAAGATGCTAGAGAAGTGCCACCCACTATTTAGGATTATTATTATTATTATTTATTAATTTAGAGTAAGTGATTTATTCCACTGAGATTAAATAAAACTGCAGGAGCAAATTGGAGAAGATGACTTCAGAGTTCTCGGGATTCACAGTCCTCCACCTTCCATGGTGCTCCAGCAGATATCAAGTTTCAAGCCTTATACCATCAGGACCAACTCCACTTTGCTGATCATCCCCTGAGGCAACACATGATTTCTATCAGCTTGGAAGCCACAGTCTTATCTGAATTAAACATTTTGTGGGTATCACATATGTCATACACCCATGCTTTATCTACAGGACACTTCCAGCTATAATGTGTATGCGGTCACCATTGGCTCACGCAACCAGGGAGACCTTGAGTAGCTCATAGCCAAAGAAAACCATGAACTCTCAAGGAGAAATGTGTTATTAGAGCACGTTTATTTACCAGTTATTCATTGTGAACAGAAAAATGATTCCAGATGGCAAGTGAATGACCCGGCTCAAGTTGGTTCATTCATTCCCGAGACAAGAAGAGGAATAGTTTACTAGATATACGTGTCAGTTACATGTTACAGACTCTCTTTTCTGATAGAAAAAAGCCCCTCACCCCTCTTTTTCCATTAAACTTTCCTAGGTAGCACTGAAATCAACAAAGAAACCTCAGCAGGTGACCTTCCCCTCCACCTTTCAGCATGCTGCTGGGACTCCCACTTCAAAACTCATAAGGAACTGATTATGGACTTCATGGTAGGGGGCAGATGTTTCATCATTTGCTTCTGGAAGACAAAATGGTCGTTCACCTCTTCCATTTCAGAGACCATTTACAGAAAATCCAGTGCAGGCAGGTGTAATTTACATCTCCACACACCGGATAGATTCCATATCCTGGGCAGGAATTCACCATGTAGAATCATCACCGTCTCTCAGGTTTTCCAGTGGGGCAGCTTAAACCCTATTGGATGTTCCCCGCCTGAAACAACCAACGAGGGGAACTTCTGAACCAGTGCACACCACAGCTCATATGCTATGACGCCTGCTCTGTCTAACACAGCCCCCTTTCTGAACAGCACTGACCCCATTATGGCCATTCTCTGGCATTATTGAATTTACAAACTCTTTACCCCCAGCTGGATTATCTGCCACTGGGGACCCTCCCTGTGAATGAAGCTAATTTCTGCTCTCCAAGGTCTGGGACATGCTGTCTCTGGAAAAATAACACACATCAGAGAAAACACAAAGTGAGTAACTACCTGGCTGCCATTTTTAGAATTCTCAGAAGAAGCCAGCTCTCCAGCAGCCAAACCCGGCCTTCGTGGCACTCTTGCACTTATTGGAGGCTGGTTTATAAAATGCCCGGAGTCTTTTCAGCACAATAGCCCGCTGCTTCTCTTTCCAATCAGAACATTATATTAACTCTGAGAGCCCAATCCAATACCCAGTGATGTCAATGAAGGCTGCAGCTGCCTAGCACTTTTGAAAATCATGCCTCTCTTATGTAGGCGCCTATCCAGAGATTTAGGAACCTCACGTTAGGCATCTAGGTTTGAAAATTTTGGCTGGAATATTTTGAGAGGTAAAATAATAGTAGTTTATGCTTTTACTTAGCTGCGTTGCTGGTATGCGCTCAGACACTATGTCAAGGGGTGTGCTAAAAACCCCATGATAGTAACTTATATGTCACATTTCATCTAAGGAGCTCAAAGCACACATTAGTTAAGCTTCATACTATATAGGTGGGGCAGATAAATTATTCTCATTTGACACTAGGGGCAACTGAGGCACAGGGAGGTTAAATGACTTCCCTGAGGTCACACAGGGAGGCAGTTGCAACATCGGGAAGAGACCTATGTTGTCCTTTCATCCAGTCCCCCATTTCAAACCACTAGATTTTTCTCCCTCTTGGGGTCTAATCTAGTTTTCCTGTGATGGTTCCACCAAGGAACCTCTTGCAGTGCTATATAATAGTAATGCAGGGATACCTTTTGCTGTATAAATGGGGTCCAATCCTCTGTGCATATTGGAGGAGGCAGGAGAATATCTCCCTGTTAACATACCTCTTGCTCTCCTTTCTTTCCAGGTCCAATTCACCTCTCATTTATACCAGTTTCAGAACTGTGATAACTCTGCTGACATCCATGGCGCAGTTATTCCTTAGTTGCCCAGTCGTAAGTGAGAGGAAAATCAGGCTCTGTGTCTTCCAGTCTCTCAAAGAGTTAACTTGTCATTCACATATTTCATTTCTGTTTTACATAATACTTTGGCTTGCAGAGCTAAGCAGAAAGAGGCAACCCTGCCCTCTGCTCCAGCTGGCTGGAACCTTCTCGGATGTTGTTTGAAACTATAGGATGCGTTACTAATGTTGTTGTAAACCATAGGAAGCCTTACAAATGACCCCATTTTAGCAGAATGCAGGCCAAGACACACACATTCCTTAGTAGAATAAAATTAAGGGCAGGATAGGTACACTGATGAAAGCTCTCAGCAGCATGCTTGTCTAGGTGCCAAGGAGCTCATTTAGCCCTATCTAGAGAAAAGAGGGGCCACCTTAATTGGGTTCCTGTCAGCTTCACTACAAAAAAGTGAGATCACAATATAGGCTTGGGGAAGTATTATTGTAACAGATTAAGGACCCACTCTGGCTCCCATGAAAAGCAATGGGAAGATTCCCATTAATTTCCATGGCAGATGGATCAGGCCTTATGGGCACGATCCAGCCCGGTGCTAAGCAGCTTCTGTGAGTTGCTAAGTGCCCACAACTCACAGTGAAGTCAGTGTGCCTCGGCACCAATCAGGCCTGTGCTCCTTAGAAGGGCCACGTCAATGGTATTTCTAAATAAAAGAATAACTGGTATTTTACTACAATGTGTAATGCTCAGTGAACCAAACAGGAAAGATTTAATAGGTGCTGTTACGTGGGAGAAGGAAAACTACATCCCTGTTCACATCTTTGCTATTTCTTGCAAACGGGATGGCAGGATCAGCGAGCTGGAGGCACCAAGTGCCCGTGTTACCAAACACAAAGGCTTACATAACAGCAAGGAGGTCAGTGTAGTCATTAACTTTGGCTCAGTGCCAGGTGCTTTGTTCTGAAGCCACCTGCTTGTTTGGTTTAAATGTATAAGTGGTATGTGAGAAAAGAAGAAATGTTCCAATCTCCTCCTACCACCAACCCTGTAGATCAGGAAATCTCAAGGGAATGAAGCAGAGAGACTGCAACAATCCTTGGTGTGCGACAGTCCCCACAGCAATGAGAAAAAAATATACACAAATATTGAAATCCTCACCAGGGGTCAATTCTGCCACCCTTAATCGCATGAGTCAGCCCACTGAAGCTAGTGGATTGATGCGCATGGATATTGACCATGCCAAATCAGAGCCCGAGACCAGGCCTGATTCTCCCATCACTTGGGTGTAAATTGGGAGTAATTCCACTGAAGCCAATGGAGTTACACTGATATAAAACTGATATAAGTAATAGGAAAGCCAGACCCAGTGAGTTTGGCCTGGCTAAGTAGTGAGCCACAACATTAGGATCTTGGCAAACTGGTTATTTTTCTCTCCTTGGCATCTTTTCCCATTGTAATAATTATCAGTACAACCTAACTTTATCTGGTGCCCTGTTCTGACCTTCTCTTATCTGATGTCCCACCCTTAAGTTCTTTTACTCTTTGGCTTCTGTAATCTAATGTATGTTATCTACATGTGGTCCGCTCCAGTGGGTAGAGAATAGGACTAAGTTTCATGACTTCTTGTTTCTATTCCCAGCTCTACCTCAGCCTTGCTGTGTGATCTTGGACAAGTCACTAAACCATTCCAAGCTTCCATTTAGTCAAAGGTAAAATAGATATATGTCAAGCATGTTAATGTCAACATCCGTTTATTGTTATGGCTATGCCCCACCTGCATTTGACTTTATCAGACTTCATTTCTTACCTTCTATCATTTAATGCTGTTTTTTCTGCTAAACTCTGAAGAAATTAAGATGACAGCAACCAAAAATGGCCATTAAAATATTTTAGAGACGCATACAAACCTTGGGATCATGATAATCATTTTATAGATTTATGGTAGGGTCAATATGTAATTTATTCATATTTCTAGGCTGCAACTATAGATGACTGACGCCAATAGGAATTAAGCGTGTGCATAAAGGTTATGTGTTTCAGTGTTTTGCTGAACAGAGATGCTTTATTGAATAAGGGACATAGTGAAGGTGTCTCCAGTTATGGTCCTAATTCACTTAAGAACGTAAGCGTATGTTTAAATTCAAGCCTATAGGTAGTCCTATTATCTTCGACTCAGGTATCTAAAGTTAAATACGTGCATACGTGCGTTACTGGATCAGGGCCTATGTCCACGATAGGTGGATGTATGGAAGTAAGTCTATGTAAAATTCAAAAACTTCATTTGGAATTTTCAAAAATTGTCCAATTTTCATGATAACCCCCTGTAACATTATAAACTTTCACTCAACAATGGCATGACTTGCATCACATAAAAGGCCCTATTTTTGAGCAAAAATTCTATTTTGTCTAATTTCTTTTGGACAGATATTAGTTTTCCTAACAATCAGGCACATTTTTGAATGTATAAACTTTTTTTTTTAAAAGGGGATAAATGCCATTTAATGGAAAACAAAATATTCCAGGTTGCAACAGGACCCAGACTAGGATTAAAAAAATGTTCACTTTTGCTCTGTTCTAATAGTAAGTTTTTTTAATAACTCCAGTTCTGCTTTAAATACAGTACCTTCTACTGCAGTGGCATAAGAATTTCTGCTTCTAATTCATTTTAGAGTAGATCGCAAAGTTATATTCATAACAGAACTACAAGGAAGATGGGGATGAGATTGTGGTGTTTGTTAATATAAAGTAACTGGTTTAATATATAACGTCTGTAAAGAGAGGAGATGGGAAAGGTGAATGTTTACTATTAAAAGCCTGCACGCAACCAGCAGTCTAGTGCTTTTAGGACTAGTGTTTTCAGGACTATGATCTTACCACATTTTATGAGTTCACAACACACACTGGAGAAAGTAGCCCAGTTTGACACATTCCTGAGCTATGTGGTTAGTCATGCAAGGATTCTGAAAGATTACCATCAAAGTTACAGAAAGGCTTGGGTCATATGTCTGTCTGTTTTGGTGGAGTAACCTGTGGGTCAGGAAAATAATATACACTGTCCCTAAATGCTTGTTAGCCTGCTATTGGACATTGCTAGGGATATGTTTCTGGACTATGTGGACCGCTGGTCTGACCCCGTACAGCAGTTTCTGCATAGATGCAGACAGAATGCTGACAGGAAATACATCGTTGATTTCCTCCTCAAATGGCGAAAAGACAGACAGACTCCAGCCAGTACAGATGTCCTCCTGTGCAGAGCGTGAGAGCAGCATATGTTATGTCCCAATTCTGTGAAAGAGGAGTAGAAAGCAGGACAGAATTTGTCTTCCTCCCCAGACTCACGGAGGGCTTTCAGATCTCATGGACCATTCTGTTGGATATGGGGCTTTCACAAGGAAATCAGACCAAAATGAATTAGCAATTAAATCTGTGTTATGTCATGCAGGATCTTCCTACTGGCTGCTTAATTTCACAGTCTAGCCCTATGACTATTATTACTACTAATAATCTCTGGCTCTTCTTTAGCACCTTTCATCTTAGCATCTTATAAACATAATTAAACCCTTCCAGTATTTCTGTGGTGTATCATTATGCCCATTTTATAGACGAGGAAACTGAGACATAGAGTAGTTCAGTATTTTGCCCTGGGTCACACAGTGAGCTATTGACGGAGCCACGACCAGAACCCTGCAGCCCCGAGTCCTTATTTTACACACTAACCATTAGACCCCACTGCCTTGAGCCTGTTAGCTTTTCATTCATTAATCACACTTGCACGGCAAATGTGTTCCATGGCAGTCAGATACCACAGAGGTAGGGTGACCAGATGGCAACTGTGAGAAAACGGGACAGGGGCTGGGGAGTAATAGGTGCCTATATAAGAGGAAGTCCCCAAAAATGGGACTGTCCCTTTAAAAATGGGACATCTGGTCACCCTACCCAGAGGGCACCACAGTGACTGACAGGCATGGCATGAAAACTTAAATAGAATAGAAGGGGAAACAGAAACGTCTCAGGACCCCCAATAATTTCTGAGCTCTGATCCCTGCTGAATATTGGTCCTATGCCTGTCACATGAAGCAGAGCAAACATCACTACAGTTAACTTTGGGTCTATCAGGATCACAAAAGCTTCTGAAGTTAACTGTGGCCCAGCTCCAGCCTCACTCTTTCACTCCATACCTAAGAAGTTATGTTGAGAGGAAACAAAACTCCAGAACTAATTTCTTCTCTCAAATATGACTGGGGAAAAATCATTTCAAAAGGGATTTAAAATTTCCATTTTCATTTTATTGTCAAAGTAAATATATTTTATGAAGAACAAAAGAAAAATATACAGAATTGTAACTTATGTACACTGGCTTTATAGATATTTTTGTTTCCAATTTACACAAATTTTGATATGTTATTAAAAGATAGTTTATATAGATATGCATCTATGTACAGTTTTATTTACATACATTCATAGGATGTGAGATAAACCAGTCAACAAAAGATAGTTCATTTATATTAATTTCTAGAGGACAAAAGGAATGCATTCCTAAAATAAGGTCGTTTATGCTCTATTGTTCTTACATACGGTATGTTCTCCACTTCTACCTACTAATGTGAGAATTGCAGTGTTTTATTTCCCATTTGGCTGACAAGAAGACTGACAGATACCATCTGTGAGTGGAAAGGAAATGCAATATCCTTTATATAATTGTCTCTGATTTTTTGAAGTCTGTTGTATTCTAAAGATTCCTACAATCAGCAGAGTTAAAAAAACAAAACAAGAAACACAAACATAATATGGTTGCTGCTACCATCTGATTATTGTTTAAAATTCCCTTCTTAGCCACTTAGGTGGCTACCATTTGCATTTGTTTCTACTGGCTACTGTTCCCACCCATTCACACCCCAGCTGTGTGGAGCTCTGACATGGCTGTTAATAACACTTTGCACTTAAAGATCCCCATCTGCTAAGGATCTCAAAGTGCTTTTACAAACATTAATTACACCTCACAATCTCTCCTGGGTGGGATATAAGTATTATTATCCTCATTGTACAGATGGGGGAACCAAGCTATGAAGAGTTTCAGGGCCCAACCCTGCTAGGCATCTGCTAAAGTTAGGGGGAGTTAAAGATGCCCACCCAGCACCTTTCAGGATTGGTGCTTGCCCGATGTCACACCATGAGATGACAGCAGAGCCAGCAATAGAAATTAGGAGTCCTGACATCCAGTTGCCCCTGCTCTAACCACTTGACAGCACTCCTGATAATGAAGACGATAGTTTCAGCCAGAGCCAAGGTGTAATCACTGTTTCCTTAAATATGTGGGCATCTCCCCTATGCTCAACACATTGACCACATAAGATGGAAAGCATGCAGGCAGTTTATGCTGATCCACAGTGAAAGGCCTTCATTCCAGCCCATTTAATCTGGACTGAGTGTCTGGGTTTTTTGTTTTAAAGACATTCTCAGTTCCAGTTTCCGGGTGCAGATTTGCTGACCCAGTTATGAACGGCAAGGACCACTGAAGGATGGTGTGTTAGCGAAATCAGGGACACCAAATCCAATCCCACTACTCCCCACCTCCCAACTCTTCCTCCTCCTCCTTTTGCCTGCCCCCACAAATCCTTGGCTCAGGCAACTGAAAAACAAAGGAGCTGTTTTCATTTCAAAAGGAATTTACTGTTTCCAACCTGGACAAATAGACCAGCTTAATAAAAACTCACAATGAATGGCCCTGTACATGAGCAAAGCCCTCAGGAATGCCAGGACTATAATTAACTAGCAGCAAGTAGTCCATAAATTTGCCTTGTGCAGCAGAAAACAGCTAAAAATAAAACACTGTAATTTCCAAAAAGAAACAGCAGCAAAGGGAAAGATAGAAGGAAATGAAAATAAAATAAAATAATAATAATAATAATAATATTAATAAAAAACCCGCCCCACCCTCCCGCAAAAGAACTTTGTTCTCAAATCATGTTTGTAGCACACAAAACATTCACAGGTGGTAGTGTGAAGTAACAGCGCTGACTGTTCTATGGAGACAAATAAATTATCACAAGAAATATAGTGAGCAAAGTGCTGTTGTTGGCTGTTCTGGGATGGATGGGTGGCAAGGGGTAGGCGGGACCAATCAGTTCACTGAGCGCACAGAGCGGTTGCTTCTAGGGAACCGGTGCACCTTGATGTGTTTGGATAAGTGGTCACTTCGAGCAAATTTCTTCTCGCAGACAGGACACTGGTAAGGTTTCACTCCAGAGTGGGAGCGTCTGTGCCGGGAGAGCTCATCTGATCTGGAGAACCTGCAAGCAGAGGTTTAGAAAAGAAAAACTTCTTCAGATTTTTGCTGCTAATTCTTTAATGGCATTGTTACTTTTCCATGGCCCATGCTGCATGTATGGAACTTCATGACAGCGGTGGGGACAGAACTCAAGTCCTCCTGCTGCGGAAGCCCAAACACTTACGCTAAAGGAGAATCTGTCAGCAGTATAAGGCCCATGACATAGAGCGGAGCAGTTCTCATTCTAGCCAGAAGAGGGCAGCAGTAACACACTACCCACTTCATTGCATCATTCTTTTGTGCTCGTGCAAATTAGAACTGATAGCACTGACTGGAGACAGGCCCTAAAGGAGTTACCGGTGTATAAGCTTTACCCTAATCCCTGACTACACATACACACAACCCGGCTATTGCATCATCACGACTGACCTGAAGCACCCTGTGCTATTCCAATCCCAAACCTCACAAACCTCTGCCAATGCACATCAACTCTAACCCACAGCATCTTCCTTAAACTCCAGTTCTGGGCCTCTCCTGAGCAGAGACCACCACTAATGCTCCAAAGCTAAGGCTTCTGCCAGTCTCACGTTGGCATGCTCAGAATGCTGGAGGAACAGCAATATCCTCAATCACGACTAGTTTGTGAGACTGTGGCCAGATACTATGTGAGGGACTTCCCAGGCAGAGTCAGCCATACTTACTCTGAAGCCACTTGGCTTACTGAATTGACCTAAGAATTTGACCTTTCTTCTTCTCTCCCAAATGATTAAATAAAGGGCTATTAATGTCTCACTGTCAATTCCTGCTCACAGTTTACTGGAGTAAATCCAGAATGACTCCACTGACCACACTGCAGCTACTCCGGATTTACACTGGTACAAATGGAGATAAGGATTTGGCCCTCAGTTACCAAAATTAGATTCCCCAATATCATTTTATTTTTAGACATCTCCCACCTGCAACTGACAAGGAATAGTCCCCAAATAGCCGTCATGAATCTCAGAGACCCACTTTAAACTCAGATAAACCAGCTAATTCTTGGGACCGAGCAGCTGGGTTGGTGCTATTTCTGGGAGCCCAAGTGTTAACAATGTCGTGCTAGGACAGTTCCTTCTGGATGCATGCAGAACTGCTGTCCAACAAAGGATGATGAGTGTGAATTGCCAGAACACTAACAAAGAGCGGTACAAAAAAGAGTTCTCAAGAAACTGTATCAGCTGTTTATTTACAATAAATACATGAAGTCGTGAGGGTTTGCTGAATAAATAGGGGAAAGGACCTGTGGGAAAATGTGCATTTGTGGAACAAAAACATCACACCACCACTTATGTAAATATACTATATTTCTGGAGGGGAAATAAAGAGCACCATTTCAGGTGGAAAGAGACTTTACAGCTCACACTCTAAACCCTTCATGCAAGAAAATACATAAAAATTGCAACTAGAGATGATCCCATGCTACCAGTTGATGGTCAAGATCCAAATTTTGCTAACATTTGGTGTGTTTGGATTTAGGAAATTTTTTTTTTATTCTAAGTTTTTATTCCACTGTCCACTACAGAGTGGATAGTTTAGATTTTGTTACAGATCCAAACTTTCCGAAAGTTCTTGAGTGTCGTGATCTAGGGCTGAATTTGGGCCCATCTGCACTCGCAACCACTTCTCTCCTACTGCTAGCCCTTGCCAGCAGTGGGTACCCAGCCATGACCAGAGCCTGGAACACTGACATGACCATGAACTGCTCATGAAACTCCTTCATGGGGCTGGCCCTGATGCAGTGTCCTTAAAGGAATTATCTTTAAGAACCATGAGTTCATAGGACTCAAACTTTTCAGAGCAACTCAACAGGCGAGAAAGGGAAGGGCAGCATACACTGTACAGAACTTCCCCAAGATATCACAGTGGCAAGTTGACAGACATGGGATCAGACATATTAGACAAGGAACTGATTTGTTTGCCAGAGAAGGTAGTCACTTTCTCAGGTGAAAGAGAAATCTACCTCAGGACAGAGGTCTTTTGAGACAAAAACACAGAGCAATCCTCATGGCAGAGGCAGGAGCTGGAAGATGCAGGGCTGCATCATCCAGGTGTCTGTATTGTCAATATCATTATAAAACACAAGGAATAGTGGGATGGAGGGACCTGAAACAAGCTCAGAGCAGGACAACTGCAGTGGGTCTCTGGCAATTGCACCAAGGGAGAGGGGAGGGAGTCATATGTTGGAGATGTGTGTGTTACGTGAGCCTTGGAAGCTAATGTGAGTTAATATGATAAAAATACACTTAGCCTCATAACGAAGCCCTTAGTTGAAGAGGTAAGAATGTTGCAATGCTGTTACCCAGCATTCATGGAAAGATCACCTTACCGGGCACACAGAAATAAACCCCTCTCTCTCTCCCTGTGTTTACAAAAAAAAAAACCAACCCAAAACTTGGAATAGGAAAGCTGGTAGAATTCTATTGCCTGCAATATGCAGAGATTGGGCTAAATGATCGTAAAAGTCCCATCTCACCTTACAGTCTAAAAAAATTGATGGAATTCCAAATTCAGGCAGGTAGCAAACACAAAAGAGGCACCACTTCTGAATAACCAGCCCAAATTTTATGATCCCAGCACCTAAGAAATGACAGCTCCTCCCAAATAAAGACAGAGGCCGTTTGGAAAGCTCACACAAACACAAGGAGCCAAATTCACCCCTCTTGTAATTCCACTGCACTTGATGGAGATGGGCCAAGGATGAACATAGCCCCGTAAGTGCATAATGACACTGAGTTTGTTGCCTTCCTTCCACTCTACCTGCTGGCTTCAGTCAGGGAGCTGAATCACACTATTTAGACAGACTATCAACTTTGGCTCATGGGAGACCTATCTTGTAAGGGAGTGATTGAATCTTGTCAGAATTCTCACTTCAGGAACAGGTGAGAATATTTTGCACCTGAGGTATTTATTTCAAAGGCTGCCAGGGACTTGGGAGGGTCAGCCCTTCATAGTTTCCCTCTGAATTCAGAAATAAAGTAACCCCGCAGTTGGTGCAACTGGCATTTACTACAATGTTATTTAAAAAACTCTGGAACCCAGAGAAGAAGGTGATTCAGAGAGCACAATTATGATCATCTAGTCTGACCTCCTCCTCATTCCAGTTTCATCAGTTAACTAGAAGTTTCCTAATAAAGTAGCTTCTTTCTGTTGCCTTTTAAATTTAACTGTGTACCCTAGCTCTTCTTCATCTTGTATTATAGGAAAGGAAGCATCCAACTAGCCCTTTCTGTACCACTCCTATGAAACAGGCAGGGGCAGTGCCCACAACACGGCCCCAATCCCGAGAGCTACTGGGGTACACACAATAAAGAACAATAATGGCCCACATTGTGACTGCAAGATCCAAACACAGAGGTTCTTCGGGCACATCTCCCTTTCCAATGCAGAAGAAAGGCTCGACCATTTTCACAGCACCTTTCCCCGTCCTCAAGACCCTGCAGAACCCTCTATACTATTCTGGGGATGCCAGCTAGGGCAGGGGGTCGAGACTGAGCAAGTTTGAGGGAAGAGGGGCTGGAATATGGTAGAGGGATGGGGAAATAACATATTGGATGAGGGCCAGAGCAGAAGCACAGGGTCTCTGTGTGGATGCCACGGGCCTCCTGGGGTGTCTCTGCAGATCCAAGAAGCTTGGACTTGAGACTTGTGGCCTTTTAAGTTGAAAGAAAAAGCCTCCTACCTAACAGGATGTTGTGAGGGATCTATTTCTGCGAGGGAATCCTCACAGGGATCTCCTCCCCTCATCCACCTCCTGCTTGGGTTACACGACCTGGACTTTGTGTCCTGTAACGCACTGTGTGCTCAGGAAATACACAGTCTCATACAGGAAGCTTCCTTTAACATAGCCACGTCTTTATACAGTATAGAGGGGCCTTGGTGTAAATGATAATCAGCCCCAAGAATCTTATTCCCAATTTGGGGCCATTGTGGTGCCCTGAGCAGGCAACTCCAGCAGCTTGCCTATACTGTATCATTGCCAAGATCATCTTCCTGAGAAGTTACAGCCAACTCAGACTCATCAGCATGGTTTACAAGCCCTTTAAACTCTTCCTTCCAAAGTGCAGTAGCTTGCATCTGTCTTCACCAAATTTCCCAAATAAGAGACTGATATTCAGGTGTGAGTTTCATGGTCTCGCCTTTCTCAGAAGCAGCAGGCAGTAGCCGAACCTAAGGTGTAACCTGGTCTGACATGGATCAATGCTCTGACCGGTACAACAGGATACTGGACTAAATGGGTCACTGGCAGTTTCTGTACTCTGCTGTTTGCATACAGCCTAAGAGTGAAAAGAGCAGCTCTCGCTTTCTGTGACAGAGGGGCAAAAGTTAGTAGTGGTCAGCTTCAGAAAGGAACTTGGGAATCCTACGCTGTATGCGGCTTGCAAAAGTTTAACCTTGCCCATCACTTTGTTTTGCTACACTTAAAGATTACATAGAGTTGGTTGGGAGTTTGTTTTAGTTTAGCTCTTCTGTCCATACAGGAAGAAGGAAAAGCTTCTCCCCTGCCATCCCACCCATAGCTAAACGCTATGACTCAAATTATACCAAGCAATATTCTTCTAAATTGCTATTTTCCATGAACTCCGATTTTAAGTTCATTTTGTTGAAGAAGAACTACATCATACACACGCGGAAAAGAACATGGAAGAAACCAGCAGCAGCATCTCAGTGCATAAATTCATTTGGGATGATATAATACTAAGAACAGACTCCAGATGTACTTGACTTAGTCATGTGAGCTCACAGCTCTCCCTGAACTTCTGGAAAAGGTAAACATGCTTTACTGATGAAAGGGGCCTGTGTAATTCAGCGCTCACTTGGGTCTGGCTATGATATGTCACTGCAGCTCTGACTTTCATGTCTGAGAAGAACATATGGGAGTGCTGGAATCTCAAGCTTATTCTAAGAGATTTGTGATAGAGGGAAACAGCCCCTTTGAAAGTCTGCCCCCTCCTGGGTCTATGTTAGTGATGGGCCCTAGCTGTAAAATTTCAAACTGGGATCAGAACTCATTCAAAGTTATGGGGCATTTTGGAATCGGGGTTCTGGCTTATGCTCTCAATCATGCTAAATGCAAAGATGCAATCACAATGACAGGTTTGGAAAAACATCCAACTGCCAGAAACAAGCCTTTTTGGTATGGAAGTTATTTAATCCCTAACCTCCACCGGGCTTCTGCCCATAAAGAGTTGTGGCTGTCCAAGCAGTTTGCTCTTTAAATTACAGGTTCTAGATGCACTCATCATCTGGATCAGTACTTCTCTTTACATGCCCTTCCATTGCCCTTGTGGCACTTTCGCTAGGCACCATTCACACTAGGCTTTAACCCTTGTAAGGCTGTGGACATACAGAGGCTAAACTCACCCTGGATGTCATGCCATGGAAGGCACCCAAGAGAACATTAGACTATATTGCTGCATATATATTCCTAATCATTCACCTTTCACTGACATTCTGGAAAATACCAGTGTTCTCATAAGATACATCCACAGAGGATCCTCCACAAAAGAACAATTCACAAACAGACTCCTGAGATCTGATCTTGGACTGCTGAAATCAATGGGGAATCAGAGGCAGAATCAGAGCCCTGGCAAGTCACCTTCTGACCTCAAATATGCCTGGGTCAGGACCATTGTCACTGTGGTTAGCTGAATACTGCAAATCAATTTCCCATAAACATTCATTCAGCTTTTTAAAGGAATTAAATTTTGGCCACATTTCAACCCTTTGTTTTGTTCCCTTTCCGTGAAAATTTGGACAATTAAGTTTCACTAGCATCACGGCTCATGGAAAGAAAGCGTTAAGTTTGCACAGATGCTAGTGAAAAGCAAATCGTAAACATGCTCCTTGCAAGCACTGACACTGAAAGCCAGATAGAAAGGACGATGCTCATCTAATGAGAGAATGGAAAAATGCCATGTGATTTATGTGACCAATCACAACTGAGCGACACAGTCAAATTTCAGTTCATTTTGAATCGCAAGGCTGGAAGTAAACAAAGCTTGTGAAAAATTTCATTGGTAGCAAATAAATGAAGGGAAATTGCAAGCTGCTCGTGGAACCTCCATGAATTAGAAAAGGGAGGAAACTGATCACGGGAAGTATTAGTTACAAATGATCCACTCAGCCCCCTAGTGGCAATGGGGAAACCTCAGCGTATCAGTTTGACGAAAGGGACAAGCTTCAGACTAGTTCAGATCTTTTCCTTTCAAACAAATTCATCCATTCCTAGTGATCCCGTATCTCGCATACCTGCATTTCCACTCATGTCTCTCCCGTTATCTCTTCAGTTCTCAATGAGTGTGATACATTTCCTAACCACACATTGCTCACCAAAGCACTACAGGATGTTTTTCCTTTTGCCAAGTCTTTCGAATATTTTTGGTATAATTTAACAGGAGAGATTTGAGATGATGTTTGGTTTTCATCACAGAGTATGAAGTTTCATTGCTAGTGTTAAGAAACTGGCTGGGTTCCAGAGCGGATTGAAAACTGGAGAAGGGGTTTCCACAGGAAATTTCAACTTTTTAATCACAAAAGAAATATTTGTCAGTTTCCAATATTCCAACAAATAATCAAACCTTTTGAGGAAAGCTGACACATTCGGTGTAAATTTTTACTTATTCAAAAACTCAATTTTCTATTGATGAAAAGTTTTGACAGAAAATTTTTAACCAGCCCTTCTGATTGTTTTCACTGATTGCTTTTGACATGTACAGCACTCAGGAGCACATCTGGATGGGCACTAATACACATTTCTAAACCAGAACATAAAATAAACATAGATTAAATTTGAGTAGCATATCCTGCAATGAGATAGCATTCCCAAGCTAGTATTTTATTCTAGAAATTACAAAATTGCTTATAATGTTTTAAAATGTTATTAGGGTCTTATTAAGCATATATGTCATTCATAGCCCTTCATTGATTGTATTTGACCTCCATGTAGCTGAATCTACAAATACATACAACCATGTAGTATTAGTGATGAAGTGACTATGCTCCAATGACCTAATTTGCTTTGTGTATCCTAGTTTACATCAATGGTACATTGGAGATGGTATGCTGCAATGGGACCAATGAATATAGAAAGCAATGCCTGCAATAGCAAGTCTAATCTGGCCATTATGAAATGAAATACCAGTCACTGGGGTATTTTTTTAGACTTTTGTACAGTTAATGTCAACAGTAATGCTATGATACTCAACGCACCAAAGTCCCTGGATTATCTAACATTAAGAGAAGTGGTTTTAATTTTAAAACCAACCAAACAGGTTTCAGAGAACAGCAAAATGGTTTATAAATAAACTGGGATCAAACCTGTTTGGCTGGCATATTATGTCAAGTGAATGATATGTTTATTGGATACAGAGTATAGTGACTGCATCCTAGTACTGACCTCCATCCACAACCGGGCCATGTGCATGCAAAAGGTTTTTCTCCTGTGTGTCTCCTCAGGTGCGCTTTCAAATGGCTGCTTTTAGTGTACATCTTAGTACAGCCAGGGAAAGAACATTTGTGCATTTTAATAAGTTCTGCCGCAGGGTTCTTTTGAAATTTCTGGCCCATGATGATCCCTGTTTGACCCTGGATCATGCCTCCTGGCCCAATAGGCTTTGCAGCAATAGGGACTGGAGCTATGCGGACAAATTTAGAGGACAAGTTCAAATTGGATGACTGAACGATCTGCGGCACAAGTGCAAATGTCTGTCCTTGAATGTTGACTAGGAGCTGTGCAATTTTAATATTCTCTTGTGCTGGTCCTTGTGAACTAGGGCTTGTATTTGACTCTTGTTTGATCTGTACAGGCTGAATTTGGAGCATGACAGGTATCCCTCCCTCCAGGGATAGAGCTCCGTTTGAAACATCGCTACCTTCTGTTGAGCTACTTGATTGTTCACTTTTACTTTCTTTTAAATTAACGCTAGCTACCAGATGGTCTTTTTGCTGGACTGAAGCAACAGAAACTTGGCTGCAAGCTCTCAAGTCCTTGGTCTCACTTTTAGGCCCTTCCTTGAGATCCAACTCCATGTTTTCTTCCAGAAACTCCTCAATCTCCTCAAGCGTGGGCTGAAATGGTCCAGAATCTTCCATATCCACTGCGAACTCAGGCAATCTGAAATACTCCTCTTTCACTACTGGCTGAAGTCTCCTTTTGTCCCACCAAGAAGCAGGGGTGTTACCCAAGGAAGCCTGGGACAGTAAATAGTCTAAAATACTATCTTGACTTTCAGCGCTAGATGTGCTTCCATAGCTAGAGCTGAGAACCTGGGAATCAGGGCTGGAACAAGAGCAAAAGCTTGAAGAATCGCTGTCATCTTCTGACACAGGTGAGGGCAGCATCTGATACGACCTCCCACCAGCCATCATGTCCCCAAAGTATCCAACAGGGGATCTTGTGGATGAAAAATATTCATCAGCAGGAAGCAAGTGATCCACCATTCCTGGATAATCTGTTACGGATATCCCACCAGCATATACCACACAGTGAAAGTTCAAGCGAAAGCCTGAATATAGGGAACAAAAATATTGACAGTCAGAAGCCAGGTTTAATCATTCACCTCCATGCACTAGAAGACCTACAAATCTCTCTAGCTCAAATGAGAGACAATGGCACGCAGTTTCACTGGGAACACATGTTGCTACATGCTTTCATATTGCTGTATCACCCCCAAAGGATTCTGAGTGCCTTGGCATTTTCCAAGGTTGCACCACATGTTTGCAAAAGAATTCTTTCAGAAATCATTTCACAACTATGTGTTCCTTAGATTTACAGTGTCTTCTCAGACTATTACTGGCAAGAGGAAATAAATTTATAATCTTTTGCCTGACAATGAAACAGAAAGCCAAAGAAGGGAATGAAAAAAAAAAATGTTGAAATCTTTACCACCCAAAAAGCAAATAAAAATAAAGTTTATAACTTGGGTCCATAAAAGAACACAATCCTTTTCTTATCTTATAGCTTTCCATTGACTTTATTATTAACGTTCTCAGTTATTCAAATATAGGCTAATCAGCATAATGCAAGGAGCAATCTGCCAGGAGCCAAAAATATTTATTGTGCTTCAGCATTTCCAGTAAGATTTTCCTTTCCAGATGTAATGAATCAGTTTGCTAACGTCATCATCACCTGCATCACCCTAATAAGACTAGCACCATGCTGAGCTAATTACCATGTGCTGGCAGGCCAGCTGATTGTGCTAGTGTCACCTCATCACTCCACGCTGCCTGTCACTTGGATACACAGCCTTGAGATGATCTAAACATGGTGCCAACTTCTAAACTGGGAACTTGGAACCAAGCTCTTGCGTAGGATTTCAACTCATTGTGACTACAGCAAGTGACTGCATTTTGTTATATTCTGAACATATGCAATTTAGTAGGACCAATGGGCCTGATCCTTCAACCTCTTACTCACTTGAGCATTCTGGCTGAAGTCAGTGGGACTATTCACTTAAATAAAGAACTATAGGCTCGGATGCTTATTTTGCAGTTCTCTCTTAGGCGAAACTCCCTGTGAAAGTAATGCAATTCCTGCAGCCCTCAATTCAAGCACAGCAATCTTACGGGAGTTTTGTCTGAGAAAACACTGCTTAACAGCTGCATGATATAACCCTTAAGGAGCTAAAATGAAGATGTGCAGACTTTGCTGAACACTGGCCCTGGGTCCTCTGCTCTGCTCAAGGTGACTGACTGAAAACTGAGCTGCATATGTACACCATGAAGCACGCCGCTCTGTGGAAGGTATGTGTATTGCAGAGATAGATAGCATTTGATCTGTCAATAAGGGTGTATTTGAGAGTGAGAGAGAGAGGCAATCAGAAGGCATGTGACCTAGCATGAAGGAAATACCAGTCAAGCTTCTTGCACACTCTCATTTTCCACAGGCTCTGTTGCTGTGCTGGAAACACTTTGCCATGAATAGTCAATAGCGTCCAGTTTTTGGAAGGGTGGGAGATGTTTACTCCAGGGCACCTATGCTGTCTGATCTGCAAATTGCCTCTGTCTTGTAGGAGGAAATAAAAATAAATCTGTGCACTCAATCTATAGCTGATGCAGTGCACAACAACCTTCACAAGCTCCATCAACATCAGTCTATTAACGTTCTACAGGAAGTAGAAGTAAAAACACACTTCTTAAAGCTACAGCTTCTTTATTTATATTTATGTATGGAGGACGGTGGTGGTCATTTCAAAGAAAGGGAAATTGAAAGCCAAGTTGTACATTTTCCTGGTTTGCACCCACTGTCAGTCATCTGTTCCTGCAAACTGATAATGAAATACTCACATGTGCTCAAAGTGAGGAAGTTCAAACACAGGTTAGTGTCCATGTTCTGTGACCTTAGCCTATAATCATTTCTAATGGTAAAAGTGATTGCCAGCATACCTGAAATATGCCTAGTGGATTAGGAGTCAGATTTTGATCTCAGTGCAAATTCAATTACTCCAACAGAAGTCAGTGGAGCTGACCAGTGAACAGAGATCAGAATCTGGCTCTGTGAATCTTTTATTGCTTCCTAAAAGGGTTCTCTGATTAATGTCTTGCTTGCCTCAAAAGCAGAGATAACCACAGTTTAATGTGGGGCAGAAGGGAGGGTGCATTCCCATATGGCAGATGGCTTCAAATCCTGCCTATTCCCATTTTGCTCGAGCTCTAACCTCTCACTGCTGTTGCTGTGACCACAAAGATTTTGCACAGAAGACATTTGTATTAAAGAGAGATTGGCTGGTGGGTGGGTGGGGGTGTGTGTGTGTGACAGCAAACTTAGCATAGAAAAAAAGTTTTTTTGTAAAGATTTCTTAAATGTCCTTTTCAGTCTGGAAGCCATTCTTGCTCCCACTGAAATCAATGACAAAATGTCCACACTACTTGCCAATCTAAAGAGCAAAAGACCCTCAGTACCTTGGCTAAAGATATGGCCCAAGCCAGACATTTGAAAAGAAACAAGAACCAGTTAGGTCAATATAAAATAATGATTATATCATAAATTTAACATTTATATACAGCATTTGCATCCATAAGCATTCCAAAACAATTTATAAAAGAGGCATCTCATAGACTCATAGATTCATAGACTTTAAGGTCAGAAGGGACCATTATGATCATCTAGTCTGACCTCCTGCACAACGCAGGCCACAGAATCTTACCCATCCACTTCTATAACAAACCCCTAACCTATGTCTGAGTTATTGGAGTCTTCAAATTGTGGTTTGAAGACCTCAAGCTGCAGAGAATCCTCCAGCAAGTGACCCATGCCCCATGCTGCAGAGAAAGGCGAAAAACCTCCAGGGCCTCTGCCAATCTGCCCTGAAGGAAAATTCCTTCCCGATCCCAGATATGGCGATCAGCTAAACCCTGATAATGTGGGCAAGACTCACCAGCCAGCACCCAGGAAAGAATTCACTGTAGTAACTCAGATCCCATCCCATCTAACATCCCATCACAGGCCATTGGGCATACTTACCTGCTGATAATCAAAGATCGATTGCCAAAATTAAGCTATCCCATCATACCATCCCTTCCATAAACTTATCAAGCTTAGTCTTAAAGCCAGGTATGTCTTTTGCCCCCACTACTCCCTTTGGAAGGCTGTTCTCTTCTTCTCTTCTTATGCCATTGAAATGCAGACACCTCTAGGGTGAAATGTAGCAGCTGATTAACAGTGCACAGCAGCATTATGGTCTCCAAGTTTCAAAAGAGTTCTCAGCTTTGTTTTCTTGCATGTTATGTCAGAGTGACATTGTTCTGTTTAACAGTTGTCTGTTTAGTGACTGGCTAATAAAAGGATGGAACACATATGCCCCTATACAGCATGTTTCAGAGTAACAATTACAGGAGTCAAGGCCTCAGAGGCTTGCTGACAGATAGGCAGAAATTTAGCAGCCTGTTATTCCTGGTGATGTTTACAACATCATAGGAAATACCATATCACACAACTGATAACACCAACAGAATATTTTGCCAATTGGTGCTTGCTAAGCAGCTGTGAATATGCTGACAACCATTTTCCAGGGAAATCGCTTTTCTCTGAGGATTAAAAATGTGCAAGGGCCTGATCCTGCTCCAACTGGGCCATAACATGGACTATAAAGTGACTTTGAAACACTGTGGGCCTTGAATTTCAAAAAAATCAGGAGCCAGTTAATATATAAAGGCATTTTTAAAATAGAAAAACCCATTAGCAGCCTGGAAGCTGCATTACTGAAATGAGTTCTCCAAAGTAATTTTCCTGGTACAGAGCCTCTTTACAGCACATTTTACAATACAGAGTAGTCATGCCAAGGATTACCTCTGCAAGGAGCACTAAAGAGAGGATGCATTTGATACAGCATTATATGATGAGAGCTACTTTTAAAGGGGTAGTGTTAGGGGACAGCCTGAGGGTTATCTATATTAGCATCTGAAGAAGTGGGTTTTTTTACCCAGGAAAGCTCATGACCAAATAAATCTGTTAGTCTTTAAAGTGCCACCGGATTCCTTGTTGTTTTTTGAGCGTTATTAGGAAGCTCAGAAGAATGCTTTCCAGCTCGCATGGTTTCTTCATTGCACAGCTTGCAAACGCCCCAGAACCCTTTTGAGGAAAGCAGGCTTTTGAAAAGCTCTTCCACTTTCCCCTGCCTTCTTAAAGAGGAAACGCTTTCATCTACTGCAACCGCTGCAGCGCTGGGGAAACAATAATCCGCTGCCTCGCTCGCATACACATGCTGATCACACATTCGTTCCAGACATTTCTATGCTAATTTCTCATTAGTGAATGGATCCCCTGCAACTCACTCGTTGATGGGGCAGCAAGCGGGGATGCTGCATTTCAGAGCCCCTCGGCCTTGCCAGGCTGTGAGTCAGCCCAGGATTTGGGGTTTCCTTTGCACTCAAGGCTGAAGATCCGGGTTGTGTTTAGCCCACCTGGCGGGGCTAAGGAGCGGAGGAACCCAGTGCATTGCTACTGCTCCCCCCATCTTTCCTCAGCCCCAGAGCTCAGCTTGACCGAGAGTAACCCTGCCTCGCTGCTTCTCCTGTCAACATTACCATAACAGCCTGCGAGCAGAGCACACGCAGCCTCCTCTTCCTGCTCCCCACCAGCGCCTGCTCCAGCAGCCCCGGCCGGGCGGGCTGCAGGCAGAGGGGCACGCGCCTCCCAGCGCGCCAGGGGGAGATGGGCTTCAGCTTTGCAGCCCGATGCCCTCCTTTGGGGTGGGGGCGGGGGGTGTGTGTCTCCCTTTTGCTCCTGTCCGGAGCCACAAAACAACCGACCTCTGCAATCCGCATCCATGCATCGCAACGCCACCCCCGTGCAAAGAAAAGTGTGTGTGTGCGGGGGGCGGGGGGGGGCGGCTTTAACCATCTACTCGTTATCCTTCTGCAAAGAGCTAGTCCTCCGCGTCTAGGGTGGGGATGCAAAGGGAGGGCAACTCTCTAATGCTGGGGGGCAGGACAAGTCCGCATTGCATCGGCAGAGAGCGGGCAGGCTCCTGGCTTTGAGAGAGGGGGGATTCTCGGCTCCCATCTTGGAGCTGAAGCGGGTCTCAGCGCCGGCCAGAGAGACATGTCCCTTCTCTGCCAGTCCGGCCAATATATGGTTGTAAACATCGCCCTGCCTCCTGCCCGACCTGCTCCCCCGCCCCCAGCAGAACGAGGAGCCCGTGTAAATACAGCCAGCTTGTGGGGTCTTATCTTCCAGAGTCCATTGGGACTAGATGGCACGAAGGACCCTCCCTGCCACCCACACACCCCTTTGCACGGCACTTCAACAAGTCCAGATCTCCTCCTTCCCCCTCCCCAGAGCGTCTCTCAGCACGTCCGCCCCGCAGCCACCCCGGATCTCCTTCCCTTGACCCCGGGGCTCCACGCGCCCCGGCGGGTAGTGCTAACCGGGCCAGCAGCCCCAGGCGGGCAGGGCGCTCTACGCTACGGGACACAGTCCTGCCCCTGCCCTGCGGGTGAGAAACGTGTCTTTGCTCCTTACCTGAGCTTTTCTGCACAGACACACACACCAAAAAAAAAAAAAAAAAAAACCACCAAAAAACAGCCCAGATCAAAGGCAAGCAAAATCCCAGCGGGCAGCAGCTCCTCGTGGCATTCAGGACCAGCGCAACACCCCAGCAATCTATCACCAAACCCCACAGCGCTCCTAAGGAGGGGGCCTGGCCGCTTGGTAAACGTTGTCCTTGAAAACTGCCTGGAGGCAGGGTCCCGATTTGCAACAGCAGTGGCAGGGCTGCTGATGTGTCCTTTAGCTCCCCTAGCGTAGTACTATATCCCCGTCACATGACTGCCAGGGAGGTGATCACACTGAAGGCAGGGGAAGGCTTGAAAGAGGCTCGACCAAAGCCGCTCACATCATTGGCCAAAGCAGAAGCAAAAGGGGCTGGCCGGAGCGTTTTGTCGTCAATGGAAGCATCTGGCACCCTATCCTCTCTCTGCCTCTGCCTTCCCCTCCGCCTCCTCTCCCTCTCCTGCCTGCCCCTCCTGTTCTGTATCACAGCCAACCAAGCTCAGGCAGGAATGTTTGGCTGCTTCCCTGCTTACTCTATCTCTGAGCCATGACAGTGAAGATCATGTGAATGAGAGAGAGAAATATATTTTGAGGATTGCAAAACCTGGAAGAAACCACATGGAGAATTTTTTCTCTAACAGGGCTCGGTTTGGGTTGGTGGGGGTGTGTAGGAAGATGGTTGGAGTGGTAATGTAGTCTGCATTTCTCTTTCTTTAAGTCTTGCCTTCTCTGTCCTTGGTTTCTGATGGGCCCCGGGGTGTTGCTGTTCGGAAAGGATGCAGAACAAAAATGCGCTGAACCCGATTCAATTCTTTTCAACAAAATGTCGATCCGTTTTTAGCAAAGGTGTTTTAACACTGGGAAAAGGACCATGTCAACATTTAAAATGATTAATCACAGCAACAAATACTCTCAATTATTTGCATTAAATATCACCAATATCAAAGCACAACTGTGTTGTTCTGTGCTGTGGAAACACATACCAAGGGACAGTCACTGCCCCCAATGAGCTTATCTCCTAAATAGACAAGGCAGGAAAAAGGATCTGAGAAGGAAGCTTGATTATCCCTGTTTGACAGATGGGGAAACCAAGGCACAGAGAGGTTAAGCCACTTGCTCAAGGTGGAACAGAAAGTCTGTGGTAGAGGTACGATTTAAAGCCAGATCTCCTGAGTCCCAGCCTTAACTACCAGACCATCCTTCCACTCAATTGTTTTTAAGTGCCTGCCAATAATCTGCTCAGCCTTGTGTCAGGCACAAAATACAGACAGTCCCTACTTTGAAGAGGTTATAGCTTGAATAAGACAACACAGACACAGAACAGAGAGAACACAGTGGGAAATTGCTCTTGCTGACTCATTCCTTGGAAGCATCTCAGAAGGAGCATAAGAATGGACACATAAGAATGGACACATAAGAATGGTGCACAATTGCTGGGAAGATATCCTAATCAGAGGGGTGGGGTAGAAGAAGACATGGAGCCAGCTGTATGTAGGGGTGGGTGGGTGGATAATGCACAGAGGGGGACATCATTAGGGGAGAGGAGAGGGCAAGGTATGATGTGATAAAAAATCAGGTCAGAGAGGAGTGGAGCTATGCAGAACCTAGAAGCCAGAGGTGAAGATAAGAAGATTAAACTTGTGGCAAAAACAGGTGGGGAGGGGAGCTAGAAGGATTCAAAGGAAGAGTTTTAAAGAATACTTATTTTTGTTACTAATACGATTATAATACATTGTTAAAAGTGAAATAAATCAATTTTTTCATCATTTATGATCAGTTTTCCTTCTACTTGGTTTGGTTTAGTTTTTTTTGCATGTCACCAGTTTATCCATGAAACTAAACTGAAGTCTTTCATTTTCCAGCTGTTCTGCCCACATACGTCTGTGTTTCAGTTTCCAACATTGCAGGGGTAGGATTAAATTAAAAAAAGAAAAGTGTTTTCATTGGAAACAAGAATACACACAGACACACACACATATACACTTTTCAATGAATAGTACATACATACACACACACACTTGATATATGTTAGATATATGTGAAAATATCAAGGGCTAAATGCAATGGAGTTACACTAGCCAAGAATCTGGCCTCAAATATTTTTATCCACATTAGACTTTGCGAATTCCCTACTTCATTGTTTACCTTAAATTCAGGTGCTATACTGCTTCAGAATGGGTGAAATACACCACCATGCAAAGAGAACAGGAACAACGCTTTTGCACCATATAAGTTCCAAGACTTAAAAATAGGATCCAAGTGGGACTTAAATAGGACTCCTGCGGACCCCACTGCACAGATGTGAAATTCACACACACTGTAATTAATATCTTAGGAACAACCAAAATCAAGTGTTCTTTATCAGAGCCTTAATTTTAGCATCATTATGACTGAAATATAAGGATGGGGACGCATTAGAAGACTTTCAGGACTGTCCTCCACATGCTCAAGATGATTCTTTTATTTTATTAACAGATCCATTCTTTTATAACAGCAATCTTATAAACCTTATCCTACAACATTAATAGAAATACACTTTGGATATACACAAACACACAATTATAAATTGGCCTATAGAAGTCCCTAAAGTTGTATTGATGAGACCTGCTACCTGGCGCTTTCTTCAACTTAGTGCTACCGATCACATATCGTGGTTGATGCTTTTCTACGCTGTCTTCCTTTTCTGTCTTATCAGTTGGTAGTGTTAGTTAAAAGCTTTCATTATCTCGTGTTTAGGTCCAAACTTTTCTTCTTACATTTATATACACAATCTGTTACAGTGCTTAGTTGTCCTGTCAAACCTCTACACAATATCATGCTTTTCTCCTTCTTCCTCCTATCTTTTTCCCTTACTTTAATATCTTGATTTTGAGTTTAATTTTGACACTTGTTGAAGGGGTTTCTTGATTCCTTAGGATTCAAAATGTTCTCAAGCTATCAGGTTTGATGGTAGGTGATGACCTTCCAGCAAATTTCAGAAAGTTTTACCAGACTTCTAAGTAATTATATATATTTTTTGCTTGTCTCCTGTAGATCTCTGACTTGATAAGAGAGTGTTTCTAGTACTGGAATTTCCCACACTTTTTGATGCCAGTTAATAGTTTTAGGGGGGTCACTCCTCTTCCACCACCTTGTAGGAGTAATTCTAGTGGCAGCCACGAGATGAGTGATCAGTTCTTTATGAGTTTTATAAGATGCAGGATTTTCAGGACAATTTAATAAAAATACTAAGGGGTTTTCTGACAGCTAACACCCAGTTCTCTTTTACGACTTTCCAAAATGTCTTAATTTGTGGGCACGTCTAACATACCTGGAGAAATCCCCCCATTTCATTACTTGCTCTCCAGAATTTGCCTGTCCTTGTACTATAAATTCATTTAATTTTATGGGGAATTAAGTACCATGGATACAGAATTTTAATGTAATTTTTGATAAATGTGTTTGTTGAGGTGTAGGGACTTTAGCTCCATTCGTTCTCCCATTCCTCAGTTTTAGTGTCTATGCTACATCAACTTTCCAACTTTTCACGAACCTAATTATTTCCTCTAAGTAACAGCTAGAGATTACTTTGTATAGAACAGAAAGTAAGCCTGTATGTAGAATCGATAGAGTGAGTAATTTTTCAAATTCCATCTATTTTCTACTTTGGTTTGCCTTGGTGGAGGGAGGTTGAAAAATGTCTGTTGCAGAATTGATATAATAGAATTTTGGTGTCTTTTGCAAGTTTTATTTCATCAAGTAATATAAATATTTTCTCTCTAAACAGTTGGCTGAATTTTGATGTAGCTGTAAGTTCTCAAATGTCAAAATTTCCCAGGCTTTGAGTGGGGTTACATTTTATATTATCTACTATGGATATTAGAGGTGATGGGTATGGGCTTGGCTTTCTAAAGAAGCTATCCAAAGTTTCTATTGTTGCTTTAATTAAAGAGTGGCTATATGTTGATTTTGGCCTTTAGGGTTTCTTTATACAAGGGATCATATGGAGTTTGACTCCTTTATAGACTCATAGAATTGTAGGACTAGAAAGGACCTTGAGAGGTCATCTAGTCCAGTCGCCTGCACTCAAGGTAGGACTATGTAATTTGTTCCTGTACTTAACTATGCTGACAGTTAGGAAGTTTTTCCATCTTCCTTCTTTTGCATTCGTCCTTATTAAATTTCATCCTGTTTACTTCAGACCATTTCTCCAGTTTGTCCAGATCATTTTGAATTTTAATCCCATCCTACAAAGCACATGTAATTGCACATAAATACTATAATGCTATTAATAATTGCACACTTTTAATAGATATTTGCTGACATTAGGGGAAATTCACCACTGTGTAGAGAGCCAGACTTCCACCTAAAAGGAATTTAAGTGGTTCATAGGTCTTGTGCTTGCCCTCTGTGCAGGTGTCAATTTCATGCTCGTTTTAATATATTAGGCCTGGAACCTTCTGTTCTTCTTTAAATAAAACTCCCACTGAAGTCAATAGGAGTTTTGCCTGAGTAGTGACTGAGATTGGATCTTTAGTTTGTCTTGATGATAATGAGACAAATCCACCACTGCAATAAACCTGTGCAACTTCACTGAAGTTCACAGTGATTTGGACTTAATGAGAGCGTGTGATTTTAGCCAAACGGCAGAAACCAACACGGAATCATGCCCATTCCTTGTGAACAGAAATATGTGACTAGTGTGAAGGTAAATCCAATGTGAAGTAAAAAGACAGGTATGATGTTTCTGTATACATGCAATAGCTGTTCCACTACACAAACATCACGGATCAGTTATTTTTCCCTCCGCACCTCCATAGCATAATGGGGAATGACAAGAAAACAGGTAACAGTCATGATCACTGCACCTGGGACTTGGGGTTGGATGATCTTTGATTGAAAAGATTATTGGTTTTGCCATTCTCTCACCTTTTTTTCAAATGTAGATTTTATTTGGCAAATTTCCTCATTTCACCCCTTCCTCCCTGGAGTGTCACAATCTTTGGTGATCAGTTTGGTATAAATGCCTAGACAAACATATAGCCCTGGTCTACTCTGGGGAGGGATCAATCTAAGATACGCAACTTCAGCTACGTGAATAACATAGCGGAAGTAGACATACTTAGACTGACCGCAGTGAAGACACCACGGTAAGTTGACTACTGCACTCCCCCATCAACTCTGCTTTTGCCTCTTGCGGTGCTGGAGTACAGGAGACGATGGGAGAGCACTCGATGCAATAAAATCGATCCCCGCTGGATCGATCACTATCCGCTGATCTGGCGGGTAGTGAAGACAGACCCACAGACAGACACACAGATGATAGGATCACATGTTCTAAAAGTTAATCTGTGGTCTAAATTTCCTCAGTGCTAATGTATCACAGAATCATGGAAGTAGAGATTGAACCTTTTTTTAAAAGGATTGGTGCGGTTTTCTGGCCCCTTCCCTGCAATCGGTGCTTAATTTGTAACGAAAGAGGTGCCAGGGCTCACCTCAAGCAATTAGGTGCTGGGACTCAAGCAATCTTTTTTACATTCATAACTCATGCAGCAAGCTCTGAGGTGCTGGGGATATGAACTGTCAACCTTAGAGGTACTGGGGCTCAGCCCTGGCATAAGTTAAGCACTGCCTGCAATCAGGAGTTGTCCTTGTAGTGTGAATTTTTTGGCTGTGTCTGCATATTGCTAAACATGCCAGTTTGTATGTGGACTGCTTTCCTTCTTTCTTTCAACAGGTTTACCATGCATGTGCGTGAGCTGTGAGTGTTCTCAAAGTATTGCGTTACAATCACGAACTTTCCAGTTTTGGAGGGACTGGAGAGGAAGGTCTTTGAACTCGAACAATGGTCAACCAGAGAGGTCACTGTTGAGCAAGGTAGTTTCCTTGGATTCCTGGTCCTGGTCTACTCAACCAAGTGTTGCTAGCACAGCTATGTCAGCTCGGGCTGTGAACAAAACCCACATCCCCTAGCCGACAGAGCTATGCCGGTAAATCCCTGGTTTAGATGCAACAATGTTGACACAAGGGCTTCCATAGATAATGCATTTTGGGGAGATAGTATAGCCATTCTGCATGCTTACTCCGAGTCTAAAGTAGGAGGCCTTGACAGCCAACGCTCTGTAGTGTAGACAAATTCTAAAGGTTGCGCATTTTGCTTCTGCCATATTCCCAGCCCCAGCTGTTTCCCACTTGACAATGCAGCAAATGCCTAAAAACCAATTGAAGCAAATGGCCATTTAGCAGAACAAAGGGTCCTCATGCTGGATCAATTACCCACACATTTATATGTGATTTATGAATCACAGCTGCTTTTTCCATGACAAAAGCACAAAACAATCAGGCTGAAAAATGTTCAGATTTTATTTGGGACTTTTGTAACTTAAAAGTTCCCAAATCAATACTTTTTATGTTCTGCAAAATAAATAGGTCTCCCCAGCGGAGATCTTGTGGATCATTTTTCAGCACCAAGCCATATTTTTTTTTCAATCCTGGAACCTAGCTATAAAGTGGATTAATAATGGAAAATTGTTAAGCCCTCCAGCACAGCAATGATGTTGTGATCACATTAATTTGCAGTCCTTGAACATTAGCAGATAAGAACTGCAAGTCCTCTTAGTGCTACAGTAATATTGACACAAAAAATATGTTTATTTTCTGCTGCAGTATTGCAGTACAAGGTGGAAATAGCAACAGTTACCGCAGGGCCAAATTTCTTTGGCCTCACAAGGGCATCAATGGTGCAGGGGCAGCATTCTATTATTTTATTTTATTTTGCTGGTTTGGAAATGATGTTGCCTTTTGGAGTCTGAGTCACAGGCCCAGAGGGAGACATGAAGGAAGAAGCCCATTTCAGCTTGTTATATTGGCGCTCTCTGGAAAATCAAAGAGGCTTGGGAGCTGGGCAAAGGTTCTTCGTTTCCCAAATGCTTTGTTTATTCAGATGCTGAGAGAGACAATCGGAGCAAAATGTCTAGATGTTATTTTTTCCTGGGTGTACATTAGGCACTGTTCTGCCCCCGTATCTGGATGCACAAAACCTTCCTTTGCTTCAATGCGAGTTCCATAGGTGTATCTGAGAGCAAAATTGGGTCCTTATGCCCTTCTCTGTGACATGGATCCATTTCTAAAGCAATGGCGGAAATGTTCTGACACTGGCGCTGTTGAGTTGAACTTGAAGCGATGTCAAACTGAGCCTGAACTCTTTGAGCTTTTGGTTCCCAAGCAGCACTAGAACCATTTCTCCATGTAACTGGTAAGGCCCAATGCAAGAGGGAACGAAAAAAGCAGAACTAACAGTTAATAGACCAGCCCTGGTCAGAACAATCCTTTGTGAAAATGAGCTCAGGAGTGGATGTAAGAGTTGCAAACTCATTTGCAACCACTTTAGGGGAATTTTTCTACAATGCCTACGTCAACTAACTAACTCTATTGTGTTGAGGAAAGCCGAGTAGACTGGAAGATGTGAAGGAACAACCTCACTAAGACAGTGGACTTCTGTTCAGTAGTGAGTCTGTAATAAGCTGTGCTTCCCTGCCCTCTCCTGGCTAGAATATGCCAGACCTAGTCACACGTCTTTAGGATCCCTTTGGGGTAGTTGGGGGAATTGATTCTTTTTGCAAACTGGGAAGAGGCCAGTGGATTTGGAAACACAGTTTACTGGACTGAGCAGTCATGACTGCACTGCGTTCATTCTGCATTGCCAACACTGGGCTTGGTATTAAGTGGGAAACTGATTTTCCTGGACTTCCCAAGAAAGTTTAAATATTTTCAGGAAAGAGCTGCCTGTCTGGCTGTTCTTTGTGGACTCACATTAAAGTGAGGAATGGTAAGAATAACTCCAGGGGTTGGCAAATAAGGTGCAGAGTGTCTCACCTCACCACCAATGCAATTCCAGTCCAAGATGCAAAAACCATTGGTCCAGTTTATGTGCCAGATCTGGTCAAAAAACAGCATTGCAACTGACACTGATTAGCCCTAGCCTCAGTGGAGAGGCCAAACACTGGATGGACAAGGAAACTGAATTCCTCGCTCACCTGGAGATCTGACCTCTCCTGGTCAGGGTTGAAGCTAAAGTGTGAAGCAGAAGTGGAAGCTGTACTGAATCTCTTAGGAGGGTCATCTAAACAGGAGGAATAGGCCTGAACTGCAAAGTCTTGAACCTCCTCAGAACTCAGCATGTTCAGAGCTGAGGCTTTTGCTTCAGAGCCTCCTCTAAGAGACGGAGAACATTGGTCTTCAGGACTGTTAACCCACTGGGCAATCAATTCACTGAAAATAACTGAATAACTCAGGGGGACTGATTTCATACTTTATTGGAGTAATTTATTGTTTATTATTACTGCAATTCCTCTTAGAATTAATGTGGTTTATTTCATCATTACTTTTTTGAGCACTAAGCAGGCATTCACTACTCTGTGAATAGTGTTATTAGTAAACTGCTGCTGCTAACACGGTCATGAGAGCAAAACACCACAACCCCTTAGTCTGCCTATTGGTGAGTCTTTGGAAAATCCATTTGAGTGGCTAGAACAGTAAGACATGCCCAGGTATCTGTGGTGCCTGAGACAAGTGACCTTTCTTCTTGCAGCTGAAATGTTGTATGCAGTGTTGTTGTAGCCATGTTGGTCCCAGGATATTAGAGACAAGGTGGGTGAGGCAATATTTTTTACTGGACCGACGTCTGTGTAAGCTCAAAAGTTTCTCTCTCTCACCGGTAGAAGTTAGTCTAGTAACTGATATGTTGTTCAGTACCAAAGACAAGCAAGAGCCAAAACCTTCACTTTGTGGATGGGCACTGGGCAAGCGCTCTATCACGGTTCTTTCCTCTACATTGTGTGAAGACATAGCACTAGGAGGGAGATAGAAAGAATAGCTGGTAGAACATCAACTATGCAGACTCACTGGCTAACCTCCCTGCCATGGACAGGAAGGTAGGACAGGAGCAAGACACAGGTTCTCCCCAGGAGAACCACAGGAGCCATTCATTCTCCCCAGCATCAGAGGAGAGGTCCCTTGCTTCTCCAAGCCCTGCCCAAATCCCATTTACTAAGCTTTGTGCCTGGGTCAGGATTTGAGAGACAGCTCTATCCCTGTTTCTCACCAACCCCTTGAAAATCAGAAGTCATGCGATCAACTTCAGACTGTGTCGCATATCACTGTCAAGTGCCCACTGATTTATTCTGATGGCGGGCTACCAGCTCTCCATCTGGCTCATGACGACGCCATTAAACGTCTGGGCACATTGTGCATACTCCTTCATGGATTTCTCAAGAAAGCAAGAGCTGCTTTTCTGGCTGGCAGTTCTTTGTGGATTCACATTCATGTGAGGAATGGACCAGATAACTTCTGATCATATCAAAGCAACAACATTACACACAGCAATTTCAGGCTGCTTTTGAAAAAGAAAGAAGAATCCTGCCTCATTGCTGGGGTTAAAAACAATGTTTCTGCTCATCATAGAAATAAAATTAAATGAATGATGAGCTATAACTCTAATGAGACTAATGCCCTCGCTTGTTTTTTAAAGTTAATTCTTCATATACATTTTTTTCTGCTCTGTTGTACATCTGTCCAGACTCCGTGCTCCTGGGGGATTAATTATGTGCTCAGCAGTCATTCTGAAGCCCAGTTTTAGTATTTGGCAAGACCAGTTTGTCCAGACTAGCTTGCAAAATAATACCTTGTTTCAGAACAGCACCACTGGCTGGGGTTTCTGCCCAATTTTCTTCATATTGGATAGTCTTTTACTGAGCTGCTATTGAGAGGTGATTGCCCGTCACAGAGTGGATATTTTCAGTAAAATATTTTTCAAAAATCCTAGGAGATTTTTTTATTCAAAAATACATTGTGATATAATCTTGTATTCCAAACTCCCCCCCTCCCCACACACACACTTCCTAGCCTTTAGTAGGAACTGAGTCAATCCATAAAGTACAGATTCAGATCACCTGGATCCATTCTTGTCCAAAGGTCAGTGGTGTTCACATCCAGTGTTTTCAAGTCAATTATTAGACTTACTGTGGAGTTTGAGGTTCAGATAGTTATCAGTTCAACTCAGAATTTGAGGGTTTTCCAATCAGACAGGTTGTTTTGGGACAAGTTCCAACTTATGATGAACGTCATGAACCATGAATAAGCAATTTTCTTTGCTGTACTTACCCCCCGGGCAAAAATTCTACCCTTTGATGGCATTCTTGTAGCGCCTCTGTAATCAGTGGGACACCACAGGTGTAACTGAGAGCTAAATCTACAGGAGACATTGCTAGAGAGGGAGTTGCTATGGTTTGGGGATCAGAGAATGTGGCTGGGAATGAAGCAATTTCGTTTCCATTCCCAGATTCCGTTCCCCCTATTTCTTTTGTAACATGTTGTGTAATTTTGGGCAAGCCACATCACTTCTCTGTGCCTCAGGTTCCCCCATCTGTAAACTGGAATAAACTAATTTGGAATAAAATATTCATATTCCAGAATAGGCACATCTACAGAGAGCTAATCAGGAATAGTTAATCTGTTTTGAATTCACACCTTATCTTATTCTGGATACATTTTCATGTGTAGACAAACCCACAGAAATACCAACACAATTGGTACTAATCAGCAATCTTCCTAGCAGTCTCAGCAGGAAGCCCATTACAAGGATATAAGGGCCAGATACGAAGTCTGGATCTCAGTCCAAATTTCCTCGGTGTTCACACTGGTCAGTTTTGAGGATTTGGCTCAGTGCTGTTTCCAGGGTTTTTGTAACCTGTGTTTTAACATTAAACTGTTAAACTGATTCTTTAAAACACACAAAATATTAGTAGATTTGCTTTACACTCTTCTGTGTGTGCCCTTTTTGCATTTCTCTTACCTTGGGCAATGAAAACAGACTAAACATTTTCATTTTTGTTTCTAATCAACTTCTAGTCAATTTATTCTTCTGATTCTCATGCACTACCACAGTGCTGCCATGTTCAGAGTGCATGGACTGCTGGGGAGTGTTTATATCTGTTTAAAGAAAAACATGCTTTCCATAGAAATTTAACTCTCAGAAACTTTCTGACTGGTCTTAGAATTTGTAAAGGCTGGTTTTTACAGTTTCTAAATTTGTGACCCAGATTTGACCTGTCAGTGTCCTTGTAAGAAGTAGTTGTGAAACAGCTGGGCATTCTGGGTGCTGATATGCAAATGAAAAACACCAAGCTTCTGTTTCTATATTCAGAACTGCCAAAATGCAACGTGGACTAGAGTAGACAAATATTCAACGGACTGTGGGACAGAATCAGATGCAGTATTTTTATTGGTAGAGGGCTACAATCAGCCCTGCTTTATACCTGGGTTTGACAGGTGTAAAGCAGGGGATGGCATGGCTGTGAAAGGCCAGCAGAGGGTGGCACTGGTTGACGTGCTGGTAGGACTAATGTGGTCCATTAACGCACTGATTCATTGCATCCACTTCTAGCAGCACATATTGGCAGGGCTCCTGGTTAGCTACAGCTCCTGCCCTGGCATCATTTCTCAGGGAGGGTGGTGACAGAAACACCAGCTCTCCTCCGCATGGTCAGGAGATGTCTCTCCACCGATGTCAGAAGGTGTCCCTCTCTTTCCTGTGCCAAAAGAGATGAATCTTCCCTCTAGGAAACAGTGACTTTTGGCTGTTGCCTCACTTTTATCAAAAATTTTCACAACTGCCAATTCACAACCGTTGCTTACAACTTTATGCTCTTTCTTTGTCACCATGACCCTCAGCAGAGCTTAACCAGCATCGACTGTTTTGAGCTGCTCATTAGAAGACAACAGAATTTTGCTCCTCAGATCACTCACAAGGAGATGAGTCTAGACTCTGTCTCCGGGACCTTACTACCTCTGGTGATTTACAGATCACCATCACTCAAGCCATTTGCTGCCCTTCCACGATTATCACACTAGTCTGGGGCACAGTCTCAACTCCAAGCCAAGAAAAGGCTGCAATATCTCTGGATTTTTATATCAACTGCTGCCCCAGCAGCAGCTGTCCAGGCTGAAGCCAGATTATGTTCTTTTTAAAGAGCAATTTCCATCCACTTTCAATCACAGGTTTCATGACCTCTGGAGCAGCTGGAATTTGCAGGAGATGGCCAATCATGTAAGCAGATATCCTTCCACTCCCAAAGCAACATGAGCTACCCGTGCTGCCATTTGGTAACCTATTAATTCTGCTGCTTGGATCAAACTGTCATGGGCTGATTTCTGTTGTGCAGCTGCAGCCACCATCAGGCCCAGAGACCTTAGCTCTGCCAGTGTTGAAATGATGTGCAATGTTGCAGGTTTTGACGTCATTCTGGCAGGATCAAGCTCAGCCGTTTGTCCAAATCGGGGATTGCACACAGTGCCCTGGAGAGCTGAGATATTGTGCCAAGAGGGGATGTTAAAAGAAAGTTCACTGGAGAAGCAGGTTCAGGGAGAACCTGAACAATGTCTGGTGGCGTCTCTTACATAGCGAGAGACATACCTGGCCACCACATCTGTTGATATATTGACTCTCACTAGCTGGAGAGGACAGGTGTGACTTTGACCACTTGCACAGTAAAAAAAAAAATATTAATAATTCACATTTACATAGTGTCTGCCTTGCCAGGCTAATCCAAGTGCTTTACACAAAAAATAATACACATTAAAGGCCCAGTCCTGAAAAATGCTGAGCACCTACAAGGTCCACTGACTTCAGCAAGAGGTAAAGGCACTCCAGTACCCCTTTGGAGGTGCTGAGCACCTTGCCCGCTCAGCCCTTTAATGAATAGAAACATTTGAGCTTAAGACAGCAAATAAAGCCAAAACCAAGACACTGTGCCAAAAACTCCCTTGAATTAAGAACTTTTTAATACCTGCAGTAAATGGAGAACTTCGTGGTCATCCTTAGCTGTACATGGAAGGAGCACTCTGCGGGTGCAGGGACAAAGTCCCCACTTGCCCCAGGGAAGACAGCTTGCTGGACCCAGGAAGAGGACCAGGTTTGTAACCTCTTTGGGGCAGGGACCATCTGTGTGTGTGTGTGTGTGTGTGTGTGTACACACAGTGCCTAGTGCACTGGAATACTGGTGTGTGACTAGGGCTCTCAGACACTACGGGAACACAAATAATAATAATTCAAATGCCTTGACAATGGACCAATTTATAGACACTCTGCTGGACTCAGACTTGCAGATCCGCAAAAGGAGGCCAAAGATACTGTGAGTGGCTATGGAAACTGCCACCCAGCTTGACTCATTCCTCGCAGCAGAGCACCAGAAGAGGAAGCAGTGGCAGCAAGGAAGATGGAAGCTGATTGCCGTGAGCCCTCCAAGTACAGCGCCGTGTCTAATACATATGGTAAGAGCGGGGTTCGAATCTGGTTTGTGACGTTTTTGAATGATTAGAAAAAGTGTTACATTTGATTTATAAAACAAGGGAAATTGGCAATAATACAAAAATGAAGGAAGCAGTTTGGTTAAATGCTGATGCTTTGAAAAAAATGGCCATAAAAAGACTATTATAAATTTAAGGCAGGTCAGGACAGAGCATCACAGTGTCTAGTCTCCCAATTTGGAAATGGGGGGAGGAGACACCAGTTGAAGGGGCACAGCTTGGAGGTACAAGGATCAGCTCCACACTTTTTTTTTAAGGTCTAGACAGTTAAACAATAATGGGAGTCTGCCTCTTAAGTGTGCAGTAGGACCTATGAAATGCATGGGAACCGTGGACACTGGCTCCAACAGAACAGTTATTAAACCAGACATGCTGCAAAGGCTGGGGAACAAGGGATCCAAAACTGACCCACCTAGTTAGTCACCAAAGGGAGAAGTGCCCTCCTCAAATTTTGGGAAAAATGGATTTGAAAACTAAACCTCTTGAATTTGAGCAAGAAGTCTGGAGAGCCGATATAGTGGATGAATTAATAATTGGTTTGGGTTTTGTCATGGTTAATGCACTATATAATGTGTAATACATGTCAGCAACAGGAGCCACTGGGTCCAGGCCAGAAGGATCAGGGTTACTCATACTTGAAGGGACAGAAAGGCGCAGAGCCTGGAATTGTATTGAAAAGAGAGAAAGATGGGGAAGGTTCTGGTTGCGATGGGAGGAAGAAGAGGACAAGACCTGGAGAAGAAGCAGAGGAGAGAAGAAAACAGTGGAAGACTTAGATGAAGCATCCAAATCAAACCTGTCACACACATCCCAAGAAAGGGGACAGGAGAAAGGAGTCTACAGCTAGGTAGAGACATTGGTCTCTTCCAGTTTGGCAAGTCCTATGTACCTCTGGTCCAGTACTTTGCCTCCAGCAGTGGTCGAATTTGGATGCTTTAGGGGAAAATCTTTGTTAGCATCCCAGTTCCAAGCCCAGTACAACACTTGTGGGTGTTTTGTTCCTGTTGGTATAGCTACAGAACTGTAGCGGGGCAGACAGTCTATTTATAAGCATATCTGATGTCAACAAAATTGTTTCTATAGATTGTACATCAAGTACGCAAGAAAATACTCTGGCTGAGGGGAATAAATTAGCACAGGTTATAGAAGCGGCATATTCTTAATTCAATACATCTGGTTAAGGACAGCAGCTGGCCCTCTGCCCAGACCTTCTCACAAACTCTCTGAAAGCCAAGCAGATCACTTTACTAACAACAATGTGAGAAGGAAGGTTTGAAAATGCTGTTTTTAAAGGGCCTGACTTATTAGCTGGAGAATTCTAAAAAAGACCTTGAAAAAAGGTCCAAAGCTCTATTCATAGAGGTCTTACAATGCTCTTTCAGATATATGCTTTGTATATTAATGGAACATCTAAACGGTTAACTCTCCCTATGAAACGATTACACGAGTTAGCCAGAACACAGACTGTTAGCAAAAAGTAACCGAGAACGTACAGAAGACATGTTACTCCCATGGATGTTCTAGCTTGTACCTGTTCTTTTTAATTATTCTGAGTCTGGTTTTGTCTTAGACTGCTATCTGATTTCTGTCACTCCTTGGAAAGGTTTCCTTTGTTTAATAGAAGTGAAACGTTGTTGTGTATTGTTATTTGCTGTGGCATTTGTGTTATTTGTTTACCCATGAGGAGGCAGCAGACATCTTAAATCTGGGTTCTCTATTAAAAAAAAAATAATAATGCAAAAATTTTCTTGCTGACCTGCAACTGGCATTCCTTTAATTATCTGAGAATCTATTTATCATCCCCCTCACCACTACCCTTCTCACAAGACCTTCTGATGGCTGGATGTTTAAATTACACGCAGATTTATAATTTATGAACCACTAAAATGAGAATAAATAAGCCCTTCCAGTCTGCCAAGTCTCAACCGCTGCCTTAAATTCCCCACTTACTGAAAATTTCCCCAGATATTAAGCAGCATTCAAGTCTTGTAATTACAGGAATATGAGCCACCTAACCATTTAGGGGAAAGCAGGTAGTGCATTACAGCAGCAAACAGCTCTTGTAGCAATTATTCCTCTTATCTCTGAGCAGGGCATTGACCCACTGTACAAACCGCAGGTAGGAAAACCACAGGCAAAGCAACCTTAAATATAATATTTACCTAAGAGGAGACATTTCACTGGAAAACAAGCTACAAGATCTGCTGACATCTTGGTACACAGAATTACGTGCATCCAAAGAGATGAGGGCCTGGATTGACTAAGGGATTAGGCATCGGACGTGAAGCCTTTTGAGCAGTCCCTAGTTGGGGGTAATAAATAGGTATTGAATGAAAGCTCTTACCATTTGACACCTGTTGGGTGGCCTAGGTGAAGTAAGTTAGCAGTGTCCATGCATTTCCTAGCATGTAAGTGGGATTCTATTGCAACTAAACAGCTACTGAAGTCAGTGGGAAACCTGCACACAAGACCCTGCTCCAGCATACAGACTTCAGTGGGCAAGTCACTTGATCTCTCTGCACCTATTTCCCAGAGCTGCCCAGAGGATTCAGGAGGCCTGGGGTCTTTGGCGGCAGGGGGCTCCCGCTTTGGCAGTAATTCAGTGGCGGAAGACCCCCGGTTCGGCAGTAATTCGGCAGCAGGGGGTCCTTCCGCCCTGGAGCGGAAGGACCTCCCGCCACCGAAGACCCGGAGCAGAAGCAGTTTCCCCATCAGTGTCAAATGGAGATAACAGTACTGGCATAAGTCACAGGGGTGTTCTAGGATGAGACTGTGAAATATTCAGATATTACAGTAAGAGGAGCCATTTTAATCAGATAGATCGATCAAATGTGTTCATGCCATTGGAATGGGACACCCTAGTGCAACTGTATGGATGTGTATGGGGGCATGTTAGCTACTGCACCCCACTGACTGCTCTTAAGTTATTTCCCATTGGCTACCCTGGGGATATGATACAAATGGCTTGAGAATGCAGGTACCTCCCTGAAGAAAGCGGTCAACGGGGTTGCAACAGATCAGATGTAACAATAACAGCTGTTTGTTTTTCTCCCTCCTCCTCCCTCTTTCTCCGTGGGAGCAGAAATGATCTAAAACCAGAACATATTTTTTCTTTCATGTCTTCTTAGGGAACAGCATGACTGATTATTTTAGTTTATCAGCCTTTCCAGACCCAATCCTGCAAGTTCTACATGTGTATCACTCTCATTGAGATTCATGGGAATTCCAAGGATGAAGCCTGGAAGAGTGGGACTTATCAAAACAAAAACCCTTTTAGGACAGATTCTGCAGGTCCTGTGCAAAATAATTATTCCCTGCAAATGAACTGGAATAACAGACACGACTAAGGTAGTCTCATCGGCCTCATCTTTGTGGCTCTCTCTAGAATAGGCCAAACCAAAATCCTGCTTCCAAATACACCTGAACTTTTAGGGAAATGTGGATATGGATCTAAACTTTGTTTGGGGCCCGGGTGTAGCTAGAAACTTAAAAATGGCATTGCAATTGAACAATGTAATTTATAAAAAACAATCTAACAGTGAACATTATGGTCTCAATCCCAATCCCATTCAACACTACGGGAAACATTCCATTGTCTACAATGGGCTTTGGGTCAGGCCCTGTATATTGCTGCTAAGTGTGCTGTAGTCGGTAGTCCAGTCTGTAACTGATTAATCCAGGCCCGGAGTTCAGGAGACCCTATGTATTGACACTAGACAGCATAGCCTGTGTCAGTCAGGAGCTAGAGAGAACCACGTTTGTCTGTATCCAACAGCCTCAGTAAAGAATACAGTTTATATTCATGACAATGGAGTCTTTTCTTCCACAAGGGACACTACATGAAGCATTAAGTTTGAAAAACCATTGTGGAAGTGGGTCATTGTTGCCATCTGGACTCACAAGGTGTTGAGAATTTACGCCCTTTAGTGAGAAAGGGAATGCAACTGATTTGATTATGTCAAGGTGAAAAAAAAACAATAGCGCAGCACATACCACTCTTATCAGAGTAACTACAGCCAGTGCTCACAAACGCCACCATAGAAAAGCCACTGGTTTGTCAGTTGTTAGATTCTCTGTTGGAGTTTTGGCAGGTGACAGTTTCCAGTTTAGTCAATCAGTTGCAAAAATAAAATGAAATCCCTTATGGGTAGGGCCCTACCAAATTCACGGCCATGAAACACGCGTCACAGACCATGAAATCTGGTCTGTGTGTGCTTTTACCCTACACTATACAGATTTTACAGGAGAGACCAGGGTTTCTCAAATTGGGGGTCCTGACCCAAAAGGGAGCTGGGGTGCAGGGCGGTCACAAGATTATTTTAGGGGGGTTGCGGTATTTACATCTGTGCTGCCTTCAGAGCTGTGTGGTCAGGTGCCCAGCTCTGATGGCAGCACCCCACCAGCAGCAGTGCAGAAGTAAGGGTGGCAATACCATACCATGCAACCGTTACTTCTGCGCTGCTGCCTTCGAAACTGGGCAGCCGGAGAGTGGCTTTCAGAGCTGGGCTCCCAGCCAGCAGCCACCGCTCTCCAGATGCCCAGCTCTGAAGGCAGCACTACCATCAGCAGCAGCGCAGAAGTAAGGGTAGCAGTACCGCAACCCCCACTACAATAAACTTGCAACCCGCCTCTCCCAACTCCTTTTTCGGTCAGGGCCCCTGCAATTACAACACTGTGAAATTTCAGATTAAAATTGCTGAAATAATGAAATTAAAAATTTTTTAAATCCTATGACAGTGAAAATGACCAAAATGGACCATGAATTTGGTAGGGCCCTACTTAGAGGGGACCATCCTGGTGGGGAGCAATGTCAAAAGAGACTCCTTTTGTTTTTAGGCTACTAGCATCCTGGATGGTAGGATCTACAATGCTGCATACTGAATCAAGGTTCTTTTATTGAATCACCCAGCTAGCAGGAATTAAAACTCTGCTCACAGCATCTTGATGGCCTCTTCAAAACTGCTTACAGAATTTATCACTTGGGAAACTTAACCACTAACATTCAGCAGATGGAACAGGATTTTCTTTGCGCTGATCGTGTTAACCCTCATTCATAACATACAAGGTGAAATTCAAACACAGGTGCAATGAGAAACCAAGAGTGAGAAATGTGGGTCCTTCAACCAAATCCCTCTCTCTCCAGCAGCTGAAAAAACAGCTTTTGATGACATCCCGTGGCACGCTTTGGGAGTGCAGTTGTTCCAAGGTTCCCTGAAATCAGCCTCCCCCTTTGCAACTGATGCAGGTTCCCTGCAGTAAGAGGATGTTCAGCTGGGAGCAGTGAGACAGAAAGCAGCAACTGGTGACAAGCTGAGGGAGCAGAGGTGTCCAACACGCTCAAAGAGTCACACCAGGATTCTAGAAACGGCAGCCTGCTGTAAACATGAGACATTCCAACCTTCCTCCACCGCAGGGCTTTTCTGGAGAGCAAGAGGATTCTTTTGTCCTGCGAAGATCACTCACCCATCCTATATTTCAAGCAACACCCCTTTCTGAGAGCTTGACTCAAAGCCCATCAAACTCAACGAGAGTTTTCTGGCTGTGGGTCAGGCCCTTGGTGCCTAATGTTCTGTGACCCATATGCAAGAAACTTGAACTACTAAGAAGCGTTTGATCAGAGAGACAGGATTTGTTGGCAACCATTACTCATTTAAATGTTCATATGATTGTCTACTGTGAATAAAGCTTTGTTTAAAAAAAAAAATAATGGGAGGGATTCTGTTCCCTACTCTAGTCCCTCAATGCAATAGCACCATAGTAGCCAAAAACAGCCTCTCCGCCCCTCAAGGAATGGGGGGAGGGGTGTATTCTGGCACAGGAACAGCATAGGACCACCCTAGCCAGCTTTATCCTGGCCCCTCTGCAAGTCCTGCTACATGGGATGTAGCCCACAATGCAGAGCAGTATGTGGGTTCTGCCCACAGTCAGTCCTTGGGAGGCTACAATTTTTTTTTTTTTTTTTTTAAACAGTGCCCGTTACTTTTCTGTATATTAGAGGCTACTCAGGCCCCTGTAGAAGCCTGGAATTCAGAGCCTCCTGGAGGTGCAGCACAGAATATCAGCTTGTAGGTTTTCTCCTTCCTTAATTTTTTTAATCTTATTAATATCAAGTCTTGATTTCCCTCTTTGGCTGTTTCAGGTTGTACAGCACCAAATCCAGCAGAAAATATAAAGCTGAATGGATCAGAGAGAAAACACTCAACTGCCTTGAAGTTTTTCTGTGCCATTCTCTGCTTGTCATTTGGCTTGTATTTTAGTCCTTTCCTGTTGTCTAGTGCATATTCAGTTATTTTATAATATCTAAAGTAAAATAAATGAATAATGGAGACCCTTGAGAGAGTTAAAGAGAATGGTGGAGACTGATGAACACTGAGCTGAACAGGGTACTTGATGCATGCCAGTTTCCTAGTATAAATATACATTACTTTGCAGTCTTATGTTTCTGTCTATGTAGATACTTATATGGCTCCCATCTCTTATAGTATTTCTCAGCCGTCAATGTAAAAACATTTTGCCAGTATCAATTAACTAGCTCTCACATCACCCCAGTGATGATGGTAAGTATTAATTACCCCCATTTTATAGGTGAGGAAACTGAGGCACAGAGAAATCAAGTGACTTGTCCAAGATCACATAACAAGCCAATGACAAAGACAGACCTAGAACTCCAAATCCTTCCATTCCAATCCCATGTTCTAGCCATGCCTTAAGAACTCTTGTGCTGTAACAAGTCTCCTCCTATCACATCTATTAGATGAATAATGGCATCTTACTAAAAGTGAATCTTACCTCACTGACACCTGGGCTTCTGCTCTCATGAAACATAGAACAAGGAAACAGTATTGATGACCCTTATGTCAAACATGTAACAAACTTCTAGACATGGTACCCCGATGTCACACTATGGAACCTTGAAACTATGTGAAAGTAACTAACAAGCTACACCACCAGTCAGTAGCACGGACCACTGTATAAAGCAGGTTTTCCCCATGATGTGCACATGTAATTTATTCCATTTATTAACAGAGTTAATAGCTGCTCACAGTAGATCCCCCTAGTATCCTTCTGGCCTTAAAAATCTATGAATCTATGTGCCCTCAAAGAAAAGCATAACATAAACACCTGCAGAGTTTACAGGAAGTGAGTGATGAGCCAAAAATATTTCATGAAAAGCTGCCTACTTTCTCTCCATTGGATAATGTAATGATCAGTTTTTAAATCGTGTGTGTTCTAGTATTAAGTAATGAACGTTTAACAAGGTTGCATGGAAGGGACGCATAGCTATAGAATTTGTATCATTCACTATGAGAAATGACTCCATATATTAGAGCTATAGCTGTCCTAATCTCCTAGGTTCCGATGTTAATGCACTTCAGTGATGTCTATTCATACCACTTCTGCTCTGTATCTGCAGTTCCATTATAAATCCTTACTTCCAAAGGCTATTTACATTTACAGCAGTGGCTGCAGTTCGCTGCTCCAGGCCAATGGGACGTACTGGCTGCCGCTTCCAGCAGCTCCCGTTGGCCTGGAACCGCAATCGGCCAAACCTGAGGATGCAGCAGTTAAACGAATTGGCCTGGACCGCCAGGGGTTTTCCCTGCACAAGCAGTGGAACAAGTTTGAGAACTACTGATTTAGAGAATTGCATTTGCAGTAAAATTTGTTCCTTGATTTTTTTAAATATGCAAAATGATTTTTCAATTTCTCTCCTGATTCAAACCTCCTACGGCAACTGGGAAATTTTCAGCTAAAAGATTCCTTTACAGAAACATAAGATTATCCCGTACTTTTTTTGCCAAATGCTGAAGTATTTGTTTGGAGTAAAGAGAAGTTTCCTCTTTTATAAGCAACATCCTCCTCTTGCTAGAATTATTGAGAGAGACTATACAGCTCAGTGAGTCCCATATCTTAGTAATCCACAATAATGGGAAATAACATGTGTGACAATTAAATAGGAGTTTGCTCTTTTTTAAAAACAAATCCTGTTATTTGTTATGTTGCATGACTTACTCAGGTGGGTAAAGCCATCTAGAAATCTACTGTAACAGAAAAATTCCTGTTTTAGAAAGCTCAACTGCTAATCCCTAGAACACAAAAGCAGCACACTGATATATCTGGAACGGATATTTTTCCCTTGGGGCATAACAAAGAGAAAATAAGGGGGTTTGATACCTTCCCTCACCCCCCAAAAATCATACTTTTCCAATACACCTTTATAAATGTATGATATAATATTTCGCTCTACTACAGCACCTTTCAACTGACGAGTCCTTTACAACTGTTAGTTCAGTAAGCCACACAACACCCTTCTGAGATGACTAAATTTAACTCTCCATATTTTACAGCTGGGGAAAGGGGAAACTGAGCTCCAAAGAGGTCAAGCGACTTGCTCACAGTCACACAACCAGAAAATTGCAGTCAGATTTAGAAGCCTGGATGGAGGCCCTGCTCTAGCCTCTTAGATGCACTGTCTCTCTGTGTATATTTGTAGAGCTACCGTTACATTTTTCCCACTAAAAATAAGACATAGAAATGCATGATTAGCAATATCCTTCATTTGCCTATGAAAATAGTCCCTAGGCTGTTATTATCCAGGGAAAGAAGAACCTCTGCAAAATCAGTACAGAGAAACCTGCAATGAATCCTGCCAAACACCTACCAAACACAGTTGCATATCACGTGCAGCCCCTTAGTTGGCTTATGTGCAAGAGGCCCGCAATTGCAGCTAACTGCAATTTCACACTCAAGAAATCTCCAAAAGCAGCTACAATGGATTTTTCTTGAAACTTGTAGCCGATTTATGCGCTACTTCTACCAACTACATAGTCATGCACAATCTCCTTAATTGCAACTCAACTGCCTCTCCCGTCGGTTTATTTGCTTGCGTTGCAAAGACCACCACCCATCCTCCTGCAAGTACAACCGCTTGGCTAATCTGCCTGCCCTCCCCATCATTCTGGAATAGCACACTAAAGTGACGCAGCCCTTCTTTCCTTTATGACGTTGACGGTTGCCGGGCAACAGGAGAGAAGGCTTCCTTGACAACATAAACAAAGAGCGGAGAACAAAAGAAGCTGCGGAGCTAACCAAAGTCTGCAAGGTTCTGTGCCACTCTTCCAGGTGCATGGCTCTGCCCGGCTGCAATTGACCAAGGCTGCTATCAGGTGGTCATTTGGGTGAGAAGCCAAAGAAGGGAGGTACAATTTTTATTGCGTTTTCCCCTCCTATGTTTTTTAACAGCAAATACAGATTTTCACTGAGACAGAAAGTTGGAGGCGTTGATATGTTTCGCTAGGAAATGCCATGCACTGATGATTTTCCTATGTGTGGGTGAGTGTGTCTGCATATGTGTGTTCTGTTGGAAGCCATCTGCTTCTAAATTACTTGCTGCTGGCTCAAGACTTGAGCCCATCTAGTGCTCTGGGAACTTGGAAACTAACCTACATTTCATCTTATTAATTCTATTTTTATACTGTGTGTATTTCATTCAGCATTTTTCTGCACTGCACCTTAATGCTAGGGAAATGTGGCATATAAATTTATCAGTAAACTAAAAATAGTAATTCCTTATCAATTGACTTTGACACCAGTGGGTGGCGGTATAGACCCGTGGAACTATTAAAATGTCAAAGGTCATGAAAGATACACCAAATGATTTTAATACCATTTTTCCATTATGGATCTTAATAATTAACCCTATTAGCACTTATGTAACATTATACATTATTTCCAAAGTGCTGTGCGAACAATATATAATAAGATTTATAAAAGAAAAAAATTGTATACACACCTTAGGAACGGGGTTAAACAAGGACCCTAATTATTGTTGCCCCTTTTTGACCTCAGGAGCTAGTGGAAGTTTGTAGCCCTGGAGATGTTCCAGTTGGGAACAGAAATTGGTGATAGGCATTTCTTTGATGCAGTTTTGTTTATTTACAAAGTCCTCCTATCTCTCTGAATGCAGAGGGAATCCAACAGTGGGAAACAGTTTCTTCTCACAGCACCAAGACCATTATTTTCAGCCTGCACCCATGACCCAAGGTTTTTTCCAGGGTCAGATACTGCACTTTCAGCTGCTCCTTCTATCTGTCTCCGTGTTCTGCCTTCCCTCTCTCTCATACCTGGTCACAGTACCCAGCGGGTCCCTTCCCATTGTGTTGTTAGTTTCTGGGCAGATTCTGTTAGCTCTTTTTTTAGGAGTGGGCCCTGAAGTGCTTCCTACAACTATCTCAAGTGATGAGTGTGTTCACACCCACTCTCAAATAGGTTCATGATCCATACACTTATCAGTCTTTCTCAGTATAACACTATATTATGAAGCACCTTTATCTCAAAGAATGTCACAGATAAATCGTTACTGCATACATATATAGCCCTGCAAGGTGCTGAGTGCGCTCCACTGTCATGCATTTCAATGGGAATTCAGAGTGCTCAGCATCGGGGCAAACGGCACTTTGCATTCCGTAGTAGCAAAGCTCTGGATCGTAAATATCCAAGTGAGCACTGAAGGGTTTGCGCCTGTAGGTGTTTGCTTTGCTTGCCCAGGTGCCATGCATGACCAAGATATTTCTTACAGGATGCACCAGATGATGGATTACACAGCCACCACCCAAGTTGGGATCTGCTTAGGGCTCACAAGATAAACAGGATTAGCCCTACAGAAAACCCACATACTGTAGGAAAGGTGATTTTTTAGGAAACTTTCTTCTTTCTGAGCTGGTGCTAACCCAGTGACACTCATGGTTTGGACCTGATGCAGAAGGAGAGTGAAAGTCAGTTCTGGGATGTGGGAAGCTTCTTGGAAAGGGGAGGTAGAGAACACTTTTTGTATAGGAGGTGGGAGGTTGTTCTAAGCGTAGGTGGCAATGCAAATGAAACTGCTTAAAATAGAGCCTTAAAACTAGTGCAAAAGGCAGTCGATATTTTCTCCTCTCTTTTATGCCAGCGCACGTCTGGAGTGATCCTACTGACTCGAGTGTAATTACACCAGTGCAACTGATTCCCATCTGAAATTGTCCTAAGGAGTCAACTTCCAAATGAGGGATGCATGGCAATTGTGTCTGTTGATCGTGGGTTAATTTTGATAATAAACTATGGTCGTTCTTCTCTCTGTACAGTACAGATAAGTGTGTTGCGATAAATATGCTTTCCCCCTAGGTTCTATAGCAGAAAATATAAAACTCAACCAACTGCCCATCTAAACCTTTCGCTAGAATACATCAGAACAGAATTCTCACAGCATGTCTGTGCTGTCCTGTACACGTTCGACTGGGTCCCAGGAAATGTCCAGCTCTGGAGCCATTTCCAGTAAGAATTTTAGTTCATAATTTGTTGCTTGCAAAGCATAAATCTGATGATGAAATGTGGTGTTGGCTGGAGCACTCAGAAGCGTGGAGTATGGCATGTGTGGGGATTTTCCCATCTTTAAGGGAAGACAGAGACTCTAAGGCTTATTACTAACAAACCACTATGTTTTATTTTGTCCCTCCTTTTCCAAAAGTAGTATACATCGTTAAAATCATGTCTGCGCTACAAAATTATGTCGACCTAACGTACAGCAGCATACAACCAGTGCAGCTGTTAAATCGCTTGGGGGTATGCACACTTGGCTCCTTGTGTCAGCAGTGCAGTTTCTCACCAGGAATGCTCGTGTGTTGTTAGTGCGGGGCACTGTTAGACAGCTCCTGAAAGTGAGTACAGTTGATGTAAGCAACGCAGTGTCTACATTGACAGGGCATCGACCTATTTTAAGTGGAGACACTTCCACAGCTAGGTCACTGCAAGGCAGCAAACCAACCTAACCATGTAGTGTACTGAGTGTGGCTCTCTGTCCCCCTCTTGTGGCTGGATCACACGGAAGTTTGAGTTTTCTTCAGGTGTTGGCTAAGAGCTGAATTTGCTAGTTTAGGCAGTTGCTGCGCAAGCTTTTAGCTCTAGAGGCCAGGGGGTTCACTGCCCACTATCAAAGACTCATGTTACTCCACCTTTTCAATGTAAGAAGTCTGCCCAACTGTCTTCTGGGAGTGGGACAGTGAGGGATTTGAAATAGAGGATATTACAGAGTGACAAATGCTTTCTTTTTCCTTTCTTATGGAGACTTGATATTCAGTCTTTCTTTGCTGTATTCTTTAGTCTAAAATAAAACTAATCTAGACTGCAAGTGAGTGTTTTGCTCTTTGGATGTAGGAAACACAACACCAAAACCAACCTGTTCAACTTCCGATTAAGCACTCAGGTGTAGTCCAACAGGCATTTCCCATCCTAAGTAGTAATGTAATTGGAAGTACCACTATGGGGCATTTAAAACATTGTATACTAAGTTCCACTCTCAGTTACTCATGTAAATCCAAAATAACTGTACTGTTGTCAATGAAGTTATTTAGATTTGTATTGCTGATGGCAAAATTTTCACCTGTGGGCCTTATCCAAACCCCATAGAAGTCCATTGAAACACTCCTATTGACTTAAAAGGGGTTCAGCTCAGGCCCTATATGTGCACTTCACATATTACTATATTACAGAAAGGAACCCTAGATTATGGATGTACTGGTTCCTTAAGACAGGCAGGTATGGTACCGGTCCTCTGTCAGAAGGCCTGGCTTATAATTTCATTAAAATGTAGCAAAAGGAGTTAACGGTTGAGCGCTGTAATCAATCTTCCTTCACATGACAAAGTCACCCCAAGATTCAGTGCAAGATGTGAGAAATAGCCCCTCTCTGATCAGAAAGTGGCCTTGATTTGACAACAGGGTATTGTGGTAATTTCCCTTTGGAAAAGCCCTACTATCAATGTTTGAAAAACATGCTCAACCCAAGCATCCTGCAGAAGATAGGAAGAAGCTTTACTGCTGCATCTTTCAATGAGAAATTAAAAGGCAGCAAAAGCCTCCTTTCTGATGTCTGTGAAAGCAGAGAAATACCAAGATTTGGGGATTAAGTCTATGGATTCAAGTGTTGCCCTGCTTTCTTACCAGTGTTGCTTACTACTATTGATCTATTGATGGCTGCATATTGATTTGTATTGAACCAGAGGCTAGGACATTACCTCAGCAAACAGTGCCAACCTCTGGGATTCCCTCTACCAACTCTACAGTGGAAACAAAGTCTCCACTTTCAGGTAAGGTCTTCATATTCTTTTCAGCTCTTAATTGTTAACCATGGGCCAAATCTACAGGCGCTTATTCAGATTGCTGTACAACCTTTAGTCTGGGAGGTTCTAATGGCTTCAAGGGGAGCTTTAGCTGAGTAAAACATTGAGTAAGGCCTTTGGGAATTGGCCCAGTGGAACTGGATGAGAGAGTGAGGTGGGTGTGGGTGAACAGTAAAATCTCTGCTCTGTCAACCAGGGCCGTCTCCAAGTTTTTTGCTGCCCCAAGCAAAAAAAAATTTCCTGAGTCCCCCAAGCCCCACCCCAACTCTGCCCCTTCCCCGTCCCATTCCAACCCCTTCCCCAAATCCTTGGCCCCACCTCCTACGCTTCCCTCCCAGGCTTGCCTCAGGAGAGCAAGTAGAGCAGAGGTGAGCTGCGGCGGGGAGGGCCGCAGGAAGTAACCCCGGGGGGGGCAGAGGAATCGCTCCCCCCTAGCTCACCTCAGCCTCCTCCCCCAAAGTGCACCGCCGCTCCAACTCCCCCCTCCTCCCCACGCCCCCCACCGCTGCAGCTCACCTCTGCTCCACCTGCTCCCCTGAGCATGCCACCGCCGCTCTGCTTCTCCCCCTCCCTAGGCTTGCTGCCAAATAGCTGATTCACATGGCAAGCCTGGGAGGAAGAGGGGAGAAGCAAAGTGGCGGCATGCTCGAGGGAGTAGGCAGCAGTGGAGCAGAGGTGAGCTGTGGCGGAGAGCGGTTCCTCTGCCCTCCCTAGGGTTACTTCCTGCGGCCCTTCCCACGCTCCCCTCCCCCACAGCTCACCTCTGCTCAGGGCCGACTCCTGGCTTTTTGCACCCTGAGCAAAAAAAAAAGGAGCCCGAGTACTGCCCCTTGGAAAGTGCCGCCCCAAGCACATGCTTGGAGTGCTGATGCCTAGAGTCGGCCGTGCTGTCAACACAGCTTCCCCAGAAGATCAACAGTTGCAAATGTGCCAATTCCCAAAACTATACCCAATAGGTCCCATCAATAGAGATCTCTGATAGAGTGAAATTCCTTTAATATGGCCAAATCCTGAGGCCCTTACTCAAGGCAAAACATCTGTTGAAAACAATCAGTAAGGACAGTAAAACCTCAGGACAAAACACAGTATTTGGCCCAGTGTGAAAAGTTTACTCTTAAAATGCCTGTCTCCAGTAGCAAAAGGCCAGGTTATACATTGACTGTGTCCCTTTAAAATATGTTGGATAGTTCTGAGGTAACTCAAATTAAAACATAGCCTTGGAATTTTATATTTTGAAAGTGTCCCTTTTACCTCTGCCCACACTGAGGCTCTGCTAATCGAGTTCTGTTTCTTGCTGTGTGCATAGATGATGATGAGTTTCAGCTGAGGAAAAACCCATTTAAAATCCCTTCAGATATTGATATCTTCTTACTGAGAGACAAGGAAAGAGAACGGGCTAAGGTGGTATGTATAACAACTAAGGCAAAAGCAAAGAGGTTTGCAGTGCATTTGAAAGAGGATGGCAGCCTTAACAAAACTTCTTGTATGAAAGAATATTACAGGCCAGATTCTGAGCTGGTGTAAATCAGAGTAGCGCCATTGAAGACAATGGAGCCAGGTTGATTAACAGCAGCTGAGAATCGGGGCAGGTATTTGAAGATTATTTTTATTGCTCTTCTGTTTCTTTCTTTCTAATAGAATGGTGGATTTACCATTCCTGTGGAAGGCTCCTGAAATTACTTATTTCTGTAGCGCCTTTGGGTTTTACAGATCTCCTGTTTTACAGTTAATCAGACTCACCCCTTGACTTGGAGAGCCCATATACTAGTGCTGGCTTGTGCTGGACCACAAGCTATATGAATGCTAAGGTTCACAGATTAATTTAGGACTCCAGGGTTCTGTCCATAAGGGGAGCGGAATTGGAACCCCAAGGGCAGGACTAGTGAGTTCTGGAAGTTGTGGCGAGCCGGCTCTATGATATGCTTCCTTCTTCCCCACAGCCCTGGAGGGGTTTCCTCGAGGCTCTAGATCCACAAATGGGGAAGGACACAGGGGAGCCCATGGTAGTACAATTCTTGTAGGGTCTGTGCTTTCAAGAGGCTGCAGGAGGCAGGCAGCACTGTGAAGGCAAGAGTTCTATGTGTGAATGTCCCTTACATTTGAGAGGTTCCCCAGGATCAGCCTCTTCTGCTGAGTAAGGGGACAAATGCCAGCCCTGTAATGGAAGGATGAATAGGAGACTCTGCAAGTCCCCACTCCCCCTCTCAGGAATAACCCACAAAGGGAAACACAAGGCACTCAATACATATGGGTTTGTTTAGTCTGGAAAAGAGAAGACTGAGAGGGGACATGATAGCAGTTTTCAGAAATCTAAATGGGTGTCATAAGGAGGAGGAAGAAAACTTGTTCATCTTAGCCTCTAAGGTTAGAACAAGAAGTAATGGGCTTAAACTGCAGCAAGGGAGGTTTAGGTTGGACATTAGGGAAAAGTTTCGACTGTCAGGGTGGTTAAACACTGGAATAAATTGCCTAGGAAGGTTATGGAATCTCCATATCTGGAAATATTTAAGAGTAGGTTAGATAAATGTCTATCAGGGATGGTCTAGCCAGTATTTGGTCCTGCCAAGAGTGCAGGGGACTGGACTCGATGCCCTCTTGAGATCCCTTCCAGTCCTAGAATCTGTGAATCTATGAATACATTTAAAATCTAGCAGGGGAGGAGATTTAGCAACAGTAGCACACAGCTGGGTGTAAGCTTGAAGGAATGAGATGAATTGTTTGGGTGGCTCCAAGGCAGTGTCACGAGGAGAAATAGGATGAAACTGAGCAAATTTAAATATCAGAAAAGCTTCCTAATGGGGAGATCAGTTAGATTGTGAAGTAATCTCTTGAATCATTTGAAGACTGTACTGGACAAAGTACTTGACTAGGAGAACTTGTCTACATAACTGAAGTCTCCCCCTAGGAACGTGAGCGAAAGAAGACCCTGAAAGTCCATGAGAAGATGACCTATTCCACTATGATGAATGCCAAGCAGTCGGGGTTCAAGAAGGAGCTCCAGAAGGAGGAGGAAGCAGAGGACAGAGAACTGGCAGCAGAAGCACAAAGACTGAAAGCTCTCCGAGAAAGTATCTCTTGGAAGATAGCGGTCACCAAAGGTAGAGAACTTGCTAGACTTAACATCCCATCAGGCTCCACGAGGGACTGTAACAAAGAAGCGTTGAGAGTTGCAAGTATTCTTGTCCTCTTCAGAAACAGCTCATAGTTGAGTTCCTCTAGCATGCAGGCACCACAGTCATCTATCATACCTTGCCAATATCCATGCATCTCTGATCTCTACCATATGTACGTACATAAAGGCTTATATGTGGCACACACAGAAATATTACAACACAGTGGACCAAATTCTGCCTTATCTTACACCCCATGCAAAAAGTTGTCATCAGTGGTGTTGCGTGAGGTACGAGTCATGGCAGAGCTTGGTCTGGGGCTCCCAAGGCTCTAGCTTATGCTGTGGGTCATGGAGATATTTCCATTCCACCATAATCCAGCAAGTTATATTTGTCTGCATTTAGGGCCAAATCTTGATCCCATGAAAGTCAATAGGAGTTTTGCCATTAATGCAATGATTTAGATTTGGCCCTTATGAAGGCCTGACACTCCACTCTGTTATACCAGTTTCATGCAGGTGTAACCCCATTAAAATCATTATGAAACTAGTGTCACAGATTGGAGAACCAGTCCAGGAACTCCACCTCAGTATCCTTAGTACTTCCTTGTTGCTAAAATACATGCACAAACTTTTACCTCTGCAAGTAAAATTCTCCTTTGCTTTTGCATGCTTCGCAATCCATTTTTTTCGCTTTGACTCTAACTGCAGTGATGGGCACAAACCTGACTAACAAAGACCGAAAACCACAAAGGTTCAGAGCTCTGCTCTTTAAAGCAATTCATTATCTAGTTCTCCCAACTTCAGAAATTATCCTGATTCAACCCTGTGACTCCATCCAAGTGCCAGAAGCCTCCTGAGTTTTTTCTCCTTTTCCTAATCAGAGACAAAGTTAATTCACTTTCTGTTACCATTCCATTTCCTGTTTTTTACCCCCTCCAGCAGACAGACACCCAGCACGAGCTGACTCAATTCTGTACCCGCTCGTTTAGGCCTCAAGTGCAGACGCCAAGGCCCATTCCAATGAGTTCTCTCTACTAAATGCGGTTTTGCATATACGCCTCCTTTTGTTTGGTCACTGTGTTTTGCCTTGACTACTTGTTCCACCCCCAGCTTGCACGACTTTGTCTCATGCTTTCAGACCAGCAAGTGGAAAAAGAGACGCTCCATGAATACATAGACAAGAAGCGACAGATGTTTCTGCTGCAGGTATTTGGCTTTGGTTTACGAATGTGATTCATGTAAAAACTATTTTGAGCTCCTTCCTTGTGTGTTGTTTTATATGCAGCATGGCTAGTGTTAGAACAGGGAAGTGCTAATCAGGCCTCATTAGCTGAATGTATTGGTATTGTGGTTAAGGCACTGGAGAGGGGATCAGGATATCTGGCTCTATCACAGATTTACTAGGTGATTTTACATAAATCGCTTAATCTACCTTTGCCTCAGTTCTTCATCTGTAAAATGAGGATAATACTTCCTTCCTGCACAAGGCTGTTATGAGGATAAATTCATTAATGATCGTGATGTGCTTGGACACTATGGTGATGATGACAGTGTAAGTGTGTGGACAGATTGGACCTGATTCACAAATACAACTCCTATCTTATGCCAACATAACTCAGTTGAAATCAATGGTATTGTCTAGTGGTTAGAGCAGGGATGGGGGTTATAGGACTCCTGGGTTCTGTTTTTAGCTTCATCCCTGACTTGCTCTGTGAATCATTAAGTCTCTCCCTGCCTCAGCCCACCCATCAGCACATGGGGGTCAAAGTGCTTTCAGATCCTCAGGGAGAAGGCATCGCTGCCGTGTGAAGCCATGTGTACGTTTGTGGCTGATGTAACAATGGTTGCAGCAGCCAGAAAAGAACCAGGCTAAACTAGGATTCTAAGGAACCAAGCGGAGTGAGGAGGTCGCATGAGTCATCGTGTTCCCCTTTTGGGTTGATTTCAGTACGCTGTGGCAATAAAGAGAGATGAAATTCAGAAGCTGGAAAACTTAGCAGCAGAAGAAGAAGCAAAACTGGAAAAGGCTGAACAGTACCTGGAGAAGGATGCCGCCATGTTTGACGAGTTCCTGAAGGAGAACGATAAAAACTCTGCTCAGGCGCTGAAAACGTAACGCAAGTGGTGGGGGCAACATATAGACTCTTTGGCATGGACGTGAAGGGGCTCCACTGCCATGGTCCCTTCCACACACACAGTGCTCCTAGGAGCATCACTGGACGTTCTGCATGTGGCAAGGCGGCAGGTTTATGCCCCTGTCTCTGGGCACATCTGTTTGAGTACCCATGCTAGAGGTTACACACAGACCCTCTGAATCCAGACTTCCCTTTGCAGAGCTCTAAAACTGATTAGCATGCAGGCTCATGGCCCAGTCAAGCGACACCGTTGGCTCAAGCCAAGTTTGAGTCCAAGGGGGGATTCACCACCCTGTGAAGGTTGTTTCCACTGCTGCCTTGCATAGGGGTGGACACTTGGAGTAGGGCTGAGGGGAAATTCCTCAAACAGCTGCTGACTGTGCCCCCCTCCACCCAGTAGTACCTGCTGCTTTAGTCAATGGGGCGACCATCCTTCCCATTGATAAGGGTAGTAGTGGAGCAGTGCCACTATAGTCTAATCCCCAGGCAAAAGTCCTGCCCTCGGGGACCTCTAAGGGACTCTGTAAGTGAAGGTGTGATTGTAGCACAGGGAGGCCTACCCATGGTAGCTTTAATCCACCTAGCACAAGTAACAATGGTAGTATAGATCTAGCAGCATGGGCCTTTAACACTGGCTAGCAAGAAGAATACAAGCATGCCAGGATCCCTGGATATGTGCCCTGGTTGCTAGCCTGTGCCTCCATGTCTCAAGAACTACTGTTATCCTCCGTTTTCTGAGTCCATATTGCAATATAATAATTGCTTACATGGATCTACCACAGTGTCACTGGTAACTCAAAGTCTGGGTGGAACACTTGGTTCTAATCCCCTTGTTTCAGATGTTAGGAAATAGTGTTTGGGTAGAATTTTTTTTTAAAAAGTTTGAAATTACAATGGGAAATGGGGGAGGAGATGGGGTTTTCTACCATCTTTCTTCATAGCAAACTTGAACATTCCTTTTGACCTGAAATTCTTTAACCCCATTCACACATTCCCCCTCACTCCCAACCCCGGCTCTGGTCTTGGCTCAAAGGTGACTTGGTTTGTTCATACTTCCAGTGAGCTGGGTGAAATGAGTTTGATGTCAGTCCAGTAGACCGGGAGTATCACAAAAGCAGTGTCACAGCAGAGAGTCAGCAGAGTACATTTTCAGATATAATAAAGATTTCCGTCTGCTCTACCTGTTTCCTCTGTTCTAGACACTTCACCACCACCTCACTACAACTCCGGTTCTATGCACGTTTGCAATCTTATTTTTATGCATTCTTCCCTAGTGCCGAAAAAGAAACCAAAGCAAAGATAGAGAAAATAATCGAGATCCGAGAGCTTACTGCACAAATGATGAGCATTCAAAGGTAATGATCACCCAGCGAACAGTGTCATTGAATAGCTTGAACCTTTAACAGACCTTATGGAGCTGCATCTTCTGGGCTGCTGCCTTTAAAAGTTTGTGCTTTCAGTGTCATCTGAAGCCAAACTGTCATGAGACAGTAGCTGTGTAATGGAACAATGCAACTTCATGTTGCAATGTTGTCACATTGTAATGCAATCCGATAACATTGAGCTGATTGCGCCACCCTCCTCATGCTAAAAATAAAAAAAAAACTTTAGGGGCCTTAAATGTTCTTGTATGAGTGGCATGTTACCCCAGCCATGTACTCAGTCAGGTTCCTCTGATAATCTCAGGGAGAATTATCAAAACTGGGCCAAATTCAGTCCTGGTGTAAGTGGGTGCAGTCTGTACTGATGTACCAGTTTATGGCACTGTTGAATTTCACCCTCAAGCCTTGGAGTATGACACAGACAGGAAAGGTTGGGCTTCTCAAATGACAGCACTAAAGCTTGGTCATCAAGTAACTAGCTTTTTTATTAAACTTCGATAGCGCCCTCTGATAACACGGACAGGCTTTTAGAGAAGACTTGGGATTGTCTCTGTGGACGCTGGGCTTTACCTTAAAATGCTGGGACTGTGCTCACTGATGCTGGTTTAAATCGGGAGTAACTCTTTTGACTTCACTGGAGTGTCAAGATGTTTGCATGGCAGTTGCTCAATTATCATGATGCAATTCCAGAGCACTACTTCAGGTTTACCTCAGCATCACTGAGAGCAGAACGTGGCCAAGTCAGGAATATAAAAGGGATTTCCCTGTATTATATCTACCACAACCTGATATTTTGGTTTTTTTGCAGGTTCTTCTATGGAGGGCATTGTTTGACCATTCCCAAGGTTAGACTGTTGCACAAAGCCCTACATAGTTGACTGGAACTCCCAGGAGACTCTTGGAGCTTATTTTTGTTTTTTTTTAAAAACAGACCTAGTGTGAATGCACACCCCAAAATGTGCACAATATCATGGCTAATGTGCATGCCCAATTACTTCAATTATGTATGTAAATTGGGTGTTGTTAAACAAACGATCAGGCATTTGCTGAACTGGCCATTGACATGCCATTACACAACATGCATGTAATTGTATATACAGTACAAATTTTGTGTACATTCATATTCAGAAAACGTAGCCTTCATCTCCAAAGACAGAAGGAAAATCTGCTCTCCCATTTACCTTACTTGTTGCATCATCTTGGAATAGATGGATCATATGTTCTTATGGATAGTAGATGAACGTCTTGCACTGTCTGTGAAACTAGATAGCTTTGGTATAATAGCTAGAGGAGGGTATAGCTAGGCAGAGTATGAGCAACAGCATTTGAAATGGATCTAAAACTTCCAAAAGATTGGGTCTGACTGTATCTAGGTTTTGGTCTGTCCCCATCTCTAGTATTGACTCACTTAAATCTGAGGTTTCAAAGATATTATTATGGTATTTTTCATGGAATATACACTGCAGGGAACAAGCCTGACCTTGGCACAGGGAAGATGATCCAATAAGTCTTCTCTATCTCTAATGTGTATGAAGCTATGATTTTCCTCATTGAGGGAGAGATTAGAGAGTCCTCCAAACACCTAATTTCTCACTCCACTCATTACTCTCTCCATCCTCAGAGATCTTACGCCCAGCAAAGGATGACTGGATGCAGCTCATTAATACACTACTCCATCTTTCAGCCTGAAAGGTTCCCTTCCCCGAAACCTTCAAGACTAAGCTTGCTACCTTGGCATTCCCAGCCCGGCCACCCTGGCAACGCAGAATGTGAACTGGATCTTCTGATCTCTCATGTGACAGCACTCTTAATGGGCCACTAAGCCAGTCCTGATCTTGTTTATAATCCCTGTCTTGGGAGCCTGTAACAGGAAATCTTTCCTAAGTGAAAGATGTTCTCCTCCTATGAGCCCTGTATTGTAGGGGCTGGCATTGATTCTCAACTGACAGCTCTAGATTGTGTCCCACAGTTTCCTAAGGGAGCCTTTACAGGTGCCAAATTTGAGTGCTGACATCAGAACTGATTCAATGGAAGAAGTGACACAGGCTGTCTCCCTAACCATGTGCTGTGCCAGCATAACTTTTTTTTTCTTTTTTTTGGCTATAGGATTTCAAATAGTCTCTTCACGACTTCTGCATGCCATTAAAGTGTGCTTCTGCTCTGTAGAAAAGGCATTGCAGGGTTCCATGCCTTGTCTCTGGTTTTTGAATGATATCTGCTCAACTTGCCAACAGCCAGCCCTGCAAACCAGGCGGGGTTCTCAGACTCAGATGGGTTCTTTCGATCTCATCCATCATCTCCACTACAACTAAAGATGCTACAGGCCAAATTAGGCCCTTGAGGACACCTGTGTATTACAGGTGCCTTCACTGGACTCTCACAGGAGCAGGGATTGAAGTAGGGGTGAGATGGGACTGGGGGAGTGAAGACCTTCTCTTCTACTAAAAGCAGAGAAGAGCTCCTCTCTTTTCATTAGCTTCAAGAGGCAGGGCTTCTCCACAGCTCCCTCTTCTCCTTGGCTGGTGTGTTGAGAGTTCCCCCTCCTGTATCAATGTACTCTGACCTCCTGTGCAGGGGTAATGGGTCAGAACAGAGTGAACCATTCTGTTGAGGATGCACAAGAAGAAATATGTGGATGCTAGCTCATGCTCTCTTAGCTGTGCAGGTCTAACAGCAGTTAAAAACTTGTTGGCCTTGAGTCTGCGGCTCAGATTTTGAATGCACACAGGGAGTGGGTCTGTGAAGTGAGACAGTGCCATATTGAAATAGTTGCTGTCAGAACAGAGCTGCATTTCAGGACAGAAGTTCTTCAGAATGATGCTTTGTGCTGTTAAACCTAGTGAAACCTGTTTGTTCCTCTGTCATAGTGAGATATCCAGGTTTGAAGACACTTTAAAGGAGTACAAGAAGTACAAGAACTTCCTCTACCAGCTCTCTCCAAAAGAGTGGCGGGAAGAGTATGAAAAAAAACAGATGAAGACAAAGGCAATGAAACTGTCCTCTGAAGTGAAAGAAGAAAAAATCTCCGTCTCTCCCATCACGCCCAAGGGTAAGTTCTCCCAAGAAGAGTTTCTGGCCATTCCTCACTGTATGCAGCTTCCCCTTCTAAGGATATGTTCCTCTTGAATTCAGGCCAGGATTCAACACCCCGAACCAAATGTGGCAAGTTGCCTTATCTTGGCTATACAGGACGTCAGAGTGTTGATTTCTCTTCAGGAGGGCCTGATTTGAGGGCCCCAAGCCAAATCACACAGAGAAGGGAATCCCTCAGGCCAGGCAAAAGCCCCTCAAAGCAAAACTTGAAATCCCAGCAGACAAGACGACAGTAAGTATGAGACACCTGGTGAAGGCGATGGATGTAAATATAGGAGAGCTGTCAGTCAGATGACAGTAGCTACAGGTATGCGTGAGTATTATTTACCTTCTGTGTTTTTAGGAAAAGCATCCGGTTAATGCGTTTGGCTCTCTTATTAGAACAAGTCAAAATGCTCAGAGGGTCAGATTCTCAGTTGCTATAAACTGGCATAGCCCCGTTGATCTCCATAGACGTGCACCAACGTACACCAGCTAAGCACTTGGCTAAAGTGTTTGTTTCCTCAGGCCGTCACCCAGTGGTATTCTAGGACAAAAGGCATTTGTCCCACAACAAAATTTCCTTCTGGGAGGTGTTGCTCCCCGCCAAATTGCCATTGCATACTGTGGAACATTGAACCAATGCACCCATTGGCATCTGTTCCCCCTGGGAATGGAGTTTCACTAGGTCTGACTTCATTGTAAGAGGGCTCCACTGTATCTACTTGTCATGTGCATTATAATCATGACTAATTAAAGATGTAATCAATGTATGCTGGGAGGCAGGTGGAATAATGCTCCCTGTACCAGGTGTGGCCATGGGTTCCCCGTAACCATAGCGACTTAGAAGCAGAGAGGCAGGGAAGGGGAGGAAGGAGTATAGGCAAGGCCAGCTTCACCACACAGGCAAAGAAGGCAGTTGCCTGGGGCAGCAAAGTGTTTGCTACCTGTTTGCGTGGGTAACTGGAGATTATTTGCGAGTCTGCCTAAGGGAAGAAAACCTCACTAATATTAGTTTTCTGGTGAAATTGTTGTTTTGAGGGCAGCTCCCTTTTCCTCCAGTTGAAGAGTATTCTGGTCACCCAATTTTGGTACCCCTACAATGAGCAGCACTTACATGAGTTCTCCCCCTGAAATCAAATGGGACGACTTGCCTGACTCTGCTGTTCAGCACATAGTGGCTGCAGAAGTGGGACTTTAGAATATTACCTTTAGCAACAGACCCGATCCCCAGAGTTGGGATCTGGACCCATTTGTAAAATTCCCCAAAGGGAGTGATCTGATGGGGAGTTTTGGAGCTGCCCCGTCGTGGCATGAAGAGGACATGGTAGAGAGTGCATGGAGCAGGAGCAGCAGCAGCAAAGGCTGATGAGCAGAATCTGCTGCTGGCATCAGTCCAATGTCTCTCACCCTGTTGCTCTTCATTATGCAGTTGGGACTGATTCCTCGCTGGAGCAGTGAAATATACCCCTGCACTGTTCATTAATGGCCCTAGGGGTCCTGCTTAGGAATATGTTACTCTGCCATGCCTTCAGCTTGCCCACTTTCTCTCCTGCGTGCAGGGTATAGGGAACAGGGATGTACACTCGGCAGATGGCTCCAGCAGTGTGGAAACCGCTCTGCCTAGGAGCACTGTTGCAACCAGCCTGTATGGAGCACACATGCAGAACCACTCCATACCATGCGTTCTGCTGCTCCACAGGCCACTGGATCAAGCCTTTGATTCGACCCATTATAAAAAGCAGGGCTCAGCTGCCGAATTCACATCCACAGCTGGGTCTCAGACTCCCCTAAAGGTTGGGGGTCTTCAGAATCAGTGGTTTTGGTTTAGGACTATCTGTTGCAATACCAGTGGAAATGGCTCTGCAACGAAACCCAGAAAGGCTGAGAATGGCAGTCCTTTGGGGACAGGGACCATCTTTTTGTTCTGTTTGTACAACAGCTAGTGTAATGGGGCCTGGTACATGTCTTGGGTTCCTAGGTTATAAAACAAATAACAGCCTAGAAAGAACCCAGCCCTGCAAATATTAATATTTAAAATCAGATAGGTAACATGCAAAAGAAATATAAATTGCCAGTTATTTACTGCTACAACCAGAGGTGTTTTGCAGCTGTTATTAACTTAGCAAGTGCATTAGGAGTCTGGCTACTAGCTACCAAGATCTCCTTTAACATGGCTTAAGGAATCATTTCTGTAAGTGCCTGTCACTGGAAATACCTTTTCAGGAGCATTGCCGCCCTAGCAATGGAGGAGAAGGCGAGTACAACCTTCTCTGACAATGAGGATGAGGATGAGGTCAGTAGCCTTGTGTTGAACTACTCAGATATTATACCTGTCTTCTCATTCCATCTGTGGCTTGTTTTCCTGATTTCCCATACCTTCCAACCTTCCCATACCTTCCCATACCACAGTTGATGAACTGTGGAGTTCCTGTATCTAATTATTACAACACTGCATGCTTATTTTCTTTTAGGATATCTTAGTGATGAGTGTAATAGAAATATCTGAACCAAGGGAATAATTTATTTCCTTTGCCTTTAGCAGACCCAGGATCAACTCAGTTTGCCACCAGTCATATTATGTGTTTAAGATTTTTATTATTATAAAGTGATTTTTTTAGTCCAAAATTGAACTTTTGTAAAGAGACATTTTTAATAACTGTAAATAGAGGTGGTGGTTGTTCTTAAATTTCAACATCTATTCCCCATGCCATTTACAATGCAGCAAACCCAAACAAAAACAACATAGAGGCTAGCTCATGGGAGACAAAAATGAAACTGACCAATGACAGAGCAGAGTAAAATGCAGAAAAGTAAATTCGCAGCATAAATAGTGAATATTAGATTTTTCAAATCTTATCTTTTCATAATCCCCATCACTAAAACAGGCAGGGATTCAAAAACAGAAGCCTGCTCTTGACAGATGTCCATTTAAAGCCAACATTTTCAAAGTTGCAATAGCTGCAGTTACATGTGAGAATTGAGTACTGCACAAATGACTGTTCAGCCATCTAAATGGCCATTTGTGCCTACAGTTGTAGTAACTGCCCCACCACAGCAGGTGTGCAATTGCACACTTGTGTCTATGTATGTAAGCGTCCACCTTTTACAAAAATCTATCCCATCATCCATTCGTTCTAACTTAGAACACAGCGTCGGCGTGCAATTTAAGTACTAACAATGCTGACGGTTGCTGAACGAAGAGGTACTTTCAAACTTATGTTTTGATGCCAACTATGATATTCGCTGCCCAGACTTGTTGCAAGCAGAACGTCTGTACAGAGAAGCACATCACTACATTTGCTTAAAGGATATTACACCGCAGTTGGGTTGCACAGAGCCCAGATGAACCTCAGCTGATTTAATGAGATGTGTACGATGTTTCCCTCCCTCTTTAAAAATAAAATGAAATGCTGTGTGGAAAGTATCTGGGGAGGCAGCAGCAGACCAAATGTGCACCATTAACAGCTGCCCGTTTAGACTTAGGATACCAAATCCCATCAACCCCTTAGTGTTTTGCCCCAGCAGGTTTATTAGTGGCTGCAGCTACCCTTTACTTACCTTGTTTCTGACAATGTGCCCGGCTTCATCCTAAAATGGATCTAAAATTCAACTGTTCAGGTTCTCACGCTGCCCTCCTCGCCGCAGTGATGTGACTGGCATTTGTCATGTGCGAGACTCACTCTCTCCCTGCCCCACACACACTTCTGTCCCCAAGAAGAAAATCATGTGAGGTTTTCTTTTCATTTGAGGGCAGCAAGCTGCCCAGGGTATATGGTCCCAAGAGGTGTTAGGAGCCAAGAGCAGAGTCTCTTCCAACTTCAGCTATCACTGGTGTAAGGAACCCTGCATTGTAGATATGCTCACTGTTCCTCAGCTTCAGTCATGACCTCTCATCGTCTAGGACCAATTATGGCTGGTTTCAAGCACCTAATTGGTAGTAGCTGTCTTTAATCTTTTACTTTCCTAACCTTCATCCCTGCAGACATTAGGAGCAATAATTAGAGGGTGAAGGGCCGTAAAGGACCTTCCAGTCCCTCATGGCAGGGAGGTGAAGACAGGGAATGTTGAGAGAGGAATATAAGGGGTTCTTACTGGGACATAGTGGCTTCTTACCTGGTCCAATGTCAAGCTATGCAAGCCTCAGATTCACCTCAGCTTGATACCTCATTTCCCCATCTCTTCAGGCACTTGAGTGCGTTGACATTTTGGTGATTTAAGTAGGTGGATCTTCCAGCCAAAGCAAAAAGTCCTTCCTTTGTGGGGTAAACAAAGACCAGACAAAATGAAGAGACCCAGAATCTTTCACCCAGTCTCCATACTGGGTCACAGCCTTCCCTAGTGCTCTGCACACATTTTACCTTATTTGCGGTTCTCCTCTGGGCCACAACTTCCTTCATCTATTTGCAGCAGTTTCCACATCACCTCCAGCTGGCACAATGGGGGAGCCCAGACCCTTCCACTAGTCTGGGTTCCATCCCTGGACCTTATACCAGCATCTGCCCTCAACCCTGCTTCGCTCTTCCTAGGCCCCTTCCTTCTTCTGCCAAACTGCTGCTCTTCCCAGGTCTCTCCAACCCACTGCTTTGGTCCTCTGTGAAGGACCCCCAGCTCAGGTCTTGCCTCAGCTTGGTCACTCTCTCACTGAGGGGGTTGTATACACATATTTGTATCGGTTTAGTTACTCCTTGCATGGACACTTACTCTGGTTTCAGAGTGGCTTATTTCAACATAAATCTGTTCCCAATCGACTTCACTAAATCACAGTAAGAGTGTCCACAGAACCTGTGGCACTGGTTTAAAAAAAAACAAAACAAAACACACCTCCTGTTAAACCAGTGCAACCATGGATGGAGACAAGCCCAGTCTGAAGGCTGCTTCATTTATAGCAGGTCCTACTTTCAACCTGCATCACGGAACCCCTCCCAGTCACGTGATCCAGGTGGGGTATTACGATTCCTGGACCTTAAAAGGGGATGAGCCCTGGAACTGGGCAGGCTAGGCCAGATCCTGCCTTAAAGGAACAGGCTGCCCTATTATGGAGAGAAGCGCCATGAGGAGAGTTCAGATATCAGAATCAAACTGCATATAGATGCTAGGAGACCCAGTCTTGTCATGGGCACTCCCTCCTTGTAACACCAGCTCTTTCATGCCCACAGCCCTCTTAATTCCCCATCAGCCTGATGAACCAGGGCCTGTTTGGGGCTATGGAGGAGACATGGAAACCCCTAGGGTGAGGGGGTGAATAGAAAGTGAACCATGTAGAAAGGCAGTAAGAAGTCTTGCTGACTGACCAAGGGCATTGATGGCTTGGGGCCGGGGGGCAGTGTCTGTAAGCTGCCTGGCTGTTCACACAGTTCTAGAGCAATGCTGCTCACAGACATTAGGAAGTACAACCCAACCATGCAATACGAACAAAACAGCAAGGAGCCAGGTCCACAAATGCATGCCTTTTTCAGCCCAACACTGCTGCTAAAGCAATCCTCCTATGCAGTGACAACTTCGTCCACCCATTCCTCAAATCCCGTCTTTGGCACTGTGTCCCTTATAGCTTCAAATTCAACCCCCTCCTCGGATTAACCCTGCTCCTGCTGATATATCTCCACCCGTGCTCTACCCAGTCCTTAATTCCTCCTTCCATCATCTGGTCTCATTCCCAGCTTTGTGCTTTCCTTCTGTTATGCTGAACCTTATTGCTGGAACACTTCTCTTATGCACTTCCAACCAGACCGCTCTCCTTCAAGGCCCTCTGTAAAATTCAACACGCTGAGGGACTCTTTCTCCCGTCTTCCCACCATGAATAATCTGCACACCCTCTCTCTCCTGAGCAACGGACCCATCTCTTGCTTTAGTTCACTTAGAATGTAAGTTCTTTAGGACACATGACACATCTGGCTGTGTGTGTGTAACAAGCTATGTAATAACTATATATTAACATTATGAAGTGTAGGCCAAACTTCAGCACTCAAAATAAACTGGTAAATTAGAGTCACCAAGCGAGATGGATGCACATCCATATTCTGTATTCTCCATCTCAGGAGCCGGAGTTATATTTTACTGATCCCCATCAACTGCTGCACATTTTCACTGAGCTGGAAGAACAGAACCTGTCCCTAATCCAGAATTCCCAGGAGACTGAGGAAACCTTGGATGAGCTCCAGCATACTCTCACCACTACGCGAAGTAAAATGTAAGTGTCTGAAAGAGGCTGCATACATTCTAGCATTAGAATGTCTGGGGGCTCCCCAGCCACAGATCATAGCATAGACCATGGTAAAGTGATGTATCAGCCATGAGTACAGGATGGAAGAGTCTCTCCTACGGTTGGTTAATCAGATGAACTGGATTCACCGCATTGCCTTCTAACCACGGGATTGGAGAGGGGTGTTACTGCGGCATTGGTCTGTCTCTGTGCTGCCACAGAGAAGGTCTGAGTTGGTCATTTGGTCCCCAATTCACAGGGGGCTAGGGAATTGGTGTGCTAGGATCCTGAAAGGAAACGTGAGCAAGTAAGCCTTATTTCACTCCTGATCATTCACCATGGTTGCTACTATTTAAAGCACAAAAGCTTCTGTACAGCATTGCATAGAGAACTACCACCCAGGAATAAACTACAGCATCTGTGATAATTCCAACGAGAATCCTCTCTAGTGGAAGTCAACAGGCAATCAAAGTGTAAAGTCTTTAAATTACAGGAAACCACACAGGGATTTTATTCCTCCGCATGTCTGTCTTGCATATTTAGATTGTAAGCTCTTCAGGGCAGGGACTCCCTACTACTCTGTGTTTATTCGGTGCCAAGCGCAATAGGGCACCCCTCTCTGCTGGCCCTTAGATACTACTGCAGTAACATTACTAATAATAATCCAATGGTTTAGATGTATATTAGCCTTTTGTTTTTTAAGTAGGAATCTTTCTATTTTCACATATTGAAACTTTTCACCATTTAATTAACTCCCACCCCTAATTCACAGAAAATACTATGGCAGAGACCTGGAGTCCTCTTTAGCTCTTGGAAAGAAATTTCAACTGAATGCATTTATTAGCCAGTCTCTTTACAGAGGAAAGTGACGTCACAAAGTTCAGGCTCCACTTGATGTTTGGAAGAGTTATAGTCACTGTTTGCAAAAATGCTGGAAGAAAGCAGTGTCTAAGAAAGATCCTTTTCTCCTGGATTAGGGACCGTGAGATAAAGCAGCTGAAACAGCTTGCAGCCACACTCAAAGCCTCCATAATCAAAGAAGAGGAGACAGCCGCAGACCTGGAATTGAAGGCACGAGTCTTTTCCTTCGGAGAGTACAAAGCAGATGTGCAGGTATGTGCATAGAGCAAGACCCTAAGCAAGTGAGAGACTGGCAGGGAGATGTCTAGAAGTAGCATGTTGTGCTTCTTCCCATGATGACTTTAGCCTGTGACCAGAGGACTTCAGAGGTAAATGTGACAGGATCCTGGGGTGCAGCCTGGGACTGTTTTTCCTCACCCCACTGGATACTGCAGTCCTTAATATGTTTGTTCCTTAAACCTGGGCCAGTCTCCTCTGTTGGAGTCTTCAGTATGTCCTTGTTGACTGCAGCATAAATGGGGGCAGGAGAAAGGCCCAGCATGTGGCCACTGCATTCTGTTTTATACCCTGCGTTCTGGCATGGCTTTGGGGCATGGCTGAACAGTTCCCCTGGTGTGGCCTTATGCAGGTGAGGCACTGAATTGTAGCTCCCCTGCTGGACCGTGGCTGTTGAGGGAGTTTTTGACATCCACCCAGGCATTAGTTACCACCCTTGTCAGTGCCTCTGGAGAGATAGTATACGGGCGATTCCCAAACCCACAGCATATTTTAGTGACAACCATACAACACAATCTCATAACTTCATATGCCTTAACTATAGATAGATAGAACAGACTTTCAGCAGATCATAACCTTCACCCGATGCACGTAAAGCATGCCACGTGAGGTAAGATCACAATTATATATAAACGAGGAATATGGAGGTTACAGGGTGCTCCCCCAAGATATAGAATGTCATAGTGAGGTTTTAGCACCCTTCCTTTCCCTATACAAAACCCTACATGTAATGGAGCTAGATGCTGAAAGTATTAAAATGTGAGATGAGACACTGAGTTCTGTGGAGGGAATCGAAATGTTGATTTCAACTTTTTGACTGGGTTTAAGCAGACGAGGCTGGGCAGGTCCTCAGGAGCTGTGACAGGTTACCACAGCTGAGGACTGCCCCCTTGCCTTGTCTCCAGGACAAAATGTTGGTGAGCCTGAACAAAAAGGTGACGGAGGTCTATCGACGTTGCATTGGAGAAAATGAGGCCAACCTGGGAACCCTGCAGATGCTAACAGTCATAGAACACCAACTCGATGACTTATTGGAGTGTCTGGAGAGAGTCCCTCAAGCAAAGATAGAGCAGGCAGAGAAAGCCAAAGAAAAAGAACGGAGGATGAGGTAAGAGGAAGTTCTGCTTTGGCTGTGGTGCGACCCATTTCGGGGAGATCACTCCACCATTTCAATTTTTAACGTTTCTCAATCTCCAAAAGATAAAAAAAGAAGCCAGTGGAACTGCTTGCGTATGTCAGTGAATCAGGAAGAAATGGCAGGTATATTAAAAAGCCCACATTATCAATACCTAATTAATACCCATAATTCTCATATGAAGCTAATCAGGCAGAAAAAATTCCTTGCTGTAGTTAAATCTGTTTTTTTCATATTGATCATTCTTGCTAAGATAGTATGCTAAAAGATGGCAGGGCATGTGTGGAAACGCAAGCTTATTCTCTAGTACAGTATTTGGAAATTTGACAACACTGGCATGTTTTAAATTAAAATTTTTGCCTCTGCAAAGCCCCAAAATGCTAACCCACATTAGCAGAAAATACCATACTCCTCCCACTGCATCTGTGCTCTTAAGATTAGATGTACTTTCATTGATGACTTGAGAAGCTGAATACAGATGATAGTTTACATCCCAAGAAGTGAGCCAGTGATCAGATTGTGTGATCACTGTCTGGGTCAGATCTGCAGGAAGAAACTTGAAGTGGCAGAAAGAGTTCAGTAACAAAAACATATGACTCCCCCCATCTCCTTCCTCAGAATTCAAAAAAAGGTCATTATACCACTTTGTGAGTGCTATTTAGAATAGAAGTACACACACATACACACACGTACACACACACAAAAACCCCAGACAAAAAAACCACACACCACTGCAGAAAAGGAAAATGCCAGGAAATGAAGTTACCCTAAATGAAAGGGTTTAAAATTAGAGCAGTATTTTGAGCACACACTGGCTTCTCAGTTGTAGTGGCTATACAAGAGAGGAAACCCTCTGCACTTAATCAGCCAGGGCAGTTTGTCATTGCAGATTATTTTTGTATTACCACTTACCCTCCATGCTTTTCATGCATAGAAACACAGTGGATCAGATTCGCCATTGCCCTGCCACTTTGTGTAGTCATTTACACCAGGGCAAAACAGGCACAACCCCCTCCCAGGCTGAACTGATAGCATTTTATACTCACTTTGCACTGGTGCAAGGACACAACGTGCCAGGTAAGTATCGTCACCCCACAAATGCCATTAGCCCTATTTTACAGAGCGTAAGTAACTTGCTGAAGGTGACGTGCACAGAAAGTCAGTGACAGATCCAGAAATAGAAGTACAATCTCCTCTGTTCAGTTCACTGCTGCTATGTCTCCACTCAGAAGTGAAATAGGTTTTTTTGGAGTAAAGGGGAGGGTGTTGGGGGAGAAATCAATTGCACTTTAGAATTCCCTTGAGAAGAACTAAATGGAGCGGGCGCTGTATCACAAAACATTCACCTCTTGTGGATTTATCCTTCCTTACTGAAAATTGGGGTCAAAAAAATATCCTTCTTGGCAGAGTCCATCATTTTAACTCTTATTTTGCTCAATTGTTCTGAAAGGATGAGGGACGAAAAAGTGAGACAACAGAGGCAGTTGCAGGAGGAGAGGTTGCAACGGGCACTGGCAAGGGCGCAAGCGGATATAAAGAAAAAGGTAACCTTAGCAATTCCTGGTAAGACCTGGCACTTGTGCTGCACCGTTCGATGGAAAATCTCAGTGCACTTAGACATTAAAGATCTGGAGTGAGCTCCTCACCCCTGCTGAAGCCCCTCACAATGGCTAAGTGGGCCAGAGTAGTGTAAAGGGACCCTAGAATCCCTGTATCCATCTGGGAGCCCCAATACAAGAACTACAAGAGAGAGCCATAGGTTCCCTTGAGGGCCCCTCAGAAGCACTGGAAGGGATGTGGTTGCCCTGCTGCAGTATGCAACACCGGATTCTGGGCAGCCCTGGGAGGCTGCCATATCGTAAGTAGGCCTCCAGGACTTAGTTACACCTGGAGCCACTCTAATCCCTGGAGTAGCCCAGGATTGGGGGGACACCACTGTGGCCTAAAGACACCTTAGCCCCACTTCTCCTCCTGGGCTGAGTTCTGTACGGCACTGTAGAAGCAGAGGACAGAATCCTACCCCCCTCTTCACAAGCAGTACGCAGCCACAGCTTCCACTGGCCTCTGTTTGAGTTATGTCTGCTTGCTACCGGTGAAGAATCTAGCCGTACTCTTCTCAATACAGCTGCACACCAAGCAAGTGATTGTAGCCATGTTACAGATGAGTAAATTGTACGGAGTGCCAGTGTGACTTGCCTAAGGTCAAAAAGGAAATCAGTGGCAGAGTGGGGAATAAAACACAGGCAGTCTGAGTCCAAGCCACTTGCTCCAACCAGTGGAGAACAGATTCTCTACATGTCTCACTACCTATTTCTTTTACCATTTGAAGTATGGCATCACCATGATGGGATAGCTATTTCAGTTGGACTAGATATTTTGAATATGTAGGCTGCAGTGCAGTGCCTTTGTACAAACCTAGCCACTAGATAATCTGCAATGGCATATACACAGACTGCCTTGAGCCACCAGGAGCTGTCTTACTGAAAGAATTGGGACACACACTCTAGTTTTTCTAAAAGGGTTTATGGGAGCTTCTATCTACAAACAACACTAGAGGGACAGTAACATTTCCTAAAAAGAGTAGCATAAGCTTGCAATATAAAACATTGCTAGTGACCAGTATTCGCACCCAACCTATTCCTCTGTCACCACCATTGCTGTGCCTGCATTTTGTTTCGCTGCAGACTGGCAGAAAGCTGATGTTCCGCTCTGAGCCTGCGCCAATCAAAGAGAAAGAAGATGAGGATCAAGGCCTGATCGATCAAGAGAAGGAAGAAGCTCTCTATTACTTTACTTAAGACCCAAAAAAGACTGGAAATTAAAGGACAGTACCAATGAGATGCAAAGACATTGTACCAACCTGACCAGAGAAAGTTTTGGTTTGCGGTTCTTAGAATTATATACAATTTTTGCAATGAATTAAACAAAAATCTCTCATTTTCTCTTGCTAACCCTTGCCCCCCAGAAGAGTGGTTTCTTTCACTGGAGCCTGTGGTGTGAATCAACAACTATTTTGGCACTGCTTTAAATGAGTAACAGAGTCCTGTGGCACCTTAAAAACTAAGGGATGTATTGGAGCATAAGCTTTTGTGAGTGAATACCCACTTCGTCAGACACATTTACCCACAAAAGCTCATGCTCCAATACATCTGTTTGTCTTTAAGGTGCCACAGGACTTTGTTGCTTTTTACAGATCCAGACTAACAGGGATCTCCCTCTGATACTTTAAATGAGTGTTTACCTAGAAAAATAAACTGAACTCTCTCCCCCATTTTGCCCCTAGGCCAGTTGTTAACAACAGGATTCTTCACAGAATTGAAGTCAGTAGTAAGATCCCTGGAATCTTAGGAAATCACGTTCATTACACAGGTGGATGACATCTTCAGTTACAGCAAGACAAAAGCTAGGTTCCAGACAGATGTTTGTCACAAACCTCAAGCCTATGCAAACAAAAGAAACACCCTTCCAGGAACAGGAGTTTCAGTACAGGCTCCACGCTGACTATTGAACATACAAGATTCAAGAGGAAAGGCCAAGCACTACAGATGAAAAGCTGTTCAGCGTTAGTTTTAAAACCAATAGCATATACCTGTGCATCAACAAAAGATTACTCATGTCAAGAACAAACCCAATGCCAAAGTGACCATAAAAAAAGCTTTATTAATCCTTTTGCACCAGCAGTTCTTCAGATGTCCATTGCCAGCAATGGATTTCAAGCCGATTAACCTGAGTCTCGGCCCCAAGCAGTTAGCAATTTACATTCATATACAAAGCCAAGTGAGGTACATTTTCAGAAGTAGAAACAAATGCAGTTTTACGTCCCATAAAAATAAACTGGGTTTCTTCACCATTTTCTTAATTTAAGAACAACTGGTATGGTTCCATGAGGATCAAGAGGAGTTTGGCATTCAGGGTGACAGCTTCCAGGGAGAGCATTAGCGACTGCTCTAAAGCAAGACCCAGTAGTCTGTTCAACAGTGCTGTGCTCCTGCAGATAACTCATAAGCCCCTTTAACCTTTCCACATTGGACTCCATGATCAAACGAAACAGCAGTCCCCACAACAAGTGCGTGAAGTCTCCTCACTGACTCACTCTGGCTTGTAGACCTCATCTGAGGCAGGCTAGAGATCCCTTGGGCACGAGCATAGAAATAGCCAATGCTCAAATTGTTTAGCCACCACAGACAGAAAAACAAACAACATTAGTTCAACCAGAGGATAAAATACTGCCCGCAAATCAGAGTTTGAAGTGAAAATAGCCTGTATACTGCTTTCAAGTCTCAGAAACCAAAAAGTATTAATCTGGACATATACATCGTTCAAAAGGCACAGGAAGTAAAAGCATTTCTGAACAACCTCAGGTGAATTCAACAACAGTATAACTAAATAAATAAATATGTGCAATATTAGGAAGATCGCAATGTTCTCCTGCATGACATCTTATTCGGTAAAAAATATATACACATACGTGCATACACACAATTCATTGAGAATAAAAAAAAAGACCACACACCCCTTTATCAAAGTCCTATACATAATTTTATAGGCATTCAATACATCACCGTAAACAATTAAATTACTACCTTAAAATTTAATAACCAAAAGGTGTTTTTTCCATTGTGTAAATTCTCAACCCTATGCTTATTCAGTTAAGTACAGTACATACAGCTATTCTTCTAGAAACCGCAATTCTTCAAATGAGGCAATTCTTCCTAGTTAACAATACTTTTCCTCTCCCTCTAAAAGACTCTGACAACTGGACACTATGCTCACTAGATATTCTAGATTTTAATGAAGATCCAGTGGTAACAGAATATATAATTCTAAAAGACAGTGGCTAGTTATGAGTAACTTGGCAACACTTTTTGTATTATAAAGACATAATGAAGGTGCTTTGAATTAAGTGGCTGTCAAACATTCCACCAAAATAAGGAATGTTAAGACAGACCTAACTTGTCAAATGCTGTTGGAACATTAGCTAATTGCTTATGGAGAAAATAGTTCTCTAACAAAGATTTCTTTTTTCAAGTCTTGCTGGAAGAATTCAGCTAAATATTATCCAGGATGAATATGAGAGGGAAGCTCAACATAGGCATCAAAATTCATTCACAGTTCATATTTGATCTACATTTTGCTATCCAAGGGACTTTTAATTAATTTCTTCTCCCTGCTTTCTGGGCACTATCCCACTTTCCTACCATGCCTTGTAAAATATTTTATCACAATTTGCTGTCAATATATAAATAAGATGGCTGAAATAAATTTGGGAAAAAATATTTCAAGTGGTTTTTTCTCATTCTGTATTATCCTTGTCAAGGAGGAAAAGTTTAAAAGTCACATGAAAATTTTTAAGTTTGAATTTGTTCATTAGCTGTGAAATATTTGTTTTCTTGTGATAACAGGAAAATTAGTACCCTGGTTAGACATTTAATAGCTATGGCACTTTTCTACAATGGGATTTCAGCAAATCTGCCCCCAGCATCTTTGACCACAAGACAGAAAGAATATCTTACACATATGTTAAGCAGGATTTGCTGATTTTTTTTATTATTCTGTTTTCATGTAACTGACACTAAGCGTGTGATCATAATCATGTACTCCTACTTTTCATATTTTCCTTGAGAAACTGGAACACAGCTGTATTTGCTTTGTCAAGCTAGGACAGCACCATTCTGTTTTCAAATTAATATTCCTAACAATCATTCCAGGTCCTGTAAGTTTATTGTGCTTCCGGTGAACTGAGAGTTATCAGAACCTGCATCATCTTCTGTGGAGTTGTGTGGTTCCTGTCAAAACAAAATAAACAAAAAAAGAGTTTGGAATTCAGACAAAGCTTTCACCCTATTACGTTTTCATTGCTTGTAACACACAGTCCCTTTTTGTAATATTTCTTTACCTTCAAACTTAATTCAAACTTTGCAAACAGGGGCCGCTAACAGGGAGTTTGGAAAAGGAGTGGGAAGGAGGCGAGGTACATTTGCCATTCTTTAAAACCTTTAACCTAAACTATAATCAAATTTTCTTGATTTAAACAAAAACCCTATCATTAACCTAGGTAGCTGTAGGAGAGAATGCAGGCAGAAGCCCAGCAGCAGAGTGGGGGCTATCCAGTTTATTGTGCTGAGTGCAGCATGTATGATTACCTGCCCAGTGGGCGGATGGCAGGTGCAAACAGTGACAAGTTTTTAAAGTGCTTGTACACAAATGCTAGAAGTTTAAATAAAAAGATGGGTGAACTAGCGTGCCTTGTGATAAAGGAGGATATTGATATAATAGGCATCACAGAAGTGGTGGTGTGGGGACAATCAATGGGACACAATCAATCATTCCAGGGTACAAAATACATCAGAAGGACAGAACAGGTCATGGGGCAGGGTCGGGAGGGGGAGAGAGGGGGAAGGAATTGGCACTAGATGTGAAAACATGTAGAATCAAATGAAGTAAAAAAAAGTCCTGAGTGGAGCCCAGGATCTGGTCCAAGAGGTAACTATAACAGGACCACTTGGAAATAGTGACCATAATATAACAACATTTAACATTCCTGTGGTGGGAAGAACATCTCAACAGCCCCACACTGTGGCATTTAATTTCAGAAAGGGGAACTATGCAAAAATGAGGAGGTTAGTTAAACAGAAATCAAAAGATACAGTGACTAGAGTGAAATCCCTGCAAGCTGCATGGACACTTTTCAAAGACACTATAATAGAGGCCCAACTTAAA
>NC_133785.1:20383632-20670294 GCF_003597395.2 Chelonoidis abingdonii
TACTGGCATTAGAAGAGGTTGAGAAAAGGGCAACTAAAATGATTAGAGGTTTGGAACGGGTCCTATAGGAGGAGAGATTAAAGAGGCTAGGACTTTTCAACTTGGAAAAGAGGAGACTAAGGGAGGATATGGTAGGTATATAAAATCATGAGTGGTGTGGAGAAAGTGAATAAGAAAATGTTATTTACTTGTTCTCATAATATAAGAACTAGAGGCCACCAAATGAAATGAATGGGCAGTACGTTTAAAACAAATAAAAGGAAGTTCTTCTTCAAACAGAGCACAGTCAGTCTGTGGAACTCCTTGCCTGAGGAGGATGTGAAGGCTAGAACTATAATAGGGTTTAAAAGAGAACTAGATACATTCATGGAGAGATTACCTGTTAGGTTCACTCCCTCTGGGGCACCTGGCACTGGCCACTGTCAGTAGACAGGATACTGGGCTGGATGGACCTTTGGTCTGACCCAGTATGGCCATTCTTACGTTCTAAGATTATGCCAAGAAACCAAATGCACTGAACGCTTCACAGTAAATTTAAAGTTGTCCCACTCCTGGTTTGCAAACTGATTTAACTGGACTGCCAACAACATTTCATTAAAATGCTGATGGGGTGGGGATGGATCCTGACTATTGTTGACAAAAGAAACAAAATAATTGACAAAATTTAAAAACCCTTCAGAATTTGAAATAATCCAACTCCCCTTCCGTACCCACCATTTTATTACAGGGTTGTTCAAGACACGGATATTTCTGGGAAGAAGGTATATAAATCACTTTTGTTTCTACTGGAAAGGGTATTAATTGGCTCAAATACTGTGTTGCAATTAACTTGGCAAATGGAAAGCTCCATAACAATCATAAAAAAAAGTGATCTATTTCTCTCCACTAAGATGTTAGCACTGGGTTCTCAGTTATGGAGCTGTCCATGTTCACGGACAAACAGCTTGTCAGAATAGTAGTTATTAGGAGTATCATGAATAGGTAGCAAGACAGTTTTCAGCTGTCTTTGCACATGATGCTTTTGGGATGCAAGTGGCATTTGGTGGAGCTGCACTGCAGTACAGTGGTAAGAGACATTCCAAAAGTGAATGAATTTAGATCCACACTACTATCCAAAGATGATTTTCAATGCACAGGTAGCAGAGTGTCTCCTTCCCTTCAGTGGTTTTCTTGCACCCTTTTACTAGTGCAGGGGTATTTTCCATGTCCCAGCTGTCACTAAAGGTACTTCTCTGGTAGTAGCCCAAGTTGTTAAAGGGGTTATGTTTCTGGTAGTTGCCATTAGATTGTGTCTGTTTAAAAATATCACTCCATGTTGCTGCTGGAGTTATTTGAATCCCAATCACTATGGAAGAGTAGGATCTGTGAATGTCTTCACTTTCCTTTTGAGAACTACCACTTGGCCTCAATCTGTAATTGTTTGACAGTTCTAGTTTGACAGTTCACATTTTAAAAACTGAGCACCTGATTTTCAGAAAACACTCAGCATCCAGCAGAGCTTTCACTCAGGCACCTATATAAGTCGTCGTGTTTTCAGGAGCACTTGGCAAGCAACAGCCCTGCTATTACTAATGGAAGCAGATTGGTGCAGAGTACTTTTGAAAATCTGGTCACATCATATTTAGGGGGCCTAAATCAGAGCAGAGTTTTTTGAAAATCCAGCCCCACAACTGTAACTGCAGAGCACGTTCGAAAAATCTGGCTCCAGGTCTTCCCGGCCACCTATCATAACAGTCATGGAACATCTTTCTTGACGTTACCCTTTGGGGCAAAAGTAAATAGCATCTCCAACATGGAGCAAAACAAGAAATGGGGCCTGAGGGGTGTGGTGAGGAGAATGACCTCCTACAGCATCTCTGCAATGCCCATGGCAAACCTCTTGTGGTCACAGAGCTAGAGCCTGTGAAATTAAACTTTGGTCTGAAAGTAGAGTACTTCTGTAGTGTAGGATAGCGAAAGTGTTGGTGCAAAATTGTTTTCATTGCATCTAACTTGTCAACTGAAATCAGAATTCTAAGGTGCTGTACCTGAAGGATATGAACAGGTAAGTCCACTGTAAGTTGAGAATGTGATGAGGAAGATTGAGAGCTGAGCTGAAAGGGCAAGTCTCCCTCTCCTGGAGGATCATCCTGTGAAGGGAAAAACATAATGTAAACATACGATTTCCAAGTGTCTCCTACTTTCACATAGTGAGCGTGAAGCTTGCTACTACAATAAATAAAATAAAAACAAAACAAACCAGGAAAAGCGAAGAGTGCCTTATTGGCTAAGGCACCCCAGCTCTGAAGGCTGATGAGGCCTAAGAACTGTTTCCAGTGGTTTCATGGAAGTTGAACCAATCCCCCTAGTACTCAGTCATATGTGTCAACTGCAGATTGCAAGATGCTTTCTCAAGAACTTTACTACTCAAACTGTGTGTTCACTCCAAAGCCATTATGCTGCCAAAGTGGTGGTCCTGGGGCACCCCATGTGAAGGGGGAAAAGAAGAAGAGCTCTGCATGTGGCTCACCCCATACTAAGAGTAGGTGAGCTGAACAGATCCTCACTCTGCCTCCTAGAAACCAAACACCTCCAGGTCTGGCCAACAGCTTACTGCTCCCTGGTGAGATATTAGCATGTGAGGTGGAAGCTCGTCTGACACTGCCTCTCAGAAGACCCTATCTTTTCAATTGCTTATAACTGCCAGACTTTAACCATTTGGGCTGAAATTTTCCATACTGATTTTTTTTTCTGGGGGGGGCGGGGGGTTAATTCAGCCAGAAGGGGTTGGCTGTTTCCAAAAATGAGACCAGGGGAAAATACTTTGCTTTGCCCATGTTAAAAAATGTTGGCAACCTTTGCTTTGAAGAGCTCCAGTGCCCCCGAGCTTAGGAGAAGGTAGCTGAAGTTAGGCAAGGGAGGGGCCTTGTGCATCTGTCATGTGACTTTTGCTGTTCCCTATAAAAATCTGTCCAAATTTGGTCTTTTAAGACTCTCAGTTCACATATGCTCAGTAGAGACTTGCTAGAGATTCACATTTTATTCTGGTGAGGACTCCATCCTCAGTAAGCATCCTCCAGCCCTGCAAGCTGCTGAACAGGGTCTTCCCTGCAACTGTAGTTCTAGCTGCTCTAGTCTGAATTCATGTCTCTTCTCTGCTTTCAGTGCCCTCTCTAGCAGCATGGAGGAGAAAACCACCTGAGTCCTATGCAGATGAGACAAGACCCTGCCCTGAAAGGAGGTGGAGGGAGAAGAGAGTGTGTGTGTGTGTGTTAGTGAGTCAGTCAAAAGGAGCTAGCATAGAAACTGGGACTGACAGCCAGGGAGCCAAGAAGTGGGGGGAGGGGAGTGAAGAGGATGACTGGGAGCAGTGGGTGGGAGCGGAGAACTGGATCTGACCAGGAACCCCAGTACAGGGGAGAACTGAAACTGGCTAGGCAGAGACTGGGACAAGGAACATTAAGGTAAGAACGATTATTCTGGGTCAGACCAAACGTCTATCTAGCTCCACATCCTGTCTTCCGACAGTGGCCAATCCCAGGAGCCCCAGAGGGAACAATTCATCCATCCCATCACCCATTCCCAGCTTCTGGCAAACAGAGGCTAGGCACAGCATCCCTGCCCATCTTGGCTAATAGCCATTGTGACTAGAGGCCAGAGAAGGTGGGGGGGAGGGTTGAAGAGAGAAAGATATCAGACAAGAAGCTGGGAAAGAGGAACTGGGACTGAATGAGTGAGAAGAATGGGACTGGGACAGAAACAGTTTAGATGGGAAGGGGCAGAAGGGCTCAGGCTTGGGAGAACCTACCAGAAGGCTCCGTGCCCACTAGAGAACACTCTGCTCCAGAGCCTGGAATGGAATCCAAGACTTTCAAGTCTCACCATTAGTCTACTGCTAGCAAATATATGATTCCCTCAGGCAAGGTGTCTCATCCCACCCAGTGCTGATCCATGCAGATGATTACAACCTACAACTACTATCAGTTTGTTATTTCAAGTGGTAGAGGTCTGTGGCGTGGATCTAAAGGCACCAGCAGTGCTGCTGATGACCAGAGTCACTAGGACGACACATGATGGAATCTGGTTTTTCAGTCTGCTTTTTAATAAAAGCTCTGGGAAGTCGCACAAAAAAGTTACATTAGAAGAACATTAAGGCTGCAAAGTCAGGCATTCAAAAATTACCATCTGCCAGGATTAAGACTCCCTGTGCAACTTATTCTGAAACACCTTCCGCTCCCTCGTGCCATGAGAACATACTATTTCCCCTCCCCCTCCAGAACTCCAGCCTCATTCCGTGCATAGAAAGGCCAGTGCTCACTTAGCGAGCAGCTATTCAATATTGTTTTTCTCCTCATGGTACAGTGCATGGCCCATGCCTCACTTACAGCACATCAAATCAAATCCTGTTCTGAAGACAGAATTAAGAGTTTTCTCACGGGCAACCTTAATATTCTTCTAAAAAACAGTTACTTACCTTCTCGTAACTGTTGTTCTTTGAGATGGGTTGCTCGCGTCCATTCCATTCTAGGTGTGTGCGCACCGTGAGCACAGTGTTCGGAAAGTTTTTCTCCTAGCAGCACCCATTGGGTTGGCCATGGAGCCTTCTGGAGTGGTGCCTCCATGGCGGTGAATATATGATCATGCCAACCCAGTGCCTCCTCACTTCCTTCTTCCCTACTCTGACAGAGGGGAAGGCGGGTGGGTTTGAAATGGATATGAACAACACATTTCAAAGAACAACGGTTACGAGGTCAGTAACCATTTTTTTCCTTCAAGTGCTTGCTCATATCAATTCCAAATTAGGTGATTCACAACCCTTACCTAGGCAGTGGGGTCAGAGTTATGGAATCGCTGACTGAAGCACAGCCCTGCCGAACGCTGCATCGTCTCTGGCGTGCTGGGTGATGGTGTAATGAGAAATGGAGGTGTGCACCGAGGACCACATCGCGGCTCGGCAGATTTCTTGTATAGGGACCCAGGCCAGAAATACCACCGAGGAGGCCTGTGCCCTTATGGAATGCACTGCTAGCGCTGGAGCGGGGACTTCAGCTAGCTTGTAGCACATCCAGATGCAGGATGTGATCCACGACGAAATCCTCTGAGACGAGACCAGGAGCCTTTTCATCCAATCTGCCACAAACAGCTAGTGCGAGTTACGAAACAGCTTCGTGCGCTCTATGTAAAAGGCTAGTGCCAGCTGAACGTGCAGTGTGTGAAGCCCCTGTTCCTGGCTACTCGTACGAGGCTTAAGGCAGTTAGAAAAATGTCCTAGTTGGAATGGAATTAGGACACAACCTTTGGACGAAAGACTGGGTGAGGCCTAAAGCTGCACCCTGTCCTTGAAGAAAAAAAAAAAAAAAAAAAAAAAAAACTTTAGGGAGGGTCAGAGGTGAGGGCCTTCAGCTCTGAAACACTCCTCACCAAAGTAATGGCGACTAGGAAGGCCACCTTCCATGACAGGTATAGGAGTGAACGAGTCGCCAGCAGTTCAAACGGGGGACCCATCAGCTTGTAAAGGGCCTGGTTCAGGTCCCATGCCAGGATCTCCTGTCTAACCTGTGGGTACAGTTGCGCCAGATCCTTGAGGAAACAGCCAACCATGGGGTTGGCAAAGACGGAGCGCCCAGCCGCTCCCAGATGGAATGCGGAGATAGCTGCCAGGTGCCCATTGACGGATAATGCTGCCAGACTCTGCTGTTTCAAGTGCAGTAGGTATTCGAGGATAAGCGGTATGGGCACCTGCAGTGTGGAGTGTCCGGCTCTGAGTGCACGAGGTTGCGAACCTTTTCCACTTGGCCAGGTAGGTGGCCTTGATGGATGGTTTCCTGCTACCAAGCAAGACCTCCCTATCCTGCTCAGAGCACATGAGATCCATGGGGTTTAGCCATGAAGTGAAGGGACTGAAGATCTGGGTGGTGAAGGAGACCATGGTCCTAGGTAATCGGGTCTGGGACCAGGGGCAATGTGATTGGGGCATCCACTGACAGCTCCAGCAGCATGGTGTACCAGTATTGATGAGGCCACAGCGGCGCCACCAGTATGACCTCTGCCTTGTCTCTGCAGACTTTGAGCAGGACCCTGTGCATGAGTGAGAACGGGGGAAATGCATACAGCAGATGATCCATCCAGGGGAGGAGAAATGCTTCAGAGAGAACCTGGGCTATGGTTCTGGAAAGAGCAGACTCATGGCCATTTTCTGTTGCCTCACATGGCAAAGAGGTCGATTTGGGGAGCTCCCCACCTCTGGAAAATACTGTGCATCATGTCTGTCTGGACGGATAGGCCACTCATGGTTATGGACGGATCTGCTGAGGTACTCCACCAGCTCGTTCTGGGAACCTGGGAGGTAAGACACTTCCAGGTGAACGGAGAGGGCTATGCAGAACTATCATAACTGGAGGCCTTCCCGACACAGTGGAGAGGAATGGGCTCCACTCTGCATGTTTATGTAAAACATCGTAATTGTGTCGTCTGTCATGACTCCCACACACTGTCCATGCAGATGAGCTTGGAAGGTTTGGCATGCTCGTTGGACCACTTTCAGCTCCTTGATGTTGATGTGGAGTGAATGTTCGTCTTGGGACTACAGGCTCTGCATCTGAAGGTTTCCCATGTGTGCACCCCAACCCAGCACCGACGCTTCCGTTACCAGGGACAGAGAGGGCTGGGGTTTGTGGAAGGGGACTCCCTCGCACACTGTCTGCAGGTTGAGCCACCAACAGTGGGACTTGAGGACCTGCACCGGGAGGGTGACCAGAGTCCAGACTGTCATGCGCCAGGCGATAGGTTGACAGGAGCCAAGCATGGAGAGGTCTGAGTTGCATTTTGGTGTGCTGTACCACACATGTGCAAGACACCATGTGACCAAGTAACCTCAGGCAGCCCCTTGCTGCGGTGGTGGGATACTGTCTGAGGACCTGTATGACGTCTGTCATTGCTTGGACGCAAGCCTCTGGCAGGAATGTCCTGGCCCAGTTCGAGTCCAACACTGCCCCGATAAACTCCATCCTTTGAGTTGGTACCAGCGTCACCTTGCTTTCATTGAGGAAAAGACCCAGCCTGTTGAAGGTGGATCTCACAAAACGGACCTTTGCGTCCACCTGGTCCCTGGAGCATCCCCCAGAGCGGCCAGTTGTTCAGGTAAGGATACACCTGTACCTGCCTCCGACGGAGGAGGGTGGCCATGACATGCAGTTGATAAACACTCGGGGGCCGTGGACAGGTTGAATGGGAGGGCTGTAAATTGGTAACTTAGGAAATGTCTGTGGGCAGGTTGTATCAATATGTGGAAGTACACATCCTTGAGGTCAAGGGTGGCATACCAGTCTCCCAGATCCAGAGAAGGGATAATTGTATTCAGGGACATCAAGTGAAACTTCAGCTTTTTCATGAAGCAACTGAGGCCTCACAGGTTGAGGATGGGTCTGAGGCCCCCCCTTTGCTTTGGGGATTAAGAAATAGTGAGAGTAGAATCCCCTGCCCCAAAGCTTTTGAGGAACCTCCTCCACTGTCCCTGCAGCGAGGAGCATATGGACCTCATGCACGAGGAGATGCTTGTGACAAGGGTCCCTGAAGAGGGATGGGGAAGGAAGTGTGGGCAGGCAGAATATTCCACTTCTACTGTGTGAAGGACCCAGCAATCTGATGTTATTTGTGACCAAGCATGGTAGAAGTGGGATAGACAGTTCAGGAAACAGGACTGAGGATCCAGTTCGTCAGCTGGTACGTCGTCCCTGGGTGTACCTTCAAAAGGCCTTCTTAGAGCCTGAAGCAGCGCACGCCTGGCCCTGGTTGGACGGGGGCTGGGAAGGCTTACGCATGCTGTTCCTGCCATGTTTCCTAGAGAAGTCCTGCGTAGGACATCAAGGATAGGGATGCTACACAGGCTGCAGTTTAAAGTGCTTTCTCTGGGTGGCCAGGATATGCACCTCAGAGATTTCAGCATAGCCCCAGAATCTTTAAGGTTATGCAGCCTGGAGTCAGTTTGCTCCACAAAACAGGCCCACCCCATCAAATGGCAGGTCTTGCAGGGTTTGTTGCACCCCACGTGGGAGCCCTGAGGCCTGGAGCTTTGCCTTATGATAATCCCAGAGGACAAGGTATGTGCTGCCAAGTATGCAGCGTCCAGTGAAGGGTGTATAGAGGTCCATGCCATTGCCTTGGCCTATTCAGCAACAGTCCTAAACTCCTCCCTGGACTCCACGGCACTAGCTCTTTGAACTTTACCATGGAGTTCCAGGAATTGAAGTTGTATCTGCTCAGAATTGCCTGTTGGTTGGCAATTCTGAGCTGGAGTCCCCTGGTCGAGTAGATCTTTTGGCCAAACTGGTCTATCTGCTTAAAGTCCTTGGATTTTGGGGTTGGACCCTACTGCCCGTGTCTCATGTTCATTTACTGCAGTCACCACCAACAAGCAGAACTACAGGTGTATGTCAAGATATTCATACCCCTTAGCGGGGACAAAATACTTCCTCTCGACTTCTTTTGCAGGCAGAGGAATGGAGGCAGGGGTCTGCCACTGGGTCTTTGTGTTGGCCTGTACAGTTTTGATGAGGGGCAGAGCCACTCTCGATGGACCTTCTGGGGCCAGGATGTCCACCCTCTGGTCCTCCAGCTCCACCACCTCCTCAGCCTGCAGGCCCATGTTACACGCAGGTCCTGGTGGGCACTGACTGTCTATACAGTGCAGTCCCGAGGCGGAAGTCCCCGCCACCGCTTCCTCCAGGGAGGACAACAATGACGCCAGTGGGGGTACAGGGTTCTCATGGCCCTCCAGGTCCCTGGGGACATCCTGCACAGCCTCTCCTTCCCCACTAACTGCCCCAGGGTCCATGCTGGTGGCGGGAGCAGGCTCCAGAGGTGGTGGAGTGGTCTGTACTGAGGTCACTTCAGAACCCCTAGGGGTGGGGCAACTCATCAATGCTGCAGGTAACTGTGACTCTGACACCACTGAGTGGGAGCCCTTGGAGAGGGTGCCCTGGTGGTATGCCCACGAGGTCCAGAATGGCCACTGTACTTGCCATGGCCCTGCATCCACATCCCGATGCCTAGAGTCCGATTTGTGTCTCTGCCAAAGACAAAGACCTGGAACGCTAAGGCCAAGGCGGTGCTGATCAGAGCTGTGCCTGTGATTGGTGCCAGGAATTTGGGGAGAGGTGCCGCGAGGTGAAGTGCCAGTGAGGAGTCGAGTGGTGCCACGAGCAGTGCTGGGAGCAGGACCTGCCGAGGACTGGTGCTGCAAGTCAGAGCAATGCCATGGAAATGCAGCTGATTGAATCAACATCGTGGGCTTGCCTCGACTAAGTGTCGCGCGCTACAGTACCAGAGGCTTCTCCTGACTGCCTGGGGACTGTGGCGCCATCATGGCGCTTAAGTCCCTCGCAGCCTCAAAGATGTCCGGGGTGGATGGCAACTCGATGTCCTCCACCACCTGGCCCAGAGAGTCCACGAGCACTAGACCTGATGTCCCGCCTTGCAGGGCTGAAGTTGTCGGTGCCGTCTCCTGGGCTGTCGGCGCTGGGTGCTCCTCCCCAGAAAGCACACCGGTGGCGCTTTCAAAGGCAGCTGTCCTCAGGGCCAGAGATCAACCCCTGTCCTGCTTGCAGCACTGCTTCTGTGGTACCAGGGAATGGGAACAGTGCAGTGCTGCCTCCATCAGCCCAGGTGCCAGGGAGTGCCAGTGCCAAGGGTCTCTATGCCCAGAGTCCTTCCTTGGCAACACTTGGTGGATGGAGGCCTGTGCACTCCACATGGAGGAGCTCAGCGCCGGATCCTACCAGGCCAAAGCTGGCTGGGGATGAAGAGCTGCCCCCATCAGGAGCTGCTTCAGGTGACAGTCTCGCTCCTTTTTCGTCCTGGAATGAAACCCTTTACAGATCTTACACCGACCAGCTTCGTGTGCCTCCCCCAGACACACAAGACAAGAGTCGTGGGGGTCGCTCATTGTCATGGTCTTATGGTAGGATCTGCAGGTTTTAAACCTTGGGATTGAGGCATGCCCTGAGCCTCATGGGGAACTGGAAAGTTGCGGGGGGGGGGGGGGGGGAGAGAACTCCCACTTCTACACCAATTACTATAACTAACAACAATTAATGCTACCAGACTACAAAACGACAACTACAGTGAGAAACAAGAAGCACTTGCAATAGCAAACCACTGCAGTTCCAATGACCATCACTGGCGATAAGAAGGAACTGAGGCAGCGCCAGGTCAGCAGGGTCACATATTCACTGCCATTGATATGAGCAAGCACTCGAAGAATAATGTAATTTGTGTGTGTTATTACTGGAAATAGTGCAGGCCAGGTCAGCATCTTCCCTTCCTAGCTCCAACTCCTGGGGCTGTTCTCACTCCTGAACAGTGTTTCCTCAAGGCCCCTCTCCAGTACAGCTACTCCTGTGGCTTTTTAGTGCTGCCTGCAAGGCTTCTGCCATGCCACTTCACACTGCCTGTGTTCTTAACTCTCAGTCTCCTCATCACCTTAGCTGTGTCTAACCCTTCCCCCGCCCCCAACATGTGCACGAATAAGGGGAATATTTAGAGAAGAGTTTTAATTTATACTACAGCATTCATTTTTCATTATCAGCTAGGGGCCCCCCATAAAGTGGCTCTCTAAGGAAACCATTTGAACCCACCCTCTTCACTCCAATTACTTTTGTAATGATTTTTAAGATGCTTGGAAAAACAGTTCTATTATTGGCAGTAAGTGTGTGAAGGGACACTCACTCTGAGGAGAAAAAAATGCTCTTTTTGGGCAACAGTCTTAAAAATAGATCAGCAATATATTACTCACCAAGTACCTTGGTATCATGCAACAATCACAGTATTAATACAGGAGAAGACTATATCTGATTTGAAAGGACAGTCAGATTCTTCTGTGTGAACTGGGCAGATTGTATGTTTTATTCATGTGTTCTTACTTGAAGTAGCTGAATTTGCACATACTGTGCGCCAGTTGCTGGATCCCTTATTGTTAGGCCTCCATTTGGCAAAACAATGTTGCCACACAATCGATTGCCATGACTGGTAGATGAGAAGCTGGTAGGACTCACTTTACCACCTTTGCCTTTCCTCTGGCCGGAATTTGATGCTGCTGAAATAAAGTTATTTTATTAATTATGTTGGAACATCTGATTCTTTGGTAAGTTTCTCCGTGGGACTTGTCAAATTACACCTGAAAACATCTTTTCTCCCTTGCCTCTAGTTAGGCAGTCTCCTTTTATTATTAACCAACTATAACCGTTAAAGTAGTTAGGCTCAAAAGGTAGAGATTGTAAAACTTTATTGAGCCTATATTTTCATTTTTTTCTGTTTAAATTTCAGTTAAACGTTTCTTTGAATTTAAATATTTCCCTGCATATTTCTCAATATAGACATCACATTCCCCAGGAGAACAAGAAAATACTATGATTAAAAGTAACATTCTTCATTGTTCATGCTGAATAAGATGCCAAAAGAAAATTAAAAAGCATAATTTGGGGATAATACACATCAGATCTTTTCAATTATCAGGTGTTTGTGTTTTGGTTTTTTTACTTTAAATGTCAACAGGTAAACATTTTTAAACTAGGACTTTCAACTTTTGAGTGTCCATTTAAATTCTGTTAATGCATTTTAAGATGCAAGACTTGTCTGAAATACTACATAGAAGTTTTTATTACTCTATACCAGGGGAAATGTGTGCATGGGAGGGAAACAAAAAGAGGAACTGTTTCATTGTCTCTGAAAGTAAATGGCATTCACTAAGTAACTGGTAGGTGACATGTTAGACATGAAACAAGGAACCTTGTTTAAGAAGGGAACTGGGAATTTTCTAGCTCTGTTTTACAGAACAGGGGCAAATTCAATCAAGTCTCCTTTCAAGCTAGGATATCATCAAGCATGCATTTTAGACAAGCTGTTGTAATTACAGATCACTTCATAAAACAGACAAAAAAAGGCTAGTCCTTTATTTCCTAGACAGGACAGTATTTTTTAAAAAAAGAGAAAGTGCACACATGCATAGTGCTATAAAGCAAGAGACATGATAATGTTTAATTTGGAAGTGTAATCCTTTGCTTACCTTGAGACATAACTAAAAACAACTGTCGCCTTTATTTTCAGAGATAGGAGGCAACAAGAAACGTAAGGAAAAAAATTGTTTAGTTTGATGTTCCTCTGCCCTTGAGGGCAGCAGCAACTCAAATAGCTGTCTCTTGTTGTTTTGTTATTTTTTCTGGGCAAGTTTAGCAAGTCATGGAATACATTTGACCTAACAAAGCAACAGTGCACATCGACAGCTATGAGTTCCACTGTAGTTTAAGGGGAAGAAAACAAATGGGATAGTTATGTAAACTATGGCCCCAAGTTTGTGTTTTATAAAAATCTGCTACACGAGATTGAAGGTTAATAGAAAGGTTTCAATTAAAAAAAAAAGTCAAATAAATTCTCCTACTGTGCTTGCAAGCTAACGCTAAAGCACTGTGATAGTGCATGACTTAGAGGTGAAACTGACTAGTCTGTTTTCATTCATTGTCCATGCTGAGTAAAATGAAATGAAAAGAGTGGACAAAAAGCACAAATAGCAAATTAGATTTCTAAAATTCTTTTGGTTTTAATAAATTAAGGATAATCCTCTGATTACAGTAAGTAAATGATATTGAGGATGAGGGAAGGGGGAGTTTAAAATATAACTTTAACCTACCAGGGTCCCTTTAACAGAAAGAGAAAACCCAAGAGTAGAGTTTTTTAAACTCTCAATGAATTTTAAACTCCATGCAAGAAGACCATCTTAATTATCTACAAAAAGCACACCTCACTAAGATTTTGTTGCTGATTACAGTAAGTTTATCTATTTGAAAGAGATATACTCTGACGTCACTGCATGTTACTTGATTCAGCAAGGCAAATGCCTCCTCACCTGTGCTGCTCCCATTCCCTTTCTGTTTTCTTTTCTTGGCTAGCTGAATGGCTCTGTAGTCTGTCCTTGCAGATCCCCCGCTCTCCTAATCAAACAAGAGATATGTTTTATACATGTTTGAAACAACACATTAAGCTAATGTAGCCAGGCTAACGAATTACTCATTGCTCATAATATTCATCTAATACTGGTTGATTGGGATTTAAAATAAGTTAAGTTTTTCAAACAGTAGCAGTCAAAACTCTGATTGGTCCCCTGCATATATCTAAGGTTAAATACATTACCATGTTTATCAGCATTTTCAATAAGGTCATGGTGATAAGGGAAACATTTTATACTGAAAATAAACAGTTATCTTTACACAGTACTGGAAAGGGAATGGTTTTCCAGAAGCGGCATTAAAGATAGATATGGGAACGAAGACTGAGACTAACAATTTCAGTTACTTTCCATCCCCAAACCCTTCCCTGAAACTAATACACATAGGACATACCGTATATTCCCCTCCTTATGCTTTCTTGTTAGTCCCACTTCACCCTTGGGGGGTTAATTTTGAACTTTTTTTTTTTTTTTTTTTTTTTAAACTTTGAACATGATCCTCCCTCCCCCACCCTCACAATTCAGGCCTTTTAAAGAATTTTTCACCATGTTGAATCCACGTCTAACAACGTATTTAGTCAATACAGAGTTCTACATCCTTCATGAAAAAAACCCATGTAATTGGGTAAATCTGTATGAAAGGTCTGCCCATAAGTCGCAAGCAGCAATGGAGTATCCTCAAAGTTAAGGTGCTTCAGTCATCTGGGGACAACTGAATATAGTTACTGCATACCAAAAATGAGCTGCAAGTCACTGTGCCAAGATCCATTTCTTTCTGAGCACTGTAGCTTCCTGGAGGGTTGGAGAACACAAACTGTGTCACCACTTTACTGCCTTCCTGTTGACCAACAACATCCGAGCTAGGAAGCAAATTTCGTTCAGCTTTAGTTGGTGTCAGTAGCTCAGGTCCATTGCTTCCACCAAGGCTACTGGAAGGAGTCAAAGTGGTAGTGTCTATCGTTAGATTATTGCTGGATGTCAAACCATGCAGGTCTTGACTGGAATTCTTCACTGATAAAGATGCTAGCGAACCCAAGGCTTCTGCATTTACAGTCTGTACATCATCCAGATTTGAAGTACTTTGCTGTAAAACTGTAGCAGTGGTTCCCATCAAGAGAGAACTGTCCAGGCTATGTGGAATATCACTACTTGCCACCAATATCAAAGGGTCAACTGTTTGACCGAGGGAATTGCTATTGACAGAAAGGTTTCCAGCAAGCGTAGAGCCTACGGAAGCAACATCAATGGTGACAATTCCAGAGTTTACTAAAGCCATATCTGTTGCAATCCCAGAATTGTTACCAGACACATTGGAGAAAAGGGACACAAGGTCTATGTTGCTGAGGTCATTTTGTCCTGGACTGGTGAGTTCACTACTAGGCGTGAGGGAACTGGTTGCTTCAAGCTGGGTTAAGAGATCTGAAACATAATACATGTATTAAACTTGTTGAAAATGCAACAGACAAATGATAAAGAAAAGGAGGTTGTGCACCACTACCTATAGCTCAAGGGGTACAACACTCAAAAGTGGGAATACACAGAAGCCCCAGAGCCATACACTAACAACTAATAGAATATATGGATTCTTTTTCCAGAACAGGTAAGATACCAACAGAACTCTTAAGTTTACATACACTGCAAATAAATGAAGCAACATTACTGACCTCAGAAACTGTGGGGTTTGTAAGCAACACACTTGTACTAGACACATGAGAATTTAATAGGGAAGAAAAAACACTGCACACAAAGTGTCTGAAGATAGAGTATCCTTAAAATTATAGGCTAAAAATATTTCCTAAATTAAACCCACTTTTCTAAACCAGAATTAGAGGAAAACAAGCTTATTAAAACAAAAATTCATCTTTATAGTAATAATAAATAATAAAAGATATACCAATCTCTTAGAACTGGAAGGGACCTTGAATGGTCATCAAGTCCAGCCCCCTGCCTTCAATACCAGGACCAAGCACTGATTTTTACCCCCAGATCCCTAGGTGGCCCCCTCAAGGATTGAACTCACAACCCTGGGTTTAGCAGGACAATGCTCAAACCACTGAGCTATCCCTCCCCCCAGTCAGAAGAAAAATACATCTCTACCCCGATATAATGCTGTCCTCGGGAGTCAAAAAATCTTACCGCATTATAGGTGAAACCGCCTTATATCAAACTTGCTTTGATCTGCCAGAGCGCGCAGCCCCACCCTCCTGGAGTGCTGCCTTACTGCATTATATCCAAATTTGTGTTATACCAGGTTGTGTTACATCGGGGTAGAAGTATAGTTTCAAACAAGTATTACTTTCCTGTGCAACGTATCCTCCTCCCATTCTTACCAAAAATATTGTACAGAAGTGTCATCTGTGTATATATATTTAGAACACTGAAACAATTATTATTCTCTTTCCTATTCACTACGCTACCAATGTGGGACTTTGAGATCTGTCTTATTTTGCTTCAGTTAGTTATCTAGATAAAAGTAGGATGAATTTTTAAGTTTGTCACATCACTGAAAGATAAAATTACTTTAACGTTTACTAATGTTCCACTGTGATGAAGAATCTCATATCCAGCAAACAATTATACAGTAACATTATTTGTTTGTACTGCTGGACAACACAGTTCCCTTCAGCACGGGAATTTCTGCATACACTTATACACTCCAAAATACCCTCAACGTGGTCCATGAGACAAGTTAGGATAAGAGTATTTTGGTTTTAAGTCCTCATTATCAGGTTTTAGAAAGAATATATTGAAAAAATCTTCAAGAGCAAGATCTGCTTTAATTCAAGATGTGGTTTCCAGAAGTCAGTAACAAGTCAAGCCCTAGTCACAGCTCCCACTGAAGATTTTATATCATATACATACACAGAAAGAAAAAATCCTGGCCCAACTGAAGTCAGAGTCTTGCTGTTGACTTCAATGAGGCCAGGATTTCATCGCCCGTTTTTGCCTGATATACATAGTGTTTAGGCTTCCCTTTGCCCCAGCCATATTTTGAGACTAAACTATTATACCTGGACTGAAGTTGTGCTGTTTGACCATGTGACTCTTCATACTGTGCTTGGAAGTGAACAATTTATTACAACTGGACACTGGGCAACGGGTCTTCGATGAATCCACATCTTGAAGATGTTTCTTGGAGTGAATATACAAACTGCTGCGTGCAGAGAATTTTGCACAACAACCTGTAACATGATACACAGCATATTACAGGATCTTTCTTAGTTTTAACTTAAAAGTAGCATTTAGAATTCCCTGGTAAACATCTCAAAGTTATCTAAATAAAATGTTCTAGTTAGTTAACTTGCAGCACTTGAGCACGGATGCCATACAAAAATACATGAAGCTGAAGAAACCAGCACAAAGCAAAGAAGCAGAGTTTCAAAGGAGCAGAAGAAATGCCATACCAGAGCAGACCACTGATGCATCTAGTCCAGCATCCTGCTTCCAAGAGCAGCAAAAAATCCAAACGATTTAGTGAAAAGTGCCATGAAGGCACCTTAAATAGAAGCATTGGATAATGGCCACTGGTGAAAGCATAAAGGAGAAGGAAATGCTTCCTGATCACCACAGGACAAAAAACACTTTGTTTTACGTCTTGAAGTGTAAGTATCAACATTCCTTGTTCAGCCAGGAAGTTGGGTAAATGGTCTTGTTTCTATTTATACCACACTTATATAAACCCTTTTAAAAATCCCACTAGAGATTGTGCCTCAATGATTTCCTGCAGCAGCTGGATCCACAAATCTTTTGCTTGTATTCATTTTAAAACCATGGGTCTTATCTGTAAGCTCCCCATATACCTTTTAGCCACTTAATTACCCCTTAATGGATATTTGTAGTTCTGCAGAGACCTTTGTGCTGGAAGAAGCAACCCAAGCTGACCACCAGTACTGGAGAGGTAAATTTACTATAGAGTTACAGAAAAAGGCCATTATAATTCTTCTGCATAACTTTCTATCCCTGTTAAATATGACCAGCCAGCCTATTAGATTCATCTGAACATCAATCGGATGCTGAGCAGACATCTTCATTTTATCATTGCTTGTGATTCTTCCCTCCTGCAACCACACACACATTAAAATAATTTTTCACAAGCAGTTTAACCATAGGGAACAATTAATCAACTGAAAAGATAAACAGTGTCTAGGCAGTATCACATAGTCTTAAATCTAAAGGAGGTGTTGATTTCCTTTTATCACTAACTGATAAGAAAAATCAAGTGACAATGATCTGCTAGCCGTTTCCCCGTCTCCTCCATGTCTGAGACAATATGGTTTATTCAATTAGATGTTCTTTAAAAAAATAAGCTATAAAAAAGGTTTAAAAAAAAGTGAAATATGACTTTAAATACCCAAGGCTCTAGTCCTTCAGTGAGCCTTGACTGGGCAGAACCCTGCACCTACCAAAGTAACAGCTCTAGTAACAGCACACAGGACCACAGACAAACTGTACCTTCCACTGGACATTCAAATGGTTTTGTGCCTAGGTGAGTTATACTATGGCCTTTCAAGTGTTCTGCTCTTGTGAAGGATTTCCCACAGCCTTCTACTGGACATGTAAACCTCCTGTCGTCTTCATGTTTCCTACAAAATAGGAAGGATTACTATTCCCAAACTTAAGTTCACCAGATGCTCATTTCTAGCATCAATTACAACCACTCTGATTTTAAAACTCACTCTTAAAACAATTATCTGCATTAGAACACGTTTAGCCAATGCAAAGAACTGACAAGTAAGCCATGTGTTGGATTTTGGTTTTGTTTTGTTTTTAAGCATAACTTTTTTTTTTTTTTTTTTACCTTTTATGTCTTAGTAGCTTGGACATGCTGGTGAAAGACCAACCACAACCTTCAGAATCACAGATTTTTTTTTTTTTTTTTTTTACCTTTTATGTCTTAGTAGCTTGGACATGCTGGTGAAAGACCAACCACAACCTTCAGAATCACAGATAAAAGGCCTTTCACCTAAAAAAACAAAAACAAACAAACAAACAACATTTAATCATATAGTAACGAAAATACATGCTGATATTGTGAAGTCTCAAAAAAGTTTAAGGGATATCTACACTACAAACCCATCCTCCCCTCCCCCTGCAGCAATGAGTCTCTGAGCCTGGGTCAACTGACTCAGGATCATACTGTAGGGGCTAAAAATAGCAGTGCAGACATTCCCACTCCGGCTGGAGCCTGGGCTCGGAGACCCTCCCCAGGTTTCGCTGCAAAGTGGGAATGTCCGCATGGCTATTTTTAGCCCTGTAGTGCGAGCCCAAGGCAGCTGATTTGGACTCAGACTCACTGCAATGTTTTTCCCCCCCTGTGGAGACATACCCTCAATTATTTTAAAAAGTTAAAATGATATTTTAGTTTCTTTTACAGTTATCAAACAAGTTTCCTTATCTACTAGCCATGTCCTGGAGTGGATCTGCATGGGCAGACCCTTAAGTTCCCATGGAACCCGAAGGATCTATGTAGCTGGATCTATTCACCCGCATGGATGCCAACTGTAGGAGATGGCCCTATATTAATTTGGACAACCAGATTTTTTTTAAACCCAGTTTGCTTTTCACTGTTTATGTAACAGTTTGTGAGAATTTGTTTTTCCCCCCGTTTCTCTCAGTTATATTTTGCTGTCCAAACTAACAGGCAGTCCACTTGAAAAAAGTCAATAAAATCCACTTTTCCCTGAAGATGTTTTACCAACCATTGTTGTAAACACTCCAAATTACTAAAATATTTCTCTACTCTTGAAGTTTGTTCTACACAAGTGACAGCACTTGGTCTACAGTCAATTGCCTTCTGTTTCCATAATCTTTCACACGGTAACAGAGAGGGAAAAAAATTGTAAAAGACGATAAAGAGTGACTGTAAAGCCACAAAAAATGTCAGAAGGACAGAAGAAAAGGTATAGAACCACTTTTAATTTAAGTTTCTTTTTAAATTGACAAGATGAAGTTGACTGTCACTTATAAGTCACAGACAGTAGTTCAGAGTCATTTTCAGGTTCTCACTCTTCCAACTCTTGGTCACAAACATTTAAGGGGTGTTTCTATTAACATTTTATCAAAATCTTATTGGCATTAGGTTTGTAAAGACTGTTTTTATAAATAGCTAAAGCTTGAGGCTGCATTTGACCCAATATCGCTTTATATATTCAACTATCCCAATTTATGAACTACCCTGCTGAATACCTGTGTGACTTCTCATGTGGATTTTCAGTCGGCAGGCTTTGTCATACTGCTTGCTACAACCAGGGAAAGAGCAGGAGAACTGTTCTTGCTCTCTGAAGTGGGCTCGATTATGAGAAAATAATGCACTCACTGTGATAAAGGTTCTCTCACAGCCTAAGGAAGGAGTGGAACATCATCAGCTTAGTGGGACACACAAAATAGGCAAATTAAACTCTATACCAGTGGTTCTCAAACTTTTGTATTGGTGACCTCTTTCACACAGTAAGCCTGTGAGTGTGACTCCCCCCTTTATAAATTAAGAACCCTTGTTTTAAAATTAAAACACACATTTAACACTATTATAAATGCTGGAGGCAAAGTGGGGCTTGCAGGTGGATGCTGACAGCCTGTGACCCTTTCAGGGGTCACTCACAACCTCCAGTTTGAGAACCCCTGCTCTATATCATACTTCAGGGTTTGCAACTATGGGTTGAAACTGAATATCCACCTAGATATGGCATGTTTTGGGCACAGAGAAAAGCAGAACTAGTGCAATTTAAGCTGGCGGACTTATACACATCAGATTAGAAGACAGCAGTGAGGACAGTGCTCACAGATTAAAAAGTTGTTCTACTATTGTACATTGATCAAAGAACTATGTAAGTCTAATGGAGACATGCTGAGTGGTATCTTTTTCCTTTCTGCTGTTATTCAATCAGCAAACTCTGAGGGACCTCTGGCGGATAAGGGACAGAAGATGGAGATCAAAAGATTCCAACTGTCCGTCCCAGACATCAGGGTAAAATAGAAGTCTGGTAGCACAAACTAGAGATGATCAACAGGCAAGATAAGCATTGTATCAAACCTACAAAACAGTCTAAAGAAGGGACTCCAGGTTAGCCACCCTTGCATATAAATATACCATCTGACCCCAAAGAAACACTGCTGCATGGTAGTGCTCAAGTAAGTACCTCACCTACATTTAATCATCAAAAATATCTAGGATTTAGATTATTTGAAAAGATTGCTTTGCAGGCTGTGAGGATATTGATTTGTTCATGACAGGGCTAGAAACAGAACCTCCTTCAATCCCCAATGGATGAGACACATTCATATATTATTTGAAGTTACCAGAATAGACCATAGGATACACCTCTTAGGAGATCCGAACAAGATCAGGACTGCTTGATGTTTAATTAGGGAGCCATGTGACAGGACTGATTCATGAACAATTCTAGGGGTCTAAAAGGGGACGTCTGCCTCTTGGGTCAGAACTGTAACACCCTCGCCCCCCAGCAAGGCAGTTGCTCTATGAAGTCTCCCCACACAAACCAGCTCTCCTCCCTGTTCCAAAGAGGCAGGTGACTCCCAGTGGTCCCATAAATGCTGTAATTCATTCCTCGCCCCACTTCTCCCAGGCAGGCTCCCTAGTAGCTCTCACAAGTCCCATGATCATAGATGGGGCTGGGGCGTCCCCAGACCAGTCTCCCCGGGGAGGGTCGCCGATCTGGGCGTGGGACTGTGCCAGTGAGTAGGCACTAAGCGCACCCCCATCCCCAGTAAGGTCCGAAAGGAAGGGCGAGGCTGAGGCCAGCCAGAGATGAGGATTACCGGGGAACTCGCAGCGGTAGGGCCGGTCGGGCTCCAGGTGGCTCCGCCGCTGGTGCGCTCCGAGACGCGCGGCGCTGGGGAAGCGCTGTCCGCAGGCCTCGCACTTGTGCGCCGCCTCCTGCTCGTGCGCCCGGCCGTGCGCCCGCAGGTTATAGACCGTGGTGAAGCGCTTGGTGCAGCCGGGCGCGGCGCAGGCGAAGGGCCGCAGCTTGTCGTGCGAGTGCAGGTGGCGCCGCAACTTGTAGGCGGTGGCGAAGGACCAGGCGCAGCCGGGCACTGGGCAGCCGAAGGGCCGCGCCGCCCGCCCGCCGCCGCCGCCGGCCCGGCCCCCCCCCGTGAGCCGCCTGCCGGTGCAGCCGCACCTGCTGCTTGCGGGAGAAGGTCTCGGTGCAGCGGGGCTCGGGGCAGTGAGTAGACCAGCAGCGCCCGGAACCCCCCGGGCCGGGCCCGGCACCTCCCCGCCCGCCGCTCCCCTCCGCAGCTGGGGGGCTCGGCCGGCTAGCAGCGGCGATGGGGCTTGGGGGCGGCCCGCTCCGGCGCGGCCCCGGCGGAGGCAGCGGCCCCGGCTCGGCGGCGCCCGGCCCAGGGTCAGGCCCCGTTCTCGATCCGCACCTGCAGGCTCTGGTTGTTGATGGTGATGGTGCCGGCGAAGGCGCTGGGGCCCGAGCCTGCCTGGCCCGCGCCCTCCGCCACATCCACTCCCGGCCGGCGGCGGCGCAGCCGCGCCCGGACCCGGCGGGGGAGGTAACAGCGGCGGCGCGGCGGGGGCCGGCCCGGGAGCCCCCTCTTGCTCGCCGCCGGGAGGCTCGGTGCGGCGCTCTCCCCGCCGCCCGGCCCGGCCCTCGGCTCCGCCGCGCCCCGCAACCAGGTTGAAGACGAAGCAGGAGGCCCGTGGCTGTGGGGACGGGCGCCGGGGGGGGCTCGGGGGCGGCTGGGGCCGAGCTCCTTGTCCTTCCTCCAAGCAGATCACTAGGGAAGGCTCAACATCGTACAGGCCCAGAGGGCGGCGCGCCGGCCGCCCCCCGTCCCACTCTGGAGGGGGGGCCGGCGGCTCACGGGTCCCGATGGACCAGAGCGGACCGGCGGGCGCGGCGCTCGATGCTGCAGCGCCGCCGCCATGTTGGGTGTCGGGCCGGGCCGCCTCCACCGCGGGCAGCCCCTGCGTTTCCATCTTGGGGGTCCCTGTAGCAGCGGCTGAAACCGGAGCCGCGGGGCGGGGCCGATCCGGGCGGGAGGCGGCGGAAACCCGGAACAGAGAATCCAGAGAGGAGCCGGGCGGGGCGCGGGGGAAAACGCGGCGCCTGGATTCCGCTCACGTTACGGAAGGGAGGAAGAGCTCCCTGGAGCGCTGGGGCTGGAGCGGAGCCCGGGCCGGGGGCATGGAGTGCAGGGTCCGCAGCAAAACCCCACGGCTGGCGGCTTGTCCCTATTGCCACCCCTGCCTTGTCACCAGTCCCAAACAGGGCCGCCGAGCAGGATCGCCCACAGGATTCAGGGGCCTGGGGCCAGGGCCGGCTTTAGGAAGTGCGGGGCCCAATTCGAATACCCGGCAGTGGTCCGGGTCTTTGGCAGCTACTGAAGGACCCGCCACCGAAGTGCTGCCAAAGACCCGGACCGCTGCTGGTGAGTAAAAACTAAAAAATTAGGCACTCTTCTTTAGGGCGCGGGGCCCAATTTGGAGGAATTGGGGGAATCGGCCTAAAGCCAGCCCTGCCTGGGGCAAAGTGGGGGAGCTGCAGCGCTTGTACTCACCCGGCAGCGGTCCAGGTCTTCAGCAGCATTTCGGCGGCAGGGGGCTCTTCAGTTGCTCTGTGTCTTCCACAGCACTGAAGGCTCCCCCCAGCCCCCCGCTGCCGAAATGCCGCCGAAGGCCCGGACTGCTGCCAGACCAGGGCTCGCGGGGCCCCGAGAGCGGGTTCGGGCCCTGGTGAAAAACATTTTTTGGGCCCCCCCAGCAAGGGCGAACTGGCTAAACAGGGCCTGGGAAGCTGGACCGCAGAGCCCCGGTAATTTGTACCGGCTTCCCTCCCACTCTCATCAGCCCTGATCCCAAAACCTGAGCTTGGTTTACATCTCGTGGGGATCAAGAAATAACTTGCATGGGTTGGTCTGTGAGATTTAACCTCCCCAGCACTCCCCCCGCCTGCTGGTCCTGGCAGGGTCACTGCTACCGGTTCTCCTCTAACCCCGGGGCTGGGGAGCTGCCCTGCCATTCTAGCCTCATTCATCTCACTGCCTTGGCCCCTTCCCAGTGCCAGCCTCTCACATTCTCCGCAAGATTCCAGTCCCCCACCTACCCTCTGCACTCCCTTCCTCTTCCAATTCCCACTCCTTCTCCCTTGCTTCTCTCAGCTCCCCTTCTGCACCCACATTCTGCTGTCTCCTCCCACACCCCAAACTCCCCAATCCCCCCTTTGTTTGCCACCTTTCCTCCGCATTCCCCAGCACATGCCTCAGTGTTCCTCCTGCCTAAGGAATCTCTCTGACCCTGCTACTTCTTCATCTTCCCCAGTTCCCCCTCTGATAACCTCCTGCTGCCCCCTCCATCCGCAGCACATCCTCTGCTCTTCCTTTTGACCCCTCATATTCCCATCTCCCCCTCCCAGATTCCTTTTCACAATCTCCTATAGTATCTTAACTTCCGTTCCATTGAAAACAATGACCACCTTTATTAGGGGTAGGCACACTTCCTCATGCAAAATCCGTAGGAAAACATTGACTATCTTGCCTGATTCTTCAGTCCTGTTGAAACTGATGGAAGATGGCAACCCTTTGGAACAAAGGCAAAAATTCACGAGAAACCTGTAGTTCATGAGGTTAAAACACAGAAAATATCACAAGGCTCACAACAAAATCATGAGTGCGAGCAATTCTGAAAAAATGTTTCTTCTAGCTCTCATGGTTGTGAAGTCATCCTGCCAATCCAAATGGAAACCCAGTGTAACTAATGCTGTGTTGTCTGCCTAACTCTGTAAACAGCCAGAAACAATATTCAGCACAATTTTTGTATTGCTTTTAACTATATATCCAGTTGAAAACATTATATGTATATCAAAGGTGATTATTCTGGTATTAGCTTAGCTCCTTATGCTTATGGGAATAAGCTATCAACCAGTATAAGGCATCTCTCTATATTATGTTCCCACTCTGGGTTGTACAGCTTTAACTATAACTATTTAGTAATTTATTACACACACTCTAATCAAAATAGTTAAATAGGTACGCCTGAGAGATGTGACTGCTCCAGTCCTTGGTTCAAAGCATAAGGATATCATTCTAAAAAGCCTAATTTTGACAATGAACATGTCATCATAAACTTTCATTGCTGATCTGTTTATGGGTCAGTATGAACCTCAGTGGTGGTGGGAAAAACAGAGCAAAGGAAGGAGGAAAGACACAAAGACAAGAAAGAGGGAAAGAAACAGAAAGAAGCTTGAGGAAGGAGGAGAAACAAATAGAGGCCTAAAAAGGAGAGCAAATTCTCCCACTGAGAGATGCTAAAATCAGTTTGCGATCCTTGATGTTTGTGCAAAAACCTCTCCTTGATATCAGAGACAGAGTTGCTGTGACTTGAGGGTAATATGTAGTCTAAAATGTATGATCCAGCCCATAGGCCATAACTGAAAATGGAATTTAGCCCTTCTGTCTCCCTTCCTGCTACCTCCATATAAAAGGAAACTATATCATGGTTCAGGCAAAAAGGGCAAATTAACTACAATTTAGATTTCAGAGCGGTAGCCGTGTTAGTCTGTATTAGCAAAAACAACAAAGAGTCCTTGTGGCACCTTAGAGACTAACAAATGTATTTAAATTTAGTCTCTAAGGTGCCACAAGGACTCGTTGTTTTTACAATTTAATGTTAATGATAGTCTGAGAAACAGCCAGTAGATGGTGCTATAGCACTAGCCCAACAGTTCCATTTTGAATTTATTTTAAAAATTACTTTCTCTTCACAGCATAATTTTGTATTTAATCTTGAGCACCAAGGCGTGTTTCTTTCTGTGGAGCCCTTATTCACTGATAATAGTACCAATACACATTCAAGTATTAACAAGTTCCTATTATTTGCCAGTGCCTCCTGTAGCGTATTAATAGGGGTGTGTCATAGGAATAAGTGCACGTAGGTTTCAACTCAGGCTAGTCTTATGAAGTGTATGAGTGTAGAGACACAAGGAGACCGCTTTCCATAACATGCTTGTGCAAAAGAGAAGCCACAATATCAGTCCTCCTGATACACAAGACCTACAGGTTGTGGTGACGCAGCACTAGAAACCCCAGAGGCAAGTTGGCCATTGCCTCCAGTTCCTGGAGAAATTATCTCTGAGTTACTCATTCTTTCCCTGTAGTGGGGCACCTTTGCAGTGCCCCATCACTGCAGGCCCTGGCAATCTAATTGTTTTGGATGCCCTCTGGCAGTAATTTTTATTACCATTTTTCTTAGCTTAGGAAATGCATCTTGGATAGCATGTGGCCTGGGGAATTCTTCCCAACAAATTGGGAGTATCTGTGTTTGGAGAGTGAGAAATGAAAGCATGGTAGATTATTAGCAAAATTCTAGGCCTCTGTCATTGCTAAGGAAGAAACCCAAACCAAAAATCCCTCATGTGTACAACACACCAGAGAAATGCTATGAAAGCTCAGTGGAATTATGGAACCACAAAGCTCACCAATCTAAACAAAACACCAATTCAGCTACAGTGATAGATATAAAAACTGAAGTCTCAGATTAATTATTCTTCCTCAAGTTGTGAATTTAAGTCCTGTAGCCATAACTGTGCATAAGCTTTTTCAGAACATGCAGCTTTGTCTTTCCCATGCCAGGAGAAGGACGTGAAGACACTGTTTGTAGTTAAGGAAGGACTTTCACAATGGGGTAAGTTTCATAAAGGACATTGCTACAGCAATTCATTTACTGTGTCAGTCATTGCATAGGTGTCTTTTATTATGACTACATATGTGTTTGAATAAGCGCACTCTCCCCCTCACAGCTTCTCCTCCCACTCACAGGTTTCTCCAACAGTGAAGTCATCATCCCAGACATGACATCAATCTCCCCACAGAAGGGGGTTAAGGAATCACACCTTCAGAATTCTGGCTTCTCTGCAAGACAAGGTTCCGATAAGCTCAGAAAAAAACAAACAAAGCACCTTTGCCCTAGACTTGCATATGGTTTCAGCATGCTCTTTATCATCTATTGCTTCAACCCAGTGGTGGGTAATGGGAAACCTGTTTCCTTTACCTCACTGGCAAGGGTATCATGAGGCTCAATTCGTTCACGTTTGTAAAATGCCTTGAGATTCTTATCTGAAAGGGCTATACATGTACAAAATATATCACAATTAGTAAAACGGGCACGGGGCGTTACTAAATATGATGAATTACTCATGGGTTCATTTAAGTCCTTTCATTACTGTTCCATCAGCCATCTTGCATTGCTCATGCTAATTAGTAAATAGACAAGCCTAACTAAAACTGATTGCAAGAAGGTCTGATCCTCAGCCAATAAATCTTGTATGGAGATTATGTTTGGGTTCTGTTGTTTGTCAACATATGGCCTGGTCCTGCAAACGCTTACTCCCAGATGTATGTGTGCTCCCATTGACTCTGGTAGGAATAAGCATGGCAGAGTTTGTAGAATCAGGCCCAGATCATAAAAGCCTTGAGTTTGGGACCATGTCTCTTTTTGTCTGTTATACTATACTGAGCACACTACCAGAACATAACTGGTATGAAATAATGAAAATGAATCTAACATATTCATAACAAAGATTTCCTCAGTAAAAGGCAGCCTTTTCCCTCAGTTGATTTTCACATGAGGATTACGTTAAATTTATATCAAAAATTCTTTCCGTAAAAAGAACTGATGTATTTGCTGGGCATTTATTCATGACAAAACAGTTGCCCAATGCCATTAAACTGAGAAAAATATCTTTGAAGTCAAAAGGTAGTAATGATTTTGTAAGAGGCTGCTATCAAGATGCTAACATTGGGCCCAATTCAACTCTTGTTTAAATCAATTGGAGTACTTTGGAAATAATTATGTATATAAGCACAGATTGGCAACTTTGGCTGATACCTACTTAAGTTGTGGATATGTAAATTGGCAATTGTTCTTCTGTAATATGTAGCAATTTTGACCACTATTTGCACTTCCCAGGACATTTGGTTAACGTGTGTATTTACAGCTGTATGTTGTATAACTACAGACTAGTCAGCCTCACCTATCTCCCTGGAAAAATCATGGAGCAGGTCCTCAAGGAATCCATTCTGAAGCATTTGGAGGAGAAGAAGGTGATCAGGAACAGTCAACATGGATTCACCACCACAGCAAGTCATGCCTGACCAACCTGAGTACCTTCTATGATGAGATAACTGGCTCTGTGGATATGGGGAAAGCGGTGGTCGTGATATACCTTGACTTTAGCAAAGCTTTTGATATGGTCTCCCACAATATTCTTGCCAGCAAGTTAAAGAAGTATGGATTGGATGATTGGACTATAAGGTGGATAGAAAGCTGGCTAGATCGTCGGGCTCAATGGGTACTGATCAATGGTTCGATGTCTAGATGGCAGCTGGTATCTAATGGAGTGCCGCAGGGGTTGGTCCTGGGGCCAGTTTTGTTGAATATCTTCATTAATGGATCTGGATGAGGGGATAGATTGCACCATCAGCAAGTTCGCGGATGACACTAAGCTGGTGGGGAGAGAGGTAGATATGCTGGAGGGTAGGGATAGGGTCCAGAGTGACCTAAACAAATTGGAGGATTGGGCCAAAAGAAATTTTATGAGGTTCAAAAAGGACAAGTACAGAGTACTGCACTTAGGATGGAAGAATCCCATGCACTGCTAGAGGCTGGAGATCGACTGGCTAAGCAGAAGTTCTGCAGAAAAGGACCTACGGGTTACAGTGGACGAGAAGTTGGGTATGAGTCAACAGTGTGCCCTGGTTGCCAAGAAGGCAAACGGCATTTTGGAGCATTTCCAGAGATAGAGGGAAGTGATTATTCCCCTCTATTCAGCACTGGTGAGGCCACACCTGAAGCATTGCATCCAGTTTTGGGCCCCCCACTACAGAAAGGATGTGAACAAATTGGAGACAGTGTCCAGCTGAGGACAACAAAAATGATTAGGGGGCCAGGGCACCTGACTTATGAGGAGAGGCTGAGGGAAAAGGGCTTATTTAGTCTGCAGAAGAGAAAAGAGTAAGGGGGGATTTAATAGCAGCCTTCAACTACCTGAAGCAGGGTTCCAAAGAGGATGGAGCTAGGCTGTTCTCAGTGGTGGCAGATGACACAACAAGGAGCAATGGTATCAAGTTGCAGTGGGAGAAGTCTAGGTTGGATATTAGGAAAAACTATTTCACTACGAGGGTAGTGAAGCACTGGAATGGATTACCTAGGGAAGTGGTGGAATCTCTATCCTTCGAGGTTTTTAAGGCCCAGGTTGACAAAGCCCTGGCTGGGTTGATTTAGTTGGGGTTGGATGACCTCCTGAGGTCTCTTCCAACCCTAATCTTCTATGATTCTATGATTATACATCTGTAAATAGTATGGTATGTGATCAGGAGAAAAATTATCATCTTGAATGAGAGCCTGCTGTACTTTACAGTGGCACCTGAGACACTAATAGGGTGCAGAGAGTTGGCATTCAGCTGGTTTATTGTGCATTAGCCTCAAAGGAGAAAGGGAAAGTAAGATATGGTCTTAAACAGTACATATAACTTAACCAAAAGAACACTTTCAATCACAGAAAACCCACAGAGAATGGTATAATAAATCTTCGTTTGAAGAACATGCTAGTCCCAACAAAGGTCAATCATGGCTGAAAAGGAACTGAGTTGAATCTGAACTCAACATTGCAGGCAGAGCAATCATAGGAAATACAAAAGTCACATCTAGATTGAGGAATTAATGGCAGCCCATAAAAATAAACTCATTTATATATATATAGATATATAAATCAACCTTTTGGTCAAAGTCACTGATAATTAGAACAAAACATTCTTACATAACTTTAATGGCTAGGATTAGGATGCAAGGAGCAAAGCTTCTTCCAATTACATCAGGCTACATCAAATCCTTTGTCAGCATGTTTTTTGGTGGGCATGGGAGAGGGGAGGAAAGGGAATCTACATTTGACTCTACAGAATTACTGTGTGAAAGGAAGCCCATCCTGTCTAGGAGCTTAGGTTTGCTGCAGATTAATGTTGGTTATATGAAAGAAAACTACTGGATGATTTTCAAACAATTTTTAATATGGTCTTAATTTTTTTGTACTATTTTGAACCTATCATACAGCAATATTCACTGTAGCTGGAGCAGAAGCCCATAGAGATAATGCTCTAAAAATCCAAGTCTGTCTTGAAAGACACAAAAGGGACTAGAGTTTAGGATTCAGAGTTTCTAAGGCCATGTCTACACTGGCATAACTATGCTGGCATCACCTTCTAGTGTAGATGCGGCCTATGCTAATAGAAGGAGTTATTCTGTTGGCCTAGGAACACTACTTCCCCGAATGACATTAGCTACATTGACATAAGCCCTCCTTAATCAACATAGCTGCATCCATGCTGTGAGTTATGTCATCATGATTATGTTGGTTGGGGTATGTGTGTTTATTGTTCACACCCCTGACGATGTAGCTATGTTGATAGAACTTCAAGTGTAGACCAGACCAAAAGGTCTCCATCAATCTAATAAATGGCTTTGCTGAGATAATGGAAAGAGCTGTTATGAAAGAGCAAATCCATCATAGTCCTTCCGATGGATGGGTGTATGCACAGGGTCAGACTCAATGGAATTGCACCACTTTGGACCAGCATTGAATTTCACCCACACAACAACTCACAAAACTGTTTTACACATTTTCCTGGCCTTGATGTTAGCTTTATTGAAATGATTTAGTGCTTATCACCCTTGTTCTTTTCCAGTCACTGTTTCTGGCATTGCTTTCTGTTCAATTAAAGAGACTCCCTGTTCTGTCTTTTGTGCAAAACTCAGGTGACCTTTTTTCCAGGCAAACCCTGGTGCAGGTAGATGCACTAAAAATTCCTTTGTTTCATAGTAAATATAAAATTGCTTGTCTATACACAGGAAAACAGAATAGCTTGGCTTCAGCACATGTGACTTTAATACCCAAAGTCAGCTTAAGAATATTTGCCACAAACATGTTTTCACACCCAAGTCTTACAGTAATTTGACAAGTTTTTTTTTATTTATAATATGGAGATCCGCAAGTCCTAGTTTTTGGCTGTGGAACTAGTTGGGACTACTCACAGATAAGCTGAACTTAAACTGTATTCCAACAGCACAGAAGAAATGCAGCTGGCAAAGGGAGACCATCTTGTGTGTGGGTTTGTGAGGTACTTATATGGCCCATTGTTTCTGGTGCAATATTCCAGCTATCAAGCCAAGGACAGACAATTCAGTATGCATCACTTTACTAATACATATACTGATGCATATCAAAAAAACTATGTTAAAAGAATGTCAAGGGTGCAAAATCAAATATTCAAAAGTTAGGAAATGCCAGAATTAAGGTTACTGTTCAATTTGATTTGTCCCCTTTTGGCCTTAACTGTTAAATATATTGGCCTTGATGCTGATATGACATTGATGAGATCTTTGTGGTTAAACCATATTAAAAGCAAGATAGTAATAGGTTTAATCTCTTACCAAAAGCTATTGCCAGGACAGTTTCACAAAATATCTCTTATGCTTTTAGCAAAATGGCTGCCATCTACACAAGGATCAGAAATGCCAGCTGCAATTATGGATAAGTCAATTTACTCTCAGTACAAAGTCCCTCTTGCCTTTGAATTTTCAGTCTGTGAGGCTGAAGGGAACGGACAGGAATTGCTTTGGAACAACATACCATGTGTTGGTACAGTCAGACTGCAGGCGACCACACCTGCAAGCTAAGGTGTAAGGATTTGAGTGCAGAGTAGCAACAGGAGTGACAAAGACTGACAATATATCTTCAACATGGAGAAATGAAGCTACATATCAGATTACATCTGGAGGACACAATTTAAATATAAAAGTTAAGCAATTAATGGCTGCAGATATTTTATGCCAGGACAAAAGCAGGGTTAGTCAGATTCTTTTTTCCTAACTGTGAGTCAAAGAAGGGCAGTATCCATGTTTCTGCAAGGTGTATGTCTTTCCTCTGCCTTGCAGCTCCTGGACAGTCAGATAGAGTATGTAGATAGTGTGCTTCCTTTCCAAAGCATTGTGAGAGTGTTGTTATCCCCACTTTACATGTGGAGAAACTGAGGCACAGAATACCATATCTAGCCTTGCCATAAACAGGTACCGTCCAGCCAAAGCCAATGGGAGATGAACATGATTATAACGGCAGAATTCACCTCACAAAAGATATGAAGTGGTTTGCCTAAGGCAGTGAAGGGAGAAAGTGGCAGAACCAGGTAGAACTGAGAACTCCTGCTCCCTAACTCCATACTCAACCCACTTGACCAGTGACACTCAGACTGAGGCTCCTGAGACACAAGTGGCTCTTTAATGTGTCTCCTGCAACTCTGCAGGACAATATTAAAACTCCGTGTGACTTAATTATCAGCCAATCTAAGTTATTAACCAATCAGGATGCTTTTACTATGATATTAACCAATTGTAGTTGATAAAACAACAATGCTTGGTCAGGAAAAAACAACGAGGAGTTCTTGTGGCACCTTAGACACTAACAAATGTATTTGGGCATAAGCTCTCATGGACCAGAACCCACTTTATCAGCTGCGTGGAGTGGAAAATACAGGAGCAAGTATAAATACATACATGGAATGGAAAATACATGATGTATTTATACCTACTCCTGTATTTTCCACTCCATGCATCTGATGAAGTGGGTTCTAGTCCACAAAAGCTTATGCCCAAATATATTTGTTAGTCTCTAAGGTGCCACAAGGACCCCTCATTGTTTTTGCTGATACAGACTAACACGGCTACCACTCTGAAACCTATCACTTGGTCAGTCATTTTGCTGTGACAATAATATATACATATAAAAATAGCAAATGAAACAATGAATTCACACTACTGTGGCTCTTTAGGGTAATGTTGATCACTTATTTGGCTACTGAACCACTGAGGTCTGAGTATCCCTGCACTAGACCAAGGAACCTCTCAGATTTCTGAACAGTCAGACAGGAATGGATTTTTTTTTAAATGCAGCTTAATTAGTTAGGCTCTGATTCTAGTATCCTTATTCACACTGAATAGTATTTTACTGCAGGAGTAGACTCAATTAAGTCAATGGAAAAATTCCCAATGATTTCAGTGGAGTTTAGATCAGACCTTAAATGTAGGGAACCTCAGCATTACCCTGCTAATGATGAAGGAAAAGAACTGCTCACATAGGAGACACACTTGCAAAGCATTTATTATCTTACCAGAGAGTGAGGCTGAGTAACAAGCAAGCAACTTCAAAATGTGTCTGAAAGGAGCATAATGAATTCAGAATGCAATTAACGATGCAGGGCTTGCTCCAAAATGCTTTCATCTACCACCGTGTGTGGGAGAGTCACCTTTAATTTACCAGTCTCCTCCATCGCTTGGCAGATTGTTTCATAGGCATGACTGTTTCCCGACCAACAGCGTCTAGCTACCTGTCAGATCACAAATGACGTGAAAGTAAATGGATGTACAAACGCAACTGTATCTCCCCACATCTCACCTCTCCCCGTACACGCACACACAATTTAATGAAAACAAATCTATCAAACTCATGCTAGTTCCCAGTTTCTTTACCAATGTAAAATCATTTGCTCTCTTTCACACTAAGCATTTTTTAAAAAAGGTTTTGGATGGTCTTGATGCATTTCAGTCCAGTTAAAAATTAGAGGCGGATAGCCCTGGCTAGAGCAAGGCACACTGTAAAATGATGCTTTGCAAAAATCCCTCACAAGGAAAAATTAATGCATCTCAATCCAGATCTCCAAAACTAGCTGCTGTTTCAGACCTAGGTCTGTCTTAAACAATCACTGATTTTATCATGGGACAAATAGTTACACGGAAGGATGTTGAGATCACTGCACATATTTTCAAATTGAACCCCGGTAAGATTTGAAACCAAGGGGCCAAACTCTCTGCTAGAGTATATGGGCTAAGCTCCACTGAAGTAAATGGAGTAGAAGCCATTTACACCAGCGGAGAATTCAGCCCATAGCCTCTAGAACTGGAAGGCTCAGAATGTCTATGGCAAAGTTATGCCCAAACCACAGCACCAGATCAACCCCCTCCTAGAACTTTAAAAGAAATGCTAAGATTCAGATTCATATTTATTTGTAAAATAGGTCTGAGGAAGAACGACAGATGCAAACCTCCCTGAACTTTGGAGAAGGTCAGACATAGATCTGAACTTGCTGGTGAGTATTGGCCTGTTAAACCCAGGGCTGTGAGTTCAATCCTTTAGGGATCTGGGGCAAAAATCTGTCTGGGGATTGATCCTGCTTTGAGCAAGGGGTTGGACTAGATGACCTCCTGAGGTCCTTTCCAACCCTGATATTCTATGATCATCATGAGTATATTGGTGCTATATAACTATTCTCAATTATTAATTTATTATGTCACGTATCCATTACGTCATTGAACACAAGCATCACCGGCCAAATCTTCAGCTCCTTACTCAGTCTTTACACAGGCACAATCCTATGTGCAATGGCCTTAGAAATATTATTGTATTATGCATTACAAATCAGTGTTTGAAGTATTTGGTCAGACTCAAAGTGTTGAAATAGGCAGATGCTTAAGGTCCCAGTTCAACAAAGTACTTAAGCATGTGTTCAATTTAGAACTAATACATTTTGAGGATTATAAAAAAAAACAAACTACTACTAGTCAATGTCCCCTGCATATATAGGATTATTCCTGGCAGTGTATTTTCATGTGTACTGTCCAATTTCTTTCCATTTTTTGGATGTAGGAATAGAGACAATATTTTAAGATTGTCTTTTTTAAACAGCGCGCTGAGAAGTTGTGCTATTGCATGCAATAAATCACACTGCACGTAAATCTTCTACCAGACTGGTTTTTATAGGCTGTCTCTGATAAATTATGCTTGTTAAGCAGCGGCCTCCATTACTCAAGTCTAGAGATTAATTTAATCTTCGTCCTTCTTCCTCAATGATTTATCTGTTCTATCAGATCTGGTACAGGGAGTGCATGTGGATAGTTCCTCCTACTGGTTTTTGTACCACATTCTCTGGAGAGAACCCATTTTCAGATCTAGTGCAAGGAAGGAAACCATCTTCACCAAATTCTTTTGAGAAATGAAACAAAAATAGATCACACCAGAATTTGCAAGCAATAGCCTCAGTTGGTCTGAGACGCATCAAGTAATTATGAATAGGCAAAGTCTTCCTAAAATGCAACAAATTTTGTCCTTTATAATTTTGCTTTATGTAATTATGCCACTATGAGGAGTTGTCTACAGAAATGGAACCCAAGACATGTGGATCTAAAAAGCATGAGCTCTAAATTACCACTTCTAGTAGCACAGGCATGGGAGTTGAGTCATAAACCCATATTGGTCTCGGCACTAAAGGAGGACAATCACTGTGCGTTAGTATGTGTCACACTCTCCCTCAGGCCAAGGAAACTCAGCCCAAGCTCATGGTCCATTGCAGTTCAAATAAATAAACTGATTTGAGTTTGCATACAACTAGCACTTAGTACTAGACTGAGGGACATGTGGCACATATACAAGAATAAAAGTGGCCACAGGTGCCTAATGTAAAGGTATCTTGGGGTTCCTCTTTTTCCCCACCGACAATACTGGAAAAACGCTCATTGATATAAACTGAAGATAAACAGGCCTTTTATGCTTTGGGAATTCAGTGGGGGTTGAGGGTGCTCTTGACCTCCCGGGATAAGGTCCCAAAAGCCCTACATTTATTGGGTCTTTTTTTTAGGGTCTGACCTCAAAGCCATTGAAGTTGACTAAAGTTGATAGAAAGACTCCCGCTGACTTCAATGGGGTTTGGATCAGGGCCATAAATAGTACATATCAGAGAATAGTTAGCAGAGTTAGTTACTCTGCCTATTTCACAGTACAGCTTGCGTATTCCTGGGATACCAAGCATTTTTTATGTTTTGAAGAAGAAAAGCAATATTTCAAGTCAAAACAGAAGACAGATTTTGCTTACTCCATTGGAAACATCCCAGCTGAGCATTATCTTAGCTTGTTCTTCAGCCTCTGCTGATCCATCCAGAACAAGGCCAAATCCTCCATTTATCACTTCGCCCCTTTAAAATATAAGTATTTACATTTTTAAAATAAATCTTTTTTTTTTTTAATTATACAAACCAATCCTATAAGGTATCCCTCCAGTCAGATGCACTGGGGGAAAGAGAAAATCTAAATTAGGCCTGGATAATATTGCTGAAACTGGATACAGGATGCAGTCAGTGAGTCTTTGTACTTAAAAGATGGAAAGCTAACAGTAAAAGGAACCAAAGTCCTAGTGTAGAAAAGGTAGGAAGCGCATTCTGTACTTTCCCACACTACCAGCCAGCAAACCCATTTCTGACCCAAGTGGCAGTGCCAGAAGCTAAGCCTGCTGTAAGTCTCCTGAGGACAGTAAGTTCCACACAGCACTTGCTTAATTAAAACAAAACAAACAAAAAAACCCAAATACAGAAATGCCAGCATTCCTGATGATTGAAGAGCTAAAGTCACAGGGCTTCTTAAAGGTTAAGCCTTTCACCTTTGCTACATTCAGGTCTAGCATTCAGATAGTATGGTGATGGGGGTCCTGTTGGTATCTAGATAGACAGACTGACCTATTAATTCTCCCATAATCAGAGTGTCACAGCTAAATAAAAGTTGGAACAGTTTCTTTAGCATAAAGCGTTAAAATATATTTCAAGGTGAACACCTGTCCAGTCATATGGAGGAAAGGACTGAATAAAGCACTGGATTTATGGCCTATGGCCAATCTGTAACTAAGGCAGCGAGTTTGTCACAGATTCTATGATTTTCCAGGACCTCGGTGACTTCTGCAGTGGCCGGTGTGGTTGGCCACCTGAGCAGCTCGGGCAACTGCTGAGCCAGCTGCACTAGCTGCTGCTGGGGCAGTCTCAGCAGCAGGAGTTTGGGTGCATGTCGGAAGGGGTTCAGGGCTGAGGGTTGGGGTGTGGGAGGGGGTGAGGGTTCTGGGCAGCGCTTACCTTGAGGGACTCTCCAGAAGTGGCAACGTGTTCTTCCCTCAGCTCCTAGCTCTGTGTGCTGCCTCCGCCTGCAGGCACTACCCCCACAGCTCCCATTGCAAAGCTGGCACCTGGGGTAGGGGCAGCACATGGAGCTAAGGGAAGGACACGTCACTGCTTCTAAGAAGACACAAGGAGCCAGGTAGGGAGCCTGCCAGCCCTGCCAGTACGCCCCAGAGCACCTGCGGTGCTCCCGGATCCCGCCCCCCGAGCACCCACAGCACCCCCCAGGCTGCCCCCCCGAGCACCCATGGCATCCCCTGGGCTTCTCCCCCCACAAGCATCCACAGAACCCCCCGGGTTGCAGCCTCTCCAAGATTTAGTCAGGGGTATATAGTACAAGTCATGGACAGGTCAGAGGCCGTGTATTTTTGTTTATGCCTGTGACCTGTCCATGACTTTTACTAAAAATACCCATGCCTTATCTATAACCCCACAGCTACTTCCTTTGCCATCCCCCTTTCCCCTCTGTTCTTTTCCTCCCTATGACTGGAGGGATGTTAACGGGCCACTTCACCTTGAATGGTCCCTTGCGTGTTAACTACTTATGCTAAACAATCAGTTCCACCTTGCATTTAGCTGTGACACTCTGAGTATGTTTCCCAGCCCTGAAGAAACCCACTGTGTAAGCTTGAAAGCTTCTCTCTCACCAACAGAAGTTGGTCCACTGAGTGTGACTGATAACTTAGCCAGAATTCTGCTCTCAATTACACCCACGTAAACCCAGAGTAACTCCTGTTAATTTCAATGCAGTTACTCCAGTGTAAATGAGATCAGGACCTCGTTTTCAGATCAGCCCATTACTACTATAGGACAGTAAGAAAATTAGATCTCTAGGTTTTTTTGTTTTGTTTTGTAAAAGATTCTCTTTGGCAAAACACTTGCAGAGATGTTCTTTTTAGTGACAAAAGATCTCCTTTGAGCCCAACATCTCAAAGATAATTCTTTGAAGCATGGAGGTGAAGGGCTAGATTCCTGATCTTAAAAACCCAGAGCAACTCCACTGATCCAGAATAGCAAGCTAAAATCTGGCCTACCATCTAAAAAGACACCCATAAATTAACCCCCACACAAGTCATGTTTGTTAGGATGGCTTTTCCAACAAAACCTCTCACTTTTAAAGGAGAGTACTCTGCCTTCATTAGCATTGGGTAATATTTTCAAGTAATTAAAGAAACATGTGACATTTTGACCTAAGCTACCTCCTATAATTTCCAGATGCCTCTTTGTAAGGTGATCAAAGAAAACCAGACCCCTCTCACAATCAAGATGTCACACTGTCAACTGTGTAGTTCAATGCTTAAATTACCTCTGCTTTTTTGTCACTACAGGTTACACAGATCTCATGCTAATATATATTCTTGTGCAAATGAACAGACCTCAAGAAATCAATGACATTCAGTTGCTGTCATTACGGCCAAGCCTGAGTTATTCTGTACTCCCATCAACAGTGCATGTGATGCAGATCCAGCTAAATAAATTCAAATCCTGCTTTTCTGTTCGTGTTACAAGGTTATAACTCAGTGAATCAATGGAGGAAAGACATTTCTTAAGCCGCATAGGAAGAAGCATCAGATTTGTCAACAATTCTGGTGAAAACAAAACATCTACCGAAGAGGCTGGCTGCCAAATAAATTGTGATCCTCATTTCTGAATTCTCTAAACAGCAACATTCCAATGTCAAGTTGATTTCTTTCTAACATATGTATATACATACACTCCTTTATCAGTTATCAGGGAAATGAAAGAGGAAAAATAAATCTCACAGACGAAAAGCCTACATCAACTGAGATCAAGGAGATGAGGTGGCTAATTTTCACCATGTGCAAGGAGATTTCTACATTGCAGAGCCAGCTGACTTCTCACGTCTCCAGCGGTCTTTACAATGCAACACAGGTTCTCAGTTGCTGAAGTGCCACATTGCCGGATGAAAACGGAGGACCAAAGAGCATCTGGCTCCGTAGGGCAAGGAAAGCAAATATATTTGTAATAGCTGGGGACTGTCTTTTTTAAAGAAAAACTTCCATATTATCCCTCCCTTTCTCCCAAAAAGCAAATGCAAGGAGGATGCAGCTCCAACTAGACTGGGTGGTATCCAGTTAAACAGAACAGAACCACTGCAATGCCAAGGCTTTTAGAAAGCTCTCCGGACTGCAGCATCTAATAACATGACATTGTTACGACATCTGTGTCTCAGCATAGTGGCTTCTTAAGACTTGTGCAAGAACAGGCCCAATTTTCAACTCCAGCGTTCTTTGTGGAAGCCAAACTCTTTCATCACACAGGACCAAGTCTACCCCCATGAGTAAAGTGAGCAAGAATGAGCCAGTCAGGTACTGTACCAAATACCCAACCCCAAATCATCCAGGGCAATTGGTAGGCTGGGTTACCAGTACCTGCCTTTCTCTGAGTATTTGGATTCCCGTAAAGTTCCATTTGCTAATTTTCTGATTAATTTTGAAAGCACCCCCTTTGTATTACATTCTGACACAGATCCTACTCACTGGTGTAAATCCACTTAAGACAGTGGAGTTACTCCAGATTTACATTAGTGTAACTGAGATCCCAATCTGGCCCATGCGCTCTTCAAGCAAAAGTAGGACTAGATTTCCAAAGTGGGGTCCACCATGGGTTATATAGGGGTCTGTCCCTTGAGTCAGGGCCAGAACAGTGCTCTGCACTTTTGCTGCACAGAGGATGCCATTTTGTTCTCAAAATGGTGTCCTCCAAACAGTGTGAGAGGTCACACTGGTGGAGGTATTCCCAGGCTGGCAGAGGCATTCCAATAGTATCCTTCAGGACCACATCCTCCCTGTGAGGGTTTAGAAGTACTTTTTTTGCCACAGATGTCAAGACTTGCGTCACTTATACAAGACAGGAAAGTAATACCCCCATTTAGGAGAAACAGAAATACAGATAAAAATGAAGTGTAAAGGCCCTATAACATGAAACTGATGTATACAAAATGAAAGGGGCCCAATGCCTTTAGTCAGATGCCAAAGGGGTCATTTGTAGAAAAAAAAATTGGGAACTACTGGACTGGATAGTCTTTTCTATCATTTGAATTTTGAACAGTCACAATCAATGCATAGAATAAACAATTCCTAAAGATATTAATCAAATAAATTTAAATAACAAATACATTCATGGACATCGTGATCTTTTGGCAGATTTTCCAGCAGCTGATGAAAAAGGCTAAATTCAGCACAGAAATGACTCATTATGAATTATTCACTCAGGATTTAGTTGTTTTCCATCTCTACAGCCTATGGTTGAGATTATCGGAGCAGTTTAGGGGATTTAGAGACATATCCTCCATTATAACTAGCGGACATTATGGATGAAATCCTGGCTCTACTGAAGTCAATGGCAAAACACTAATTGACTTCAACAGGGCCAGGATTTCACCCTGTGTGTCTGACTCTCTCAAGACTATGGCCCCGATTCTGATCTCACCCAGGTTTAAGTCAGTAATAACTCCATTGAAATCACTAGAGTCAGAATAATGCAGACAGAATGATCTAACCACCCAGGATGGGAGATTGTTTTAGCTCCAATTAACAAGGCCAGATAATAGTCAGTGCCTCTGTGAATAACATCTGTTGAAAGCTCTTTAATTCTGGTTCTCTGTACAGCTGTTCTGTAACATATTGGAAGGACAGTGGGTTCTTTACAACATTTAACAGCAAAAATTGTGCCCGTTTCAACAACATGCTGTTCCACTGGACAATATCCTAGAGACAATGCAACCAGCCAAAGCCTCAGTAACTTCATGCCCCTCACACTACATTTTTAGCTGTAGTTTCCAAACTAGCTGGCATACGTTAGACTTGCGGTCTTGGTGATCAGCATTTCCTATGGCAATACACTTTCCTGCCCTTAAAGTCATGTGCTTGACTGAGATTTCATCTAAGCTAGCAGCCTACTGCAGTGGCCTAGGAGGAAAAAGGACATTTAGTGAAATGTCAGACAGAGCTTGGGAAAAACAGGTGACAGTACTGCAGTATTATCATTTTTTTGCACAGATTTGAAATCCTTGATCAGACATCCCTATACTACCGGCAGCCACCTTAAACTTGTGTACTAGAGGGTCAATCAGAAAATGCTGTCACATTTAATGCCCTACAGCTCCTCACCTCACTCACCCAAGCAATACCATGGGACTACTTGGAGGGGTAAGGCAAGCCAAACTTAATGGTATGGATAATGTTGTAATTTTATTTGTGTTATTAATAATCAATAATAAACCCAGTAGATTTATGTAACAACTGTACACCCAGAATATTCAAGTGTACAAGTTTTGCAGTACGTTGTTTGCAGATGGGCCCAGTTGGCCCTAAATACCTCCCTCTAGCTGTGTTTGCTGGAAGCTCATGCCACAAACATGGAGATTCATGGAAAGAGGACAATTTTTTGCTATATTTTGAGGGAAGCTATTTTTAAACACTGTTAAAAACTAAATTTTCTGCTTCTAATAAATGAGCCAAAGGATGCCTAAACAAACAGCCAAGGTTTAAATTCTGCTTGAAGCTACACCAGTGTGAACCTGACATTGCAGTTAATGGAGTGACTCCAGATTTACATTGGTGTAACTGAAAACAGAATGCAGCCCCCTAACAATAATAGAAAAGCTGTAACAAATTGCTATATCATACCAGAACAATCTGTCTCTCTACTGCAACATTTACAGAGCACCCATCATCACAGTACGTAGAGTCCCATCCAGCAACGCACTTAAGCATGTGCTTAACTTTAAGCTCTTGAGCAGTCCAGCTGGAGTCAGTGGGATTTCTCGCATGTTAAAGTGCTTTGCTGGATCCAGGCCTAGGCTGTAGAGCCATGATTTAGCTTAGTATTTTTTTTTCTGGCATTGTTTAACATGAGAAGGCATGAAGCTCTAACAACACACTCATGTGTGCCCAGGTAGAAGGAAGGACTTTTTTCCAGATTGTAAGCGGTGATCATCCTATGCCCTGAAACAGGAAGACTGATAATCATTAGTTTGTTCTTCCAACTTCTCTGTCTTTTATTAATGTAAATCTGCTAGAAGTGAGTAATCTGAGCCATCCTTGAGTAGTTTGAACAATCATACAAATCAAAGCAAAAAAGCACCCTCTAGGCATTTCGATCCATGGTGCTTAGATTACATGATGAAAGACATCTTAGACAGCAGCTATATTGTGATCTGAGTTCAGTGTCAGTCCAGAGTAAATTTTTAGTGGAGTTACTGTGGATTTACACTGGCATAACCAAGATCAGAATGTGACCTCTGAGAATTGTCTTGAAAATATACATCTCCATCTCTCTATATGGCAATCATTTTGTTCTGCTTCTCACTTTAAAGATCCCTGCAGGTTCAGCGTGTAATGCAACAAGAGGGCTGTTGTTTAAACCAATCCTTGCATTGCTGCTGCATGCTTTAGCCTGCCAGGCATGAGCAAGGGAAGAGGAGTGAAGAACTGAACAAAGAAGGACAGAAAAAAGTTTGCTGGCACCTGAGCTGTTTTGGATCAATAACCTTTTGTTGCACTTTAGCACATGGGCATGTTATATTGGGGTCCTAAGGTCAGAGATTTAAATGCAGCTTAAGGGGAAATCTAAACACAATCCATCCACTAACACTCTGGTTCTTCATGTGTGAAGACAATGTTGGAAGTGGGGTCTGTTCAAAAAGACTAAGTCAGTCTGTCCTTGTTTGGCAAATTAAGTTTCCCAAATAGTGCTATGGCCAATGTCTAAAACACTTTTTCTTGACATATGGACATTAATTAAAAAGCGTCACACGACACCACACGTCAACCTATAATATACCCTTTGAGCCTCCCCTCCCCAAATCTCCATTGTTCCCATGAACATGGCCTTTCATTGCCGCAGTAGCATACGCTGACTCTTCTCTCTTTCTCACTCTCTCTCGCTTTCTCTCTCACACACACATACGTGTCAACTGGATGGAACTGCTCTTGCCTTCAAACAAGATCAAGTTCTCCTTACCAGCCAACTCCACCACCATTGTGTAAGGAAACCCAAGTGGCTCCTCTAACTGCATCTCCTACAAAATTCTGTACCGCCATATCTAGGAAGAAAGGAAATGAGTTATTGCAGCACCAGAATGCTTCACTTATTTCATGTAATGCTTGTTGTTACTTCACTGCTTTTTCTCCCACTTGGGGAGGGCAAAGGGAAGAGATTATTTTTTCCATCTTTTTTCTTTCCACACAGGAGGAAACATGCCAGTATCACAAAATGCTCTGCTCTCTCAGGATTGTAGTACTCTTTACACACTGCTAAAGTGGAGATCTAAAATGAGAGACCTATGCAAGAGGAATTGTGGAAAACTAGAAAATAAGTAAATAAAGGTATGTCTACACTTCAATCGCTACAGCAGTGCAGCCAACAGGAGGGGTTCTCCTGTCGGCATAGGTAATACACCTCCCCAAGAGATGGTAGCTAGGTTGATGGTATAATTCTTCTGTTGACCTAGTGCTGTCTACACTGGAGATTAGGTCTGCTTAACTATGTTGCTTAGGGGTGTGGATTTTTCACACCCCTCAGGAACAAAGCTAGGCCGACGTAAGTTCCCAGTCCTTAGACTTTACTGGAATAGATAAGACTTTGCAGAGATGCGGCACTTTTCATGGTAGGAACATAATTTAATTATAACCCTCAGTTCTAAATCAAAGTTGGGTGGGTATTATCATTTCCATTCGCAAACAGAGAAACTGAGGCACAGAAGTTAAGGCCCCAATTTAAAAAAAATGTCCAATAATTCTGGATGCCTTAGTTATGGGGTCTTACACTGGGCACCCTTCAGCACAGGCATCCAAAATTAGTTGATGCTTTTGAAAACCTAGACACAAAGTGGAAGAGACAAGGAGTAGAAATCAGGAGTTCCCGATTACCAAACTCATGCTCAGACCACCAGATCACAGCTCTCGGTTATGCGCAAGGAACAAGCAAAAAGTCTTGTGCATCAAGTAAGCCTTATGTTGAGATTTTCCATGAGACTTAAGTAGTGTGAAGGCTTTGCCCTGAACCTCTGTACAAGAGTGAATTTATGAATTAATGCAGTGGTTCCCAAACTTGTTCTGCCACTTGTGCAGGGAAAGCCCTGGCGGGCCAGGCCAGTTTGTGTACCTGCTGTGTCCCTTGGCCCACGACGCTTCCAAGAGCTCCCATTGGCCTGGAGCAGTGAACCACGGCCACTGGGAGCCGTGATCGGCCGAACCTGCAGACACAGCAGTTAAACAAACCAGCCCGGCCCGCCAGGGGCTTTCCTTGCACAAGCGGTGGAACAAATTTGGGAACCACTGCATTAATGCTTAGAAGTTACCTAGAATATTTATTTCTTTAAAATTCACAATTTAAAGAGGCAGAAAAATAAATTAGAGACCTGATTTTCAGTGCACAGCTTCCTCTGAAATGCACATAAACACAGTTTACACATTAGCCCATGCAATAGGGGGCACTAACACTTGCATATCCAAATCTAAAATTTCAGCTTTGCATGTAAATTGTAGTACATCGAAGTATACACAGAAGTATGCACGTGTGGAAGAAATGATGGGCTAGATCCCAGTGAAAACAAGACCCTACGATTTTTGATTCAGGAACAACAGAGCAAGTGCTTTGATTTTATGAGTTCAAATCAACCCAAAGAAACAAACACACACATCCCTAAAACCACATTTGCAATGTTGCATGTACTGCATATTCAGGGTAAGAACTAGCTAATGCAGCCACTGATCCATGTTAAAGCCCTGTCAAAAAGCTTTCATTATGGTATCATCTTGTCTGGCATAATGTCACTTTAATAACCCAGTTAACATAATAATTACTTTGTCAGATGGCATTGAAGACAAGAGGGATAAGAGTGTATACTCAACATGTAAAAACTTCCATTCCCTTCTCAGGCAAACGGCTGAGCAGAGTCAAGGTTAGGAGGGAACCATGGCAAGCAGATTAATGCTGCAATAATTTGCAAGCCTTCTGCTTTGGAAAAGGTCACTGACTGAGCAAACGACAGCATTGAAAGACACTTTCCTCAACAGCATCTGCCTGGGCTGCGGTGACCTTGATTGTCAGGCTGAAGTGCTTAATGCAAAACCAAAACAGGTGAGCCAAAGTTACAGAAAATCCCAATGTTCAGTAATGAGAGGACTTCAAATGGGTCAGGTCAGATAAACTACCATATACTGCAGTATTGGAGGGGAGGGGGAGAAATGAAGAGACCTAAAATGTTCCCCAGCTCTCTCTCAGAGCTTGTCATTAGGAGCCAGGGGACTGATCTACAGACCACTGAAAACTATAGAAAGACTCCCATTGATTCTAATGGGCTTTGGAGGAGATCTTTCAAGGGGGTCCATATAAGTCAAGAAAACAATTTTATTAAACAGTGATAAATAAACTGCACTCTTAAAAAATGAGCCTCCATTTCAAACGGGAATCCTCAGCTATCCCACAAGTTAGTTAAATTTTGCAACTGTGGGAACCTGCTAGTAATACTTTGTCCTTATATCTCTGGAGCACCTTGCATCCAAGGACCTCAAAGCACTTCATCATCAGCAATTCATGACACCTTGCAACACCCCTTTGGGTACACAAATTATTATTCTTATTCCCATTTTATAGTTGGAAAATTGAGGCAGAGAGAGATTTACCTCAACATTTTGGAAAGTGTGCACTGATTTGAGTGCCTCCATTTTTGGGTGCCTAATCTGAAATACTTTGGGCTTGTTTTTCAGAAGCGCTGAGCATCTGCATTTTCCCCAGGTGCTCAGCACTCTGCAAATTAGGTTCTACGGCTCCCAAAATTAAAGGCCCTTTTGGAAAAGGGAACCTGAATGACTTAGCCAAGGTCATTCTGCAGCTTGGGTGCAAAGCTTGGGACCTAATCCAGAACTCCTGATGCTCACTGCTGTGCATCAACCATCAGCCCATGTTCCCTGATGACAAGGGCTGTCTCATAGAATTTGAACTGTATTTTCTTGTTAATGCACAGAGTAAAATGAACAGGTTGTGTCAGTACAAAGCATTTTTGTACACACAGGGCCTGATTTTGATCTTGCTTATACTGTACCAGGTTAATACTGCTGTAACTCCATGGAGGGTTCCTTTGATTTACACAGGTGCAAGATCAAAATCAGGTATAAAGTTCATAGAATCATAGACTTTAAGGTCAGAAGGGACCATTATGATCATCTAGTCTGACCTCCTGTACAACGCAGGCCACAGAATCTCACCCACCCACTCTTGTATCAAACCTGTGTGGGTGGGTGAGATGCTATGGCCTGCGTTGTGCAGGAGGTCAGACGAGATTATCATAATGGTTCCTACTGATCTTAAAGTCTATGATTCTATGAACTTTATATCTGATTTTGATCTTGCACCTGTGTAAATCAAAGGATCCCCTCCATGGAGTTCCATCAGCTGGGGCAGATTCTACTCTCTGATTACACCAGTGTAAATCAAGAATAATGTCAGTGACTTTTGTAGCATTAGTCTAGATTTACATTGGTGTTACCAAGGGCCCTTCTACTTTAACTAGTTCCATGCTAATTTCTGTATCATAATTATATCCCATAAAGCCGCCATGTCAAGATAACAGGAAACCCGATTAATTGAGATGAAAGGGTTAAACAAAACCCATTTAAAATATTCTATAAAATTAATTTCTTGTTTTAAGCTATTTCTTTTGCTTGCCTAGACAGATGCATCTCAGCTGCTCTGCTGACCTGCACAAAAGGCTGATCCATCATAAATGTTTGAGGTCTCTCTGTAAGGACTGTCGGTGCCACTCACATCGTGGTGATCTCGACTCAGGACAACCAGTGCCTACAAAAAACCAAGGACAAGGAAGTGGAATCCTACACAGACTGTCAACTCTGTCATTCACAGTCTGTTTTTTGCAGATTTCACTCTCTGCCTTATTGACTTACCATCTCATTTCAAATCTCATCTACAAAGAACTCGTTACTCCCCACCCTAATCCTCTTAATTTCCTTCTCCCTCTGCCATCAATTTTTATTATAACTGGTAAAGAAATGCTGACTTTTTGTGTGTGAAATCTGGTGGAGGAAATCACCATCATTTCACACCTACAGATGAAGAGCCTTTTTTGAGAGTTCTTCATGAAAATTGTATTTTCACACTAAAAAAAAAAAAAAAATGCAAAATGTTGCAAGTAATTGATCTGAATTGACTGTTACCTGAAGTTTTAAAGACTTTGTGGATTGGTTAATCCTCATGCGAAATAGAACAACAAAAAACAGGGCAAAGCCATAGTTCTTTATGAATTTGCAACATTTTTGAAAATGTGAAATTAAGTATAATATTTGAGACTATGAGAGATTACACAAATATTTTTGAGAAGTTCCACATTTCATTTTATAATTTAACTCAAACTTTATCATTTAGTACAACTGTATTTGTAACTCTACAGCATTTAAGGAAAGTGTTTGTTTTTATGAAAGATGCTATCCAAAATGAGAGACCAGTCCTGTGAACCTCACTCACGGAGTATTCTTTATTCATATAATACTATTGACTGCAGCGGTACTGCCTGTGCAATCAAAGCTTTGTGAGATCAGACCCTTAGTTTGTCTTGTATTGTTTTCATTGATTCTTAACCACAAATCGCAACATATATGTGTAACTTAAACATCACTATAGATTGTGAGCTGTTTGGGGTGTTTGTACAGCACCTAGCACAATGGGGTCTGGGTCCACATCAGAGGTTCCTAGGTGCTACTGGAATATAAATAATAAATAATAGAACAGGGTAGAAACTGAAATTCCCATTCCACAGGAAATTCCAAAACAATTAAAGTTGTTGAGAAGTGGAACAAGAAATGAAATTTTGAAATTTCTCCTAGAACAATCATTCCAAAATTTCATTTAGAAAAAAGTCAAAATGACATTTCATTCTGACCTTTTGGAAACGTTTCCGAGGCTCCCTGAGCTGGTCACAGCCATGGCAGCCCACCAGATGGGGAGCCCAGCAGCTTGGAGAACTTGAAACCATGGGCACCCTGGCTCTGCCAGACAAGCTGCCTTGGAGCCAGTAGAATGGAAGCCTTGGGAGCCTGGGCTGCTGAGGAGCAGGGAGCCTGGAAGCTTGGGCAGGCTGGTGTGGAGCCAGGCAGGTAAGCTGGCAGGACACCAGACAGGATTCTGCTGGAAACCTGCCCAGTCTCCATCGGAATTTTGTCAAAATGGGCAATTTCCAGTGGAAACTGTTCCACCAGAATATTTCCAATCAGTGCTAATAAATAATAAACTACAAATAAGGGAACACTGAAACTTAACAGCTTCCTACAGCTCAGATAAATCTTTCTTGGCTGGCAGCAGGGCCGTCTCTAGCTATTTCGCTGCCCCAAGTACAGCGGCACGCCGCGGGGGGCACTCTGCCGCTCGCTGGTCCCACAGCTTCGGTGGACCTCCCACAGGCGTCCCTGTGGAGGGTTCGCTGGCCCCGCAGCTCCAGTGGACCTCCCGCAGGCATGCGGATGCTCCACCGGAGCCACGGGACCAGCGGACCCTCCGCAGGGACGCCTGCGGGAGGTCCACCACAGCCGCTTGCTGCCCTCCGGCAACCGGCAGAGCGCCCCCCGCGGCATGCCGCCCCAAGCACGTGCTTGGCGCGCTGGGGCCTGGAGCCGGCCTTGCCTGCAGGAGGTCCACCGGAGCCGCCTGCCGCCCTCCGGCAACCGGCAGAGCGTCCCACGTGGCATGCCACCCCAAGCACGCACTTGGCGCGCTGGGGCCTGGAGCCAGCCCTGGCTGGCAGATATCTAGCCCAGCTGATAGGTCCTGATTCTCCTCTCATTTATGCCAGTTTTACACCACATTAACTCCATGGACTTGGCTCGATCTGGAGTCAGTCTGCTCGCTCTGCTCTGTGCTGTCAGCAAATTATGAACTAACTTCAAGGGCACCTCTATGTCCAGCTCATGAGAATGGCTGAGAAGGGGAATGGAGATTCTGAAAAAGATGAAAAAGATACAGAACAAAATCTGAAGGGCATGGAAGCCTGCCCTTGTCATTCATAGCTCTGAGGGCTTGGTTTGTCTGGCCAGGTTTAGTTTTTAAGACGAGCTTGAAATTATGTTCATTTTGAATCCTGAGATGATCAACAGTATTTGAAATATATTAATAAATATTTTCTGAGTAACAAAAACCAGACATTGCTCCATTGATATTCATTTTAAGCCTTACATGAATTTGCTTCTTTAAAAATGATGATAATTCAGCTCTGACACTGGAAAGACAGAAACGCGTGATTTAACATCTTCAGGCCTGACTCCAAGTGCCCTTACACAAGTGTGAATCTGGAGCAACACCAATGAAGTTACACTGGTGTAAAACCTGTCTGAGAGGAGAACTGGGCCCTTAGATTTTCTGAGCAACAAAAAAATATAAAAGATGGGTTTGAATCTCTGGATCTGAACGGCTCTCTGATTTGGGGGGTTGGCGATCAGACCCTTGAGGCTCAGAACCCTCTCTAAAACAAAACACACAGGCTGATTATGTTATTCTGTTGCACAGAAAAACATGCATGCCAGGCCCCAGCATACTACACTACAGGGAGCAAAATGCCACCACAGAATGCATCATTTAAACACCTTTCATGAGCATAAAAGCAAGAATTCAATTTTGTTAACCAGAGGCTTCTATACCACATAGTTTTGCTGTAGTATAAAACCCTTTATTATGCATGTACTAACCGAGCCCAACCACGAGCCCCAGATTTTTTGCAATAATACATATGTATTATCTACAGCAGTGCCTAGGATCTAGGTCTCACAGTGCTACATTGCTGTTCAATCATATACAAGGGCCACAGAGACCTTAGAAAAATCCCAATATGTACAAATTCCTGTGCATGTACTACATTTCAACAGGGCAGATTCTGCCTCCATTACTCACACTGATTAGTATCTTACTCCTGCAGTAAGGTACCACCCAGCATGCACAAAAGTGGCAGTATCAGAGGCTATGTTGGTTTCTCTTAATTTTTCACTAGCACATGAAGTGTGAGTAAATGCTGACTGTATGATGCCCATACACAACACCAGGCAGATTTTTTACTGGGGATTAAGTGTGGTATCTATGCAGACATTCTCTAGGTCAGACTCTCCTCTCACTGAATATCTCCCGGTGAAACAGGGAAGAGAATTTGCTTGACTTTTTGTAATATACCTTTTTATTACCATTGGTTGAACCGTTCTCCTTCTCCCATCCCACCCTGATCTCAGCTACTAAATACAATTACCATGCTGCATTGAGTGGGAAAAGCCATACCTTAATCCTTTTTTCAGCAATGGCTCGATTAATAGCCACTGCAATAGCCACACGACCCTTCTGATCAGAGTACAAGATTCTAGCTTGGGAGCCAACTACCTGGAAAATGAAAATGCCACAGTGATAAGGTTTCCTCTGCAACTGGCTTATCTCCAGGCCCCGGGGTAGACTTGGCCCCCTCCACTGGAGAAAGCATGGAGTATTAATTTGTAAATAATCGGCTTTCAGAAATAAGAAATTAACACCCCCCATTGAACTGAGTTTTATCTACACTCACACAATGAGATTTATTTTTCTAATTAGCCGCTACAGTTCAGTAAATCCCACTTTTTAAATCGACCCCATTGTCAGGCCCACAATCCCCTTATCAACAGATGAGAAGCAGAGACTGGAACCGCTGGTGGTGGCGGTGGGCTGGAAGGGAGGAGAAATAGGGAGACAAAGATCATCAGACATCTGTCTCCCACAGCTATGCACCCATCCACCCCTTACTTTGTGGTCTTTAGTCTGGCTTCCAGCTGGGGGGGCATACCTGAATCCTGAAGTGCCTGCGGTTAACTGGCTATGGTGCTTAACTGTGCTTTAAAAATCGAAAGTCCATCTAATATGCAATGCCACAGGAGGAAACAGCCCTTTCCCCGCTTCTCCTGAAAAAAGGGTTACAGGACTAGAACAGCAGTTCTGAAGGGGAGAACCCAGGACAGGACAGCTCCTTCAAGGTCAGATATCAGGAACAGAGCTCAGGGGAAGCTGGTTATGAATAAAGTGTATTGTGAGCCTAAGTGGCCTTGTTGAAAAATAGAGATGCACTCAAGCCACAAAAGTTGGCTCTAGACCCAGTTTTTGAACATCCCAAAGTTGAGAGGGTGAGGTGTTGGTTTGGTTCATTATGAAGATGGGGCCATTCGCAACGTTTGGATCTGGAGCTAGGATCAGATTTCAAACACCCCTGGGTGGAAAGAGCAATGTTTGGAGACAGAGTTTGCACTGGGACCCCTTTTCGCTTTTTGATCTGGCTGTGTGTGAAAGAGGCTATGCATTTACCAAGCTGTGCTTCCCGGCTTCCCGAATCCAGTGGATATTGTCATGGTATTGCTGCTTCACAGATGCACGGACTGCAAGAGAAACCAAGAAAGCAAAAGGTTTAGAAAAATAAATGCAACATGCTCTAAATACTATGGAATTCAAAAACAGCTCTAGGGGTCAAATCCTACTCTTAACATAAGTGTAGCAGAGGAATATAGGAATGGCCATACTGGATCAGACCAGCAGCCCATCTAGTGGCCAGCTCCAGTTACTTTAGACCAGGGTTTCTCAAACCGGGGTTACCACTTGTGTAGGGAAAGCCCCAGGCGGGCTAGGCCAGTGTGTTTACCTGCCCCGTCCGCAGGTCCGGACAATCGCGGCTCCCACTGGCTGCAGATCGCTACTCCAGGCCAATGGGAGCTGCTGGAAGTGGCAGCCAGTAAGTCCATCAGCCTGTACCGCTTCCAGCAGCTCCCATTGGCCCGGAGCAGTGATCCGCAGCCAGTGGGAGCCACGATCGGCTGGACCTGAGGACGGGGCAGGTAAACACGCCAGCCCGACCTGCCAAAGGCTTTCCCTACACAAGTGGTGACCCCCGTTTGAGAAACCCTGCTTTAGAAGAAGATGCAAGAAATTCTACAGTAGGTAGGTGTTGGATGAGCTGTTCCAGATAATCTGAAGTGCTCTTCCAAATCCATAATGGATTGGTTTAAACCCAGACACATGAGGGTTTCCAACACTTTTGTTCACATTAACTATAACAACTCTGAATATTCTCGTTGTGCCTATAAATCATAGAATCATAGAAGATTAGGGTTGGAAGGGACCTCAGGAGATCATCTAGTCCAACCCCCTGCTCAAAGCAGGACCTATCCCCATTTTTACCCCAGTTCCCTAAATGGCCCCCTCAAGGATCTTGCTAAATTATTGGCCTGAGCAACACGCAGTGGCAATTATTTCCAACATCTAATTCCACACTGGGTGAAAAAGTATTTCCTTCTAGCAATTTCAACTTCCAGCAATGGAACCTCTACGGGAGTTGCTTATGTGTATCTGAAAACATAATCTGGTAAAATGGTTTTAACCACTAGAACATATTCTCTCATTTACATCTATGTAACTCCATGTAAGTCACTGGGCTCCACTGAGCAGCAACAGAAATGAAAGGGTGAGTTACATGTGGCGTGTAAGTTGGTCAGAAAATGAGTGTAAATGGCAAAGAAGTGTAGCATGCATCAGTCTGGCACGGGGTGTGTGTGTTGTAATACAAATCTAACGTTGATGACACTGAAGGTAACTGTAGCAGGTAAGCGACTAACAAGAGAGAGAGAGAAGGTGTAAAATAAAGTAGAGGCTCCTTTATTTTGCACCTTCCTTTTAGGTGTTTTTGCTGTTATAACTTTTCTTCTGCCCCTGGGTAAGTACAGTACAAGAATTTGCACATCCACTGAATGCCCAATCAGTACATGTTACACTATACAGCTCACACCCATTTCCTCATCAACTTACAATGGGCATGTAACTTATACAAATATATCCATCGGCACTGAATTTGGCCCAAAGACTTTCATGAGGTCTGAAACCGACCCCAGAGGGGCTTCATGGGGGTAAGTGAGGAGTATTGAGACTACTGTGTCTTTTCACAAGGCGCATGTTCAGGCAAATATGCACAGCCGAACTAGAAACTGAGGAAAGAGCTGGATATTGAAGATCAGGTTTAATATATTGCTAAAGAGAAATGTAAAATATGTTCATTTCTGCATAGGAAAGATACATTACTGCAGGCCTGCACTAGCAGTGAGATAGAAGCAAGATTGTTTTAATGATTCTGTAAGGAAGTGTCAGTGCTTTATGCGTTGGTTATGAGCACCTCTAAATTATACAGCAGGTATTAATATGTCAGCTCTTATCATCACAAGGAATAAAGGCTGAAACATCTGCTTGAACCATCCTTTCCTAGAAGACTTGCATTGAACTATAAAACCGTTACAGAAACATCCTATAGATATGACAACCTTAGGGTACTTTTAAAGTTTTACAAGGGTTTATAAAAATTATTCTACAGAATTTAACAGAGAATGAGATCCTTTTGATAGTTTTAAAATAATATCCCATAGAGTATAATTTTCTATTCAGTCCAGGGGTTCACATAAATCTATAGAAAGGATCTCATTCTCTATTGAAAACTATAGGCTTTTTCCTTAAGAGGAGCTAGTTGAGAAAACTGCTGTCATTCAACTAAGGCTATAGGGACATAGGACAACTAAATAAATCTGACCCTTCTACAGAATCCAAGACGTTATCAGGCTCCCTTTTCTAAATTTTGGTGTGTCCAGTGTTGAATTTTCTGTTAGTTCTGTGGGGGTTGGGGATAGTGTCCTTTCATTAAATCTTACCTCCTGGAACTGAAAGTATTGACGCTCCTTCTTGAGCCGCTGTGGCTCAACCTTGGACTAACTCCATGCATCTCTCATTTGTTAAACTGTTGCCTACTGTCTCTCTCAGGAATATGTCCCTAAATCAGACAGGCTACTGTGTTGCTTCTGGTATTTCACAGATACTGGTCTTTATTTAGGCTTTAGAGCACATTCTGGTCTTATAAAAATAATCCTCATCAGCAAGGAAGTTGATTCTCTGTCCTTGTTTGTTTAAATTTATTTTTTGCTGTCCAACCCTGTCAAATTATGACAAGAGTGGTGAGCAAATTCCTCATTTAAATTAGTTATTACGATCTCACTGCCATTTGGGCCTTGATCCAAAGAAGTCAAGTTCCCCAACGTGTGTCACAAGTGTTTTGCAGGTCAAGCGTGAAAATATACACAATAATACACAGTAATACGCAAAGTCCCTAGAGGATTTTAAACCAGTCTCCTCCTGTGTTGTGGGTTCACTGATTTTAAACAGCAAAATCATCTCCTCAAAAGGGGAAGAATGATTAAAATTGGAGATGAGTCCTGACTGAAAGTCTTGTTCTGAATTTGAAATTCCCCACAGTTCAGGCTGTTGGGCTCCCATCTTTTGGTTCAACCTTTTGCACTCTGTAACATTCAAATCTGGGTTTAGTTTTTGAATATGACTGATGTTAGGGGATGGCCTGATGCAGGATTTTGGTTTAGGCCATGTATATATTTACAATGGCTGAACAGCAAATAGAATAGTCGAGAACATGGGAGGTCAAACTGGAATCCATGAAAGGCTGTGTTTATTAGGTGCATTTTCCATTCCAAGTTCAGTTTTAATTTCTCTCTGAATTCCTCTGTCCATTGCTCTGCCAAGCACAACAGAAAATCCAATAACAGAGTTACCCCCAAGTCTGCTTCCATCTGCTGGGTTTTAAAATATCATTTTTATATCAATGTAAAAATACAAATAGCATTCCAATACCTTTACTCCTTGTAAGAGGTGCTTTCCCATATCCTTTCCATCAATTAGTGTATGTGCGTATATATATACACACCCACACACAGCACTCATATGCATATACTTACACAGTATTCAATTAATTTTGTATATACACAGTGTGAAACATTCAAATGTCATGTGTCGGCTCATTCTGGGATGGAAAAAATGACTGGAGGATGAATCACATGCCTGAGAAGTTGTTGTGTATTTATACTGCCCTAGTACACAATACAGCACCACAGTTGCCAACTTTCATGCGGTAAATAAGCACCCCAGCTTGCACAATAAAAGACAAAAATCAAGCTAATCCCATTTCAAAACAAGGCCAAAACAAGCCAATCCCTAACACTCTGTGACTAGATCCCCCCGGAGTGCAGGCTGGGACTGTGGGTGGGTCCGCTGTGCACCCCTGACTCTCTTCCCCCCTTGCCTCTGCTTGCCCCTTGCCCCTGCTTGCTTGAAGCTGATCAAAAAAAGCAGCAGCAAGCTACAAGCCAAAAACTAGCCAACAAGCAACTCACAAGCTGATTAAGCCAAAAACAAGCCCAGATTCTGCAGGTTTTTCTCACAGGTTTTGGCACGTCTGTACAGCACCAGATCTCACTCCATTTTGACAAGCATGGTGGGCCAGATTTTTAAAAAACACTCAGTACTCAGCAGCACTCGTATATAATGGGAGCTCCTGGGTATGGACCACTTTTGAAAATCTGACAACTATTTTGACGCATGTAATTCACATAGAACACAGTATCGAAAAACATCCCACACTAAGATGGTGCCGAGTGCCCTCCACTCCCGCTGAAGTCAATGAGAACTGAGGGCATTCAGCATCTTGGAGGATTGGGCTCTTATTAGTAACTCAGACCTGTGAAGGCTGGATAAGGCCATAACGCTGGGTGTATGTTAGGGGACAACAACAATTTAGTTCCTCTAGCAAGGCCTATTACACCATGTTTAAGCATGTGTGAAATATAAACTATAGAAAACTGGCACATCATTTCCCCAGAAATGCTACTTTTTATCTCCACAAGAGTCTAACGATTTTGGAAGGAGTCAGAGGCCTCCTGATTCACATTTTTCTGGTTACATCCTAATGGTGGTGTTCATGCACAAAGCAAAAACATTAAAAGAGAAAAAAGAAATGAAACCTTAGATTCTGATGTCCTTAAAAATGGCATTGATTTATGATCTTTCCTCTTACAGACTGTCTTAACAGCACAGTGCCACAAAGCTGGCCTTGGCAGCTCTTAATGACAACAGTGTGTTCTGGAGAAAAGCAAAACTGAAAATATAATACTTGATCTAGGGGCAAGAGAATGGGGTAGGCAGTTTTTAGGTTGGAGCTCAAGTCACTGGGGCGGGATAGTGTGGAAGCAGTAGGGGGTAGTCTGGAAATAGAGGAGCAGGGTATTCAAAAGCTGGGTGTAACTTAAGGGGATGATTCTGCTCTCTGCTTAGTGCGAATCAGGACAGAGGCAGGATTCATCAATAAGGCTAAGATTTTGTCATGGATATTCTTAGTAAAAGTCATGGGACAGGTCATGGGCAATAATGCAGAAATCACAGAAGCTCATGACTTGTCCATGACTTTTACTAAAAATATCCATGACAAAATAGGAAGCTCAGCTCGGGGTCCCCCTGCCACCTGGTGCTCTGGGGTCCCCCTGCAGCGGCTCAAAGCTCTGGGGTTCCCCCACCACCCACAGCAGCTCAGAGCTCCGGGTTACCCCCACCCACAGCCGGGGGACCATGCAGCTCCTGGCCGCCACCACGGGCTGAAGTCACAGAGGTCACTGGAAGTCATGGATTCCGTGATTTCCACAACCTCCATGAAAATATAGTAGCCTTATTCATCAGAGGTTAGATTACTAGCCTAAGACATGGGTTCAAGTCTCTGCTCTGCCACAGACTTACCTTGGACAAGTACACGTTCTATACTTCAGTTCCTCATCTGTAAATAGGGATCACTAGTACTGTCCCATGTCTGGGGTGTTGTAGTGGTAAACACATTCATAGATTGTGAGGTGCTCAGATACTACAGCGCAGGGGGACCAGATAAGTACTATGGATAGATAGACTGACTTTGTATAAAAGTGACAGTAGAATCAGGCCCAATATTTGCAAAAACAGCTGCCAATTGTACAGGCCTGTATGGGAAAATGATGGGAAAAAATTATTTGCCACCAAAACTGCAACCACAGATCAGGTAGTAAGGATTCCAAATGGGTGGAAGGGCAGGTGCAGATAATTGAGGTCAAATTTAATTCTCATCACAAAGTTGCACCCACAAAACTGGAGATCAGCTTGAGGTCCAGACAGAAATTAAACTACTGGCTTAAATGAATTTTTTGTTTTTCTGCAATTAACACATCCCAGTGAGGACTTACCTGGACTGTTTTCTTTAATACATTTAATGCTCACGAAAGGTGCCAGGTGGACAGCTTTAGACAACAATGTTGTGTGCATTTATCCTAATAACAGGTATCGTATAGCTAGCAGATGTACAGGGCTCCCTAAACTGTCCCACCCATGGGCCTCACATACAACCTGGTGCAACCACCTGGGGGTAAAGAGGTACATCAGCATCCCTGGCCTCTATTTCAGTTCATAAAACCCCAAAGGTGCCCATCCCTTAAAGCTGTGGGCGCCATGACACAAATGACATCACACAATATCATTCATGTTCCATGCAAGGAACTAACCCTTCAGCACAAAGCAGTAGCACTCCCCTACCTCACTGCAGTCCAGTTCACAAATGCCTCAAAGCCACTCCTGCATGCCTAGAAGATTAACATATCCGGGGATAGGCAGACCAAGGAGGGAAGTGAATTCTAGAGTTGAAGGGCCCTCATAGTGAGTGCCCTGCCAGCAGCTCCCTCTCAATTAAATTGAGGGAACTGCCTCTAGCTTGAGCACCTTTGATGACTTTAACTGCATCATCACATATGCTGGGTGAGAGCTGGTCTTTTAAGCAGACTGTTCTCAAGCTATTTCCAGCTTTAAGACCATCCGCCTGAATTCTACAGATAGCCAGTGCAGCTCCCAGAGCACTGGTGTCATATACTCTTGACATGAAAGCTTACTTAATAAGCAGGCTACTTCATTCTACCCGAGCTTTAGCCTCCAGTTCTTAAGGCCTAGCCCCAGGTCGAGCGTATTACTGAGCTATTGGCTAGAGCACTAGACTCAGGAGACCTGTATCTTATTTCTGGCTCTGCCACTGGCCTGCTGGGTGACCATTGGCAAGCCATGTTACTGCACTGTGCCTCAGTTTCCCCACCTGTAAAATGAGGATAATACAGTTGCCCTCCTTTGTGAAGCATTTTGAGCTCTACTGATCAAAAACTCTTAATAAGAACTAGGTGTTACTACTATTATTATTAGCTGAGTCTCAAGCTGATAAAGATCTGGATAGATGCAGCAAAATCCATACCATAGGCAGATGGGAAATAGTGCTCTTAGTCACAGCTGCAGTTTACGCATCTAATAGCAGCCCTGGGCTCCATAAACCCCCTAAATAGTGCTTGTAAGTCATAAAGATGGCTGCACTCCTTGCTGACTTTAATACCTATGCGGAGCAGACAAGAGCTTGGTTTTTTAGGTCTTGCCTGAAAGACACAGTAAACTCCTTTGACTGCACTCCATTCTTCACAAAACTTGCACTTTTTATGACAGAAAAAGAGTTGATATCCTACCTCCCTGATGTATAGCATCTTCGAGCACTGATGTGGCGATTAAGTCAGTGGTAGCCAGATCCTGTGGGTCACCTGAAGTACAAACCCAACGGAATGGTCCAAATCCCAGGGAAAAAATGTCTCTGGGAAGAGAACATGTTTCATTAAGAGATAGTTGAAATTCCTGTCTGATTTATCCTGGCAGTAAGCAATGCTTTTCTTTCATTAACTGAAGATGGAAGAATTCTAAATATTTCAAACAAACTAATCTAAACAGAAAGCACTTGGGACCATTATTCCAGAATTTAAACAATGCTGTCTCACCAAGACATCACCTGGTGTTGGGGGGAAAATCACAACCACACTTGAGTGCTCACAGCCTTTGATAGAAAACTCAAGGCAGTTTATCAAACAGGGGTGTTCCCCAGTTGACCACAGGTCCATTCATAAAACAAGATCTTGGAGGCCTGGCTCTCTCCTTCTTTACACCAGGGTACCTGATTAACACCAGTGTGAGAGGAGCACCCAACTCCTCGTTTTAATGTCCACAGATAAACCTGTAATCATTTACAGAGTGAGGGCTTGATTCAGCCTCTCTCTTGCACCCTTATCTAGTCATTTACAGCTATGGACAGTGAATGCAAAGTGGGTGTAAATGTACCCATCCGTGGAAGAGAGTGGAGAAGTCTGATTTGGCAGCATTCTACCTTACATTGCACTTAGCAGGCCAGAGGATCTGGCCCTTTCTGCTCCCATTGTGCTTAGGCTGGCCCCTCGTCTGGTATTACACCAGGCAGTCCTGCTTTTCCAGGGTTTGTTCTCTATCCATACTCAGACAAAACTGGATGTAGTTTTACCAGATAGGGATGCCCTTTAGAAGGGCGTGCTGCTTAGTCCCCGCCAGGGTGACCAGGCACGTGAGTGGGGGTGGAGTGGTGTGCTCTTAAAAATGGCTCCCCCTGTGTGGTGTGACCTCGCATGCACCATGCATCCAAGGTCATATCGCTAGTGGCGGAGCGGCATGCCCTTAAAAATAGCAACCTCCATGCAGCGTGCACCTCACATGGGGGGCAGAGCAGCACACTCTTAAGAATGGCATCCCCCATCTGGTATTGGACAAAACCATATCCAGTTTTGTCTGAGTACTGGATAGCGGACAAACCCTAGAAAAGCAGGACTGTCCAGTATAATACCAGATTAGGGGCCAGCCTGAGCAGAAAGTGCCAGATTTGGATGTGTGGCCAAGGTCACGCCAGAGGGGAAAGGGTCACGCCAGCAGGGGCAGGCTCATGCCGTTCCTGGAAATACTGGTATGTCTACTATTCTGGGAATGCATGAGTGGCCACCCTAATTGTGCCACTAATCCAAAAGGAGTCAGTCTCGCCGCAGGGTAGTGAGAGGTGGCAAATCTATGTATACAGCCATATATCATCAGGGCACCACTACAATGCCAACTCTGCTTTCTACATGTATATAAATGTCTTCCAGAATTATTGAGCTGTTAAGGGCCAAGTCCTGCTTGCCTTAGTGCATATGAGTTGTCCCCATAGGCCTGATTCTAATATCACACTGATGTATAACAGGAGTAACCACAGGGAAGTCAACAGACTCTTGGCCTTGTTCCAGTTGTTTTCCATTACTCCAGCATACACACGTTCTTCCTAGCCATGCTGGGCACTGCTCCAGTGCAAATGAGCACATGGCCCACACAACGGCAATACTAGTGCAAGTGACATAGAATCAAGACATGATGTCTGAGATAATTCTTTGCTGAAGGCCCCTCCCCATCATCAGCATTTTACTCTTCAATAGGCCTAGTCAGGGTTTGGCCCTGTAAGTGGGGTCTCCAAGTTAACATATTTTTTGGATATTCTCCTAAAAAGCAGCCCAGTTTATGGGTCTGCTTCTACAGTAAATGGAAATAGCTCTTTTCCCCAAGTTATCTATTCCTTCCAACATACCCCATAATGTGCTGAACATAGGAAGGGTATCGGAATTCAGTTTTATTGGCTCCTCTTTTCTCGACATCAGCGCCTGCAAAAGGATTTTAATTGCACATTAGTTGATGAGAAGAACAGCAACAAACGGACCTGATAGTACCCTTGAGTTCATGCATGACTGCATCCCTGCCTGGACAGGTCTTCCCCTGCCACACCGAAAAAGGAGGTCAGATCTCTGCTTGATGGTACCTTCCTTTTCCTAGATCTCACTCTGGGGTGCTGTGTGAAAGGAGGGGCGGGGACTGGGTGGACCTGGGGAGGGTGGTGGGCAGCAGAGGATCTTCTTTAAGGGAATGATGGAGGCAGCTGTGGTCAGGGCAGTCCTCCACTGGAGCTGCTCTGCCAGAAAGCTGGATGGGTAGAGGGAACATTGTCCCAGAATCAACTTTCAGACAAAATGCTTCTGTATGGAAGGCCAGGGCCTCCTGTATATACCGGGGATTGTGGAAAGTCACACAGCTCATACCTTGAGGGTGAGCAACCACCTCCTAAATTGAAAAAGGCAGGAGAAATCTATAGGAAAACCTCTGTGATTTCTTCCCCCTTTCTATGCGATTTCCCACAAGGGAAGCAATACAGGTTGCTCTAAATTAAACTAGAGCAGAGAAGCAAACTGACACAGCTGGCCCACCTTGGCTTCTTCCCGCCTTAGAAATACGATGCTCTCCTGGGTCTTAACATTTCAGACTCCAAGAGAAATTCTCTTAAAATCTCTCACCATTTCTTCTATTTGTTTTAAATGTTTTTGTTAGAAGAAAGAAAACTGGGAATAAATGAGTGGCAACAGCAGCTGAAAGCAATCAAACAAATTAATGATATTCACCAGGTCCTGTATTTTGCGGAAGCCACCTCCCAAGACATCCTCCAAGCCGACCCTACTGCTTTCTTTTCCTTATTTTTTTTAATTGCTCATTTTTTATTTTTCTAGTTTTAAAATGTCAGCTTGTAAAAGAAAAGAAAATACCCTACCAAATCCTGCATCACCAACAGGGCAGACTTAAAAAGTGACCCGAAGCCTTTGGGGTGAGATTTTGTGCTGCACCACAAAACTCACGGCCCGAGGGGAAGGAGTGAAGGCACTTTTGTGCTTTTACAATTCTAGACTGCTCTGTGGGCAGAACCTGCCCCAGCCAGGCTTGTATCTCAGGAGGGGAAGCGCAAAGGTGGGCTAGCCATGTGCCTACCACCAGCTCTGTAACACAGAGCAGCTTAGAATGTTTGTCCCACCCTTAGCCATGCCTCTTAAACCAGAGGGACCTCATAGATCAGCATATGGCTGGTCAGTACAGTGCCTGAACCAGAGAAATTTTTCCCTGGCTGGCCAAGGGACTTTTACAGCCACTGTACATTGTGCAGGGGCCACAGTAGAAGGGGGAGTCCCCTCCCTGAACATTTTAAGTGCTCTAAAGGTGTTCCTTGTTCATATATTTTAAACAACCATTCTGCATGGAAATGTCTTTGCAGCTATTTTCATTTCGATAGTTTAAAAATGCAATGGACTAAAAATAGAATTCCCGAGGCTGCCTCCTTAGACGTTTTCTGTTACAAAATGATTAACGATGAAAATTGCTAGTGCTTTAAATGTTGATGCCCTACCATTCACACAACCTAGTTTGAAGATCAGATGAAGGAAATATATTGGGTCAGATGCTCAGCGGGTGTAATCTGGCATAGCTCCACTGACTTCAATGGAGCTAGACTGATTTACACCAGTCAAGGATCTGAAGCAATATATTCTACCCCTAAAGAAAGCAGATGTCTGCTACGTTTTCTTTGTACTTTCAGTTTGTCTGGTCTGCATCCTGACAAGCTGCAAGGGTCTGTTTGCAATGCTAAGGAGGCTTTAGAAGATTCCCTTGTAAATCTCTGGTGGGCTTGAGTTTAAGGGCAACGGAGCCATCTGGAACTGTAACATTTGCCACCTGCTCCTGTCCAGGATGGAGAGGGACATTAAATTAAAAATAAGTGTTGTGAGGGGTGCGATGGAGAAGGGAATTATAATCCTAGGCCCTGATCCTGCAAACACCTCCACATAGGCAGATTCCTGCACCAGTGAGGCTCTGCATAGGAATCCACTCACACAGAGGCAGCTGTAGGATTAGGGCCTTATTTTGAAAATTGCAGACTGGGATGCTGTTACCTTGCGTAGGATGGAGGTACGAGCAGGACAGGCGCTAGGGTTTTGAGTGCCCTAGGCAGACGGAAATTTTGCCACCGCGCGCGCTGCTCCCGCAGCTCCGGTGGAGCTGCCGCAGTGGTGCCTGCGGAGGGTCCAGTGTGCCTGCGGGCGGTCCATCTGAGTTGCGGTGTGCCTGCTGCCCCCTCCGGCGGTGCCCTGACCCAGGGGACACCCTGGGCTGCCGGCTGCCGTGGCAGCTCAGACTCCCTCTCTGTCCTAGCAGCAGGGGCTGCTCAACCATTTAAAAAAAATTGGGGGGTGCTTTTTGGCGCCCCCAAATCTCAGCGCCCTAGGCAACCACCTAGTCCGCCTAAATGTTTGCACCGGCCCTGGGTACGAGTATCCAGATTGGTACCCTCTGTTCATTTGCTGGCGCAAGTTGTGCCAACCGAATGGAGGTTTGTCTTTAGAAAGCTTGGCCACTGGAGTCCATCATCTGTGCCCAACATTGGGTGCAAAGTTGTGGATGTGAAATTAGAGGACGCTTTAAAAATGCGTATTTAATTTTTTCTCCTTTGAGGAAAGACTGAGACTTTGCTTCTCATCGACCCCCTCAAAAAAGTCAGTGCTGTTACTTTAAAAACAAAGGGCCAGCTTTTCAGTGGTGCTAAGCACCCACTTCTCCCACTGACTTGACTTGGAACTGTGGGGGCTCAGCACCTCTGAAAATCAGAAACAAACAGTACAGAATAAAGCCCAATACCACTAACCTGCATGAGAAAAAGAATGGCACTAATTTAACGTCCAGGTAGGGCTGACTCTGACTGATAGAACAGGTCTTCCAAATTGATTGTAACAAAGGTAATGAACTATATTTTACCTGCTGGAAAGGAGAGAAGTCTCCTGGTTACATCTAGGAAAGCCAACATCTACTCACCGGCTCTCTGAGCTTCCAAGAGAAAAGCATTGCCATAGTCCCAAAAAAACATGCCCTTATCAGACAGCCTGTTTATAGCAGCCACTTGTCTCCTCAGACTGAAAATAAAAAGGCAGAAAGTTAGCTCTGAGGTTCATTCACTTATACAAAAGATTAACGTCAGGAACACCCTAGCATTGCTAATATGGCCTGGACTGTGAAAAGGTGGGGAGAGTGAGATAGATGACTTTGAAAGACTCAAGATCAACTCATGTTCTAAGCCACCAGATACCAAATAAAAATACTTTCCACTTCTGTAGCATCTGTTTCCCCAAGCTCTCCAAATGCTTTACAAATATTAAGTGAACCTCACAACACCACTGTGAGGTAGGTAAGTAACACACAGGAGTCACCTCATCCAGCTCAGAAATGCAGCCATCTCTGGGGTGGAACACAACAGCTGTTCAACAGCACACAGCAATACTGCCTGACAGCTCAGGAGAGGAAGTGAAGAATAGTATCTTAACTAGCTGAAACTACAGAGATGAATTCAGAGAAGCAGAATGTAGCTATTGTACATGAATAGGAATTTGGCTCACAGCCCAATTATCACCCACACTCTTATGAACACTGCCAGTGGATCTTTAATGACCACAAGTGATGAGGAGCTTGGTTTTATGGGTTATCCACAGGAGACCTCCTGTCTCAGCACCATACCTGCTAACAACAACCTGCGACACAGGTTAAGAGCCAGGGTGAAGAGTGTCACCTACTAAATTAACAACAGTGCTTCCCAAAGGTCTCCCATCCAAATAATAAGCCAACACAGCTTCTGAGATCTGACAGGAAAAATTGAAGAAGGTGGTACTGCTAGAGACTGCCTCTTAGCACAGAGCTGGCGGTTTCCAGTGATTAGGTAAACCAATTAAAGGCCAAGTAACTTCAGATCGTTATATAATGTGAGCAACTCCCATCACTGTCTCCTCCCTATTTCTGGAACAGAGATCTAAACATTTCAGGCAGCAAGAGAGCTGCCACTGCTAATCTTTGTAACCTCATTCTTTAATTCCTAGTGCTGGTAGTTATAGACTGAAAACCCCCAGCAACTGGCAAAGGCTCAAAATCAATACAGCTGGGGCTCTTAAATTTGTAATGGTCTCAGAAATAAAGTCCTCTTCCAACAAAGTCATTTGCTAACTTGGTTTTAGATCAAAAATCAGGAAGTTAATGAAACTGCTTCAGCCCTCTCTGACCTCTTCCTTGGAGATCTTTGCAATTCTCTGCTCCTTTTCTTTTTCCCTTCAAAGCATGCACAAGGTCTGGGCTATTTTGAACTGGCTGCAGTTTCCACTTGTTTCTTGGACTACAGTAGAATCACAAAAAACAGAGATTAAAAAGACCCCAGTAGATAATTTTCCTCTTGCTTTCACTGGTATAAGTCATGAGTGAAGACAATGCAATTAAATTGCTAATTAAGAAGAGAATCAGGCCCTAGGCCTATTCTGAGAATACCTTTTTCACTGCTTGTTTTCACAGCTCCTGATTCTAATCTCACTTGCAATGGTGTAAATCAGAAATCAACAGAATTACACCAGTGCATAACCAATGAGATTAGGGTCCCTAAGTTATTCTGTATCTTACAGAAAGGTCCTGCTGGAAATTAGCTTTGCTGTTACATACAGCATCACCCTCAGAACAGCATCTAAAATGAAGACCTGGGAGACTCAAATCATTATTTTTGGCCCCTGGGCCAAAGCCAAACAGATGACAAACACAAATTCTAGCCTCTGATGGTAAAAACCGCTTCAGCAGGAGTGTTTCCAAGAGGAAGGAGAACAACAGGGGTGAAGAGTGATAGCACTCAGAGCCAAAGAACCTCTGTAACTGCAAGCACCTGCTGGGTTTTAGTGAAGAACAGTAGCACTGTTCCCTGCTCCTACCCAATTAGTGAAATTACTAGCAAGCCTGGAAAGGATACAGAATAAAGGTGTTGTTGATTTTCTGCTCTCGATGTTTAACAACAACTCACTCACATGCTAGGTACCCTTACATAGGCTACAAACCCCAATAAATTGTTGAAATAGATCCAAGAAGATATTTTCAGACCTTAGTTCATTCATATACAACAGGGAATGACCCTGCAATGGCAGGTAGAGGAACTAAACAATCTGACAGACCATTTCCCTCTCTAGAATCTGTGAGGTCGATTCTATATCAGTTACACCGATGTGAAAGCAGTCATGCCACAGGAGCTAAGAGTTCAACCAGTGTGACTTCAATGGCATTACTACAGATTTACACTGAGAGAGCTGAGAGCGGAGTCTGACCCACTGATTCTATGAACTCTATTATGGGGAAGAAAAGAATCTGGTCACTGGAGAAGCAAAATAAACACTGAGCCTAGAAACAGTTAGCCACCAAACCTGCATAATCTAGGTTGGATGTTTTTCTAACAGATCTGCTCTTGAAATTAATTTGTGGAAGTTCTATGGTCTGTGTTATGCAGGAGGTCAGACGAGATGATCACAGTGGGTGGCCCTTTCTAGCCTTGGAATCTATGAATCCGTAATTGTTTACCTTTCTTGCACAAGGGTACGGAACCTCCCTGGATTGGTAGACATGAGCTGGTTTGCCTCCTCAAAGCTGAGCTGCACGGGGTAGTACCCTCCACTGAACGGATTGTGACAGGAGGTTTGGTCAGATCCAAGATCAACTAGCTGCTCTCCTGTTGTATCAAGTTCATAGACAAGCCTCTCCCTATGGATAGGAAAGATAATATATAGACTGCTTGTCTGGTGGCTGCCATTACAAACATCACCTCATAGTTACATTCCTTGTGAGCATCAACAGCGCCAATTAGGAGTTCTCAGGAATATCCCTAAAGATTTTTTGAAAATATTACAAGGATATCCTGGATTGGCAATGTCTGTTTGTGGATGCCTGATATAAGTATAAATAATGCTTGTTATTGATTTCAATGGGCTTTGGATCATGCCACAAAAGCAGCAAATTTTCTATTCTCAATATTCGGATTACCAAGAGATTGTCTTTCATTAAGACACTATTCTCTAGTTTCTGATTACCAACAAATTATTTTATTAGGACACCACTCTGTGTTTTGTTACCTTTGTTCTCTCTTGCCAAAGCCAAAGCTACTCATTTGTGCCTAAAAGGGGTACTTTGGTCGGCAAAATGTAATTCCCAATTTGGACACCAGGGCTTTACCTCCACGAGTCAAGATGCAGCTTCACTGGTTGGTCTGAAGGACAATTCCCTTTATCTACAAGCTTGGACATTATTCCAGGCTAATTAACACAGAAAAGTGCCATCTACCATCTGGTACTTACCAAAGATCTACCACATTCCCATGGTAGCCCAAACTGAGGATAATTTTATTCTCTCTTGCATCTCTGTAATAGAGTAAAAATGGAAATGGATGAAGAAAATTCATCATCTGGAATAGCTGCAGTTTACAAACTACACATAAACAACCAAAGCAGTCACTCAAAAGAACAGAGAAAAGTATAAGTGGATTCCAGCAGCAAGACAGGTTATGAACACTATCAGCCTAAACCTGCAAGAGGATCCCTATGTTGCAGAGGGATTCTAGGTGCATAAGCAATACAAGATTATACACTGTACCAGGAACTGGACAATGCACAGAAGAGCCAGTGTTCTTATTTAGACAGACTTTCTGTCTGAAAGAGTTTCAGAGTGTGCAGTTAATACTGAACAGGTTAAGGTGCCGGACAAGTCAAATACCATTCGTTTCACTTAAAAACCTCAACAATATTCTTTAAATCCACATTCCCAATATGGAGATTTTATACTTTCACCCAGCTCATCCTTTTCACACCAGATTCTGTAACGGAGCTATGGAGTAATAACAAGACGGAGAATTCATGAGCTGAATTTCTAAAACATGGGCCTGATTCTCTTCTCATTTACCTCAATCAAAAGCAGAGGCGATATGAGGAGAGAGATCCTATAATCCTTCCCCCACACACCCATGTGGGGCATTGCAAGGGCTGCTGCGGTTACTTCAGGCCTTGAGCAGGATTTAGCACATAGGGACAAACACAGCACTTCATGAGTCATACCTGAGCCGAGCAATGCAGTGATCCAGGCTATCGGTGATTTCCATCAGCCAACCTTGCCTATAACGTTTCAAAAGTGCAGCTTCATCAACCTGAGACAAATTGCATATTTATTTCAGGACTCTCATCTCACCTACCGAAGAACTTCTCCATTCTCTCTTTAACTTTAAAACAATCCTGGATGAAACACTAACAAATGTACATAACACAACACTTCTGCATTGGCTTCAAGGTGATGGGCTTGGTGATCTAAGAGTTGTTTTTAATTTCTAGCTTCTAATATTCCATCAGTTCTGGTTTCTGTTGTTTCAACCCAGGAATGAAACAAGAGCTGAATCTTTTCTCCAACCACCTCCCAACCCCAGACTTTGTGGTTTTAATAAAATGGGAGCCAGATCACTGCTTAATTAGTAATGAAAGAGGTGTCAGGGCTCAAGCAATTTTTTTTACTTTCATAAACAACATGGCAAGCCCAGAGGTGCTGGGGCTATGAACTGCCAAGCCCAGAGGTGCTATGGCCCAGCACAAATTAAGCACTGAGACAGATCCAAACCAATCTGGTTTTGGAAAAACAAACTCCTAATGAGAGCTGATTAGGAAATAATATCTTCCCCACAAAAAATTTTAACAACAATTTTTTAATTTCTCTTGGAATTCTTCGTGTTTTCACTGAAAAACTGAAAACAAAAAATGTTTCCATTTTCAGATTTTCAATGAAAACTCAAATATTTTCTGCAAAACTTGAAATTTGTCATTTAAAACGTCCGTTGAATCAAAAAGCCATTTTCTGTTGAAAACACAGTGATAGCAATTTTTTCACCAGCTCCAGCCCTGACTAAGGGAGGTTTTGCTGAACCAAAACCATCACTGGATTTGGTCTTCTCTTGACCGTTTGGAAATTTTCAAAAATCTCAGCTAAAAAGGAAACAAAATGAGCAAAAGATATTTTCCTTTTTCCAGTCAACTGTCACTTCTATTAAAAAAATGGGTCAAAATGGGACCCAAGTATCCAATGCCCTTGTCGTTCTGAACTTTGAGGGTCCAGATAAGATGAATCCCAAATTTGAACCCTGCACCACCATTAGTTTTGGTGTGTTTCTGTGTCTATGTGCGCGAGACAGAGACATACACAAATCGAGATACATACCATGGAGGCTTTGGCAGTGACTCCACATTTAAGGATTAATAGGCAAACATTTGCATCTCTAAGGCTTCTTATACGAGTTATGATGAGTTTCAGACACCATACAGGCTGCAAAACTCATGCAAGCCAATTTTCTGCTGCACCACAGCAACCGATTAAAGCAGCCAGGCTGGTGTGCATGTACATACACACAATTTTATAATAAACATTTAAACTGCCACACATTCCCACAGCCCACTCCCAGCATTTTCTTTCCACCATTTTCAGCCACCCAGTCATTTATATGTAAACAAAAAAAGTTAGATCAAGCCCAAAATATATAATGCCCATCAAAGCTGATGGAAAGCCTCCTCTTGCCAAGTTATTTCAGTGTGTGAAACATGCCATCAATTCGCATGCCACTGATTAGCAATATCATTAAAAAACCCTGGTTTTGGGCAACACCCGTGGAGCAGCACACTAAGAAGTCAGTTACATAGAGGAGACTGCTTCTCTTTGTATGCTGTTTTAGTACCAGGCAAAACAACAGTGATGGAGAAAAGAATGCAGAATGGTACATGACAAATAAATGGGTTCTGCTGCTACAATTCTAAAAGTCTGAGTGCTGCACTGATTGGACTATCTAAATCCTTTGTGTTATAGTATCTTATATACTGTATTTCTGACCTATCTTGATAGGATCTTGGATGTCACTTCATAGACCCCACCAACACGCCCAAATAAATTAACTTCCTTTTCACCAGATTCTAGAAAATCTTTTATGCTCTTTGATCAGCAAGTCAACAGTTTTTAAAATGACATCAACCACATGGGTTCACATCATACCTAGTGTACCTCCAGTGGGACTAGTGGAGTTATGCTAGGGATTCTCCTCTCTAACCTTATACCCCTGCATAATAAGTTAAAGAGGCCCCAACAGGTAGTTTATGCCCCAAAGTGAAGCTATGAAATATATTTTATATATATATATATATATATATATATATATATATATTTTTTTTTTTAAAACATACCTATGCAGGGTTTGCAACAATTTTGCTAGCATATGAATAGCTGTCAGGGAATCAGACCTTAAAAAATGAGACAGAACCAGCAGTAATTCCCCTCCAACCCTGCAACACCTCTCAGAGAGTTGGGTAGGGTGCAGGCATGGAACTAGAGCCAGTGGCCACAAGACTGCAAAGGAAGTTATGCTACAGGCGACCAGAGATTGGTGCAGAAGAGAATGCCCACTGAAATGATAGGCCAGGCTCTGCATAGTTCTATATGGACTTCCCAGCTGATCCACCGGTTTTACTGGCTGTCAAGGCTGGATCACAGGCAGCCAGATCTAGTGATCAGAGCCAAAGTCCACAGTCAGAAGTCGTTTTGGTCAGGATACCAGGAGATCAGAAGCAGGAGACACACTGGAGATCAGAATCAAGAGTTGGTAACCAGAGTCAGGCCAGGTCAGGAAACGAGGGGGTCAGAGGCAGGAGACACAAAGGAGATCAGAACCATGAGTCAGAGGTAATGAGCCAAGGGAGCAGAAGCAGGAGCCACAAGGTACACAGTCCAGAGCAGGGTGGATCCCAGTTGTTCACCCAGCTTCCTGTTCCTAGCTTAAGTAGAGCCAGCAGGCCAATCAGCTGGGACTCCACCAATAGGATGTCAGAGGTGGAACCTCAAACTAGAGTTGGGCTTCATGGGTCCATCAGTTGTCAGCAGGCTGCCAAGTGGAGGGTTGATGCATGGCTCACACCGTGGACCTAGGTTTGAGGCCTGTGGGTCATGACACTGGCTATGTTCCTTTCCCTCTTTGAGTTGGCCCAAACTCGTCCCCATCAGATGACTTAAAATCTTGCTGCTGGAGTCTGGGGCACAGGTTCAATCCTACTGTGGTCTTACCAATGGGAGGGCATTATATGGCACTTAACCCCAGTCTGATGTTATCACTGTTGTGAACAATCAGCTTTTTAAAAAACCCCTTTTCAAATGTTTTGTATTGGTAAGCCCTGGCCCTGATCTTGTAGTCTTCACTTAAGCAAAAATCTCATCCGAATCAACAGTGCCTCAGGCACACTTTATATTAAGGATATATGTATGATGGGTTAGTAAATGACTAATGAATGGTTTAATAAGTATTTAGTCAATTGTCCTACAGTCCCATAGGTCAGTGGTTCTCAACCTTTTGGGCTCAGGACCCAGCTGTAAATGTTTATGGCCTGTTGCAACTCAGTAAATAGTCTGGAAGTGGATTCCCTGGGGTGGTTTTTGTTGGGTCCTGCCTCCCCGGGGTGTTGGGTCCTGCCCAGCACTGGGTTGCCAACTTTCTACTCACACAAAACCGAACACCCCTTGCTCCACCCCCTGCCCAGCCCCTCCTATGAGGCCCCATTTCTGACTCACTCCACCCTTCTCCCTCTGTCACTCGCTCTTCCCACCCTCACTTATTCACTCATTTTCACCAAACTGGCTAAGGGGGGTTGGGTTCGGGAGGGAATGAGGGATCCGGCTGGGGGTGTGGGCTCCAGGGTGGGGCCAGAAATGAGGAGTTCAGGGTGCAGGAAGGAGCTCTGGACTGGGGAGTGGAGCTGAGGGCTTCGGAGTATGGTAAGGGGCTCCAGGCTGGAAAAGAGTTGGGGTGAGAGCTCCAGCTGGGGGTGCAGGCTCTGGTGTGGGGCTGGAAATGAGAGATTTGGGGTACAGGAGGGGGCTCTGGGTTGGTGCTGCAGGGTTTGGAATGTGGGCAGGGGCTCTGGACTGGGGCAGGGGGTTGGGGTGCGGGGGGGGTAAGAGCTCCAGCTGGGGGTACAGATTCTGGGGTGGGTTTGGGGTGCAGGAGGGTGCTCCAGGCAGGGACACAGGGGTTTGGAGGGTGGGAGTGGGATCAGGGCTGGGCTTGAGTGCAGGAGGGGAGGGCTTTAGCTGGGGGTGAGGGCTCCGAGGTAGGGCTAGGGATGAGGGTTTTGGGATGCAGGCGGGGGCTCTGGACTGGGGCCGAGGGGTTTGGAGGGTGGGAGAGGGGTCAGGGCTGTGGCAGGGGGGTGGGGCACAGGAGGGGGTCAGGGTGCAGGCTCCCAGCAGTGCTAACCTTAAGTAGCTCTCGGAAGCAGTGGCATTCCCCCCTCCAGCTCCTACGTGGAGGCGCGGCCAGGTGGCTCCGGGCACTGCCCTGTCTGCAGATGCCGTCTCCGCAGCTCTCATTGGCCGCAGTTCCTGGTCAATGGGAGCTGGAAAGATGGCACTTGGGGTGGTGACAGCATGTGGACCTCCCTTCCTGCTTCTATGTTTAGGTACCAGCTAGGGGACATGCCATTGATTCCAGGAGCCATGCAGAGCTATGGCAGGCAGGGAGCCTGCCTTAGTCCCACTGGGCCACCAACCAGACTTTTAACAGCCCAGTCAGCTGTGCTGACCAGAGCTGCCAGGGTCCCTTTTTGACCAGGCATTACCTGGCAATCCTACCCGGCACTCAACCCACAGTGGCAGCTCTGGCAGCTCCTGTGCTGTGGGGCTGGCTGGGCTTGGCTCTTGGCTCTGGGCATTGCAACCTCCAGGGTTTCAGTGCTGCTCAGGTTTGGCCCTGCTCCCTGACTGGACCAAATTTGTGTGAGTGGAGTTGTGACCTGGCTCATGGGGTTGCAGTGCCACTCATTCACATTTGGCCTATTTGGACTCCTGTCATCATGACAGCTGGGCCAAATTTGAGCAGCACTGGGATCCCAGAGGTTGCACTGCCTGGAGCAGGGAGGCAAAGCCAGCCAGCCCTATGGGATAGGAGCTGCAACGTGACCCAATTTTGTGTTGAGAAACCCTGACATAGTTCGGTACGTTTCTTCCTTTTAAACATCTATAACTCCTTCTACTGATGGGTGCTGGCTGGTGAGTCTTGCCCACATGCTCAGGGTTTAGCTGATCGCCATATTTGGGGTCGGGAAGGAATTTTCCTCCAGGGCAGATTGGCAGAGGCCCTGGAGGTTTTTCGCCTTTCCTCTGTAGCGTGGGGCATGGGTCGCTTGCTGGTGGATTCTCTGCAGTCTGAGGTCTTCAAATCACAATGTTGAGGATTTCAATAACTCCAGTCATGGTTAGGGTTGTTATAAATGTGTATGGGGTAGGGTTTGTGGCTGCCTTGTGCAGGAGGTCAGACTAGATGATCATATTGGTCCTTCTGACCTATGAGTCTATGAGTCTATGTCAAAAAACCACCCAATTCACCCTCCCCTGAGCCAATGCCTCATCAGGCTGGCACAGTAGCTTAACGTACAAAAAGGAGTGACGTAGCCAGCATCACATCGAATTAATTGGGAACCCATTTTGCAGATGGGTGAACTGGAGGTGCCTTTTCAGTGTCAGATCGAATGAGACTTGAACCCACAACCTTCTACTGATGTGCTTACAGCTATCTATGCTATTCATGTCTGTACATACTTATAATCTAATCTACTTATTTGTTAACTCTTCTGAATAGTTTATAAATGAGCTTTAGTATAAAGTCGTGAAATGTGATATTTCTGTCCAAGTAAGAAGGGAAGATGAGGTTTTATAGAGTTGAAAATTGTTAAAAATTAGAAGGGAGGTTGTCATAAACAGATTGTTAAGGGTTAATGTCTCTATTTACCTGTAAAGGTTACAAGCAGGGAGACTGGAATACCTGACCAGAGGACCAATCAGGAGACAAGATACTTTTAGATTGGTGGAGGGAAGTTTTGTGTGGGTCTTTGTCAGTTGTGTGTTCTTCTCTTGGGAGGTCTAAGAGAGACCAGACATTACTACAAGCTGTCTAAGTTTCTGTTCAAATAGTAAGTAAGAACAGGCAGTTTTAGTCTTTTTGATGTGTTTTCTCTATTGCAAATGTGGATCTGGTGCGTTAACTTTATATGTGTAGTTGCTGGGAATATTTGATTTGTATTGGTACTGGGGAAAGTTTCTCTAGTGCTGTAAGCCTAAAGGACCCTGTAATATTTACATCTTGAACGTACAGAGATAATTCTTTACTTTTTCTTTCTTTTATTAAGAAAGATTTCTTTTAAGAGAACCTGATTGATTTTTTTTCCTTGTTTCCCTTGTTTAATCCCAGGAGATTGGGTTTAACTCATCAGGACTGGTGGGGAGACGGGAGGGGGAGAGGTGGAATCTCTCTCGTCTGTTTTCCTTGAATCTGTTGCCTCTTTGTGGAAGGAAGGAATGCTTCTCTGTACTGTGATTTAAAGAGTTTGATCAGTAGTCTCTCAGGTAGCCCAGGGAGGGAGAGACTGGGAGGGGGAAAGGAGGGAGGGAATGGTTTATTCCTTGTTTAAGAACCTAAGGGATTGGTTCTTGGGGTCGCACAGGGAAGGTTGGGGAGATCAGAGTGCCCCAAAACACTATATTTTTGGGTGGTGGCAGTGCTATCAGATCTAAGCTGGTAATTAAGCTTAGAGGATTCATGCTAGTATCTCATTTTCTGAACTCTAAGGTTCAGATCTGAGAAGGAATGCTATGACAGAGGTAAATTGATCTTTAAGCTCCATTCAGTGGATCAGAATTGTATTTTTATTCTTTTGCTAAAGAATAAATGATTATATAATGAAGCAGCCCCATTATTCCAGTCTATGCCTGATCTGTGTTTATTACATTTTGGAGTATAGATAATTATTCTGATCAATTCTGGTTAGAAACCAAAGAAAACTTTAGAAAACCAGAATCATTATAAGGAGCATCAGAACATAAAAACAACCAAAAAATGCAGGCGCTAAGAGACTTTAATGTTTGTCTTTATTTATATTTCAAATCAGGGTGGATTTTATTTCAGTCTTATGGATACTTACCTTTATCAACATTAGAATTCTAGTGTTTGGCTTTTAGATGTGCTGCTTATCCATCGTTTTATAAACCTGATGGGCTCAAAACATCCAGTGTGCGGACTGCTAATGCATTAGAGGTCTTTAAGTTACAGATAAAAGCTAGCTAATATTAGCAAAATATCATTAAAAATTGATCTTACTCTAGACGGGAGTAAAAGAAGAAGCTGTGTTGCTACTTGCCCTCATTTTTTAAAAATCTAGGAGGCAGTTGTTAGACAACTTTCCTTTAAGGGATCAAATAGATGAGCCATTCTGGCAATCTTTGCTCAGGCAATACTCCTATTGAGCCAAATGATAAATTCCGCCTCCCCCCAGCTGAGGCTACACATCAGTGGTGTGGTGTGGTGGAAGAGGATATGGCACTCTGGCAATTCCCCAGACAAAATACTTGCCTCTAGGAGTCCTTTAAAAATTGGTATAATTTAGAACAGCTCTGAGACTGCTCTAAGTTATGCTAAGAGTGGTAGGGGGTGGGGGGAAGAGGGGAGACCAGCCCCTGGTTGCCGACTCCATTCAGCGTTTGGGAAAGTGCATCCGGGGACTGAGACAATGGACTTCAGTGCAGGATCAGGGTGTTCAAAGTCCAAATGCAGAAGCGCAGAATGAAGCAGCCCAAAGCTTTGTGTACCAAAATGGAACATTTGAAAGAGAAATTGTATTGACCTTTCATATCTGGTCACTATAATGAGATCAGGACTTGCTGGGATAAATGCTTGAGACATGTGCTGCCCCAGTGGTCTTTAGCTGATCAATAAATGCCCTGTGATGGGCCTTGTTGCTTAAGGGAAGGATTTGGTCTTACCTCAGCAATGATTCCCACACATCCAGCAATGACTGCAGCTTTAGCTTGAGCACCACTCATCCCTCCAAGACCAGAGGTGACAAACACCCTCCCAGCCAGGTCCTCCACACCCAAGTAGCGACGACCTGCATTCAGCACTGTTAGCTAACACACAATACACAACAAAGCAATTATTCATAACTCCTTTCCCTAAAGTCCATAAAAGTTAAAGATATTTAACACATTTGTTTCTCCATTGTAGTTTTGCATTGATTAGATACTGTGTCAAGCCTACATTTGTTTACAAGTAGAATTGGTTAAGATGCTCTAAGGCAGGGGTGGCCAACCTGTGGCTCTGGAGCCACATGCGGCTCTTCAGAAGTTAATATGCGGCTCCGTGTATAGGCACCGATTCCGGGGCTGGAGCTATAGGTGCCAACTTTCCAATGTGCCTGGGGGTGCTCACTGCTCAACCCCTGGCTCTGCCACAGGCCCTCCCACCACTCCACCCCTTCCCACCCTCTCCCCTGAGCCTGCTGTGCCCTCACTCCTCCCCCCCCCGAACTTCCTGCACGCCATGAAACAGCTGATCAGGAGGTGCAGGGAGAGACAGGGAGGTGCTGATTGGCAGGACTGCTGGTAGGTGGGAGGCGCTGGGAGCAGGGCTCTTTGGCAATGTACATTGGTAAATTCTGGCTCCTTCTCAGGCTCAGGTTGGCTACCCCTGCTCTAAGGTACTGGTGTTTTTAGGAGGGTCACGTGCTCTTCCCAGCCTTTTGCAAGAATGTAATGCTTGAAACACAATGGAACTGATTTAAGGGATCATTTACATTCAATATCAGTAGAAACTATTTGAATGGTTAAAGAATAGAACAAGCTGCCGAGCAAGGTTGTAGACTCAACATTCCTGATCCTGAACATATTCAAAAGACATCCAAGTCTTGTGGATGGTTTAGGGGTGCCAGAATGAATCCCGCCATGAGGCCAGGGAATGGAATACATATTAATTAAAGGTTCCTTTCAATCCAAAAGACTCTGTGGACATACTCATGGGTTACAGACTCTGTCCACACAAGTCTTTAGACAGGATTTTGAGACACTATGCAAGAAGAATCTGGCAGACACAAAATACAGTATTTCAGTACTAAATAAAATGAGGGACCAAGAACACGTTACATTCAATGGAGCAGGTACTAGGACAATACATGTTCAGCCAGTTCACCTGTTGTAACTAGAGATGGGCCCAAATTAAAACCTTGGATCCAGACACTCTCATATTATGGATCTGGATCATGATTCCATCTCTGATTTGAAGAGTTTGGGGAGGAGCTACAGTTCTCTTAATGAGGTGGCAAAACTAGTTTCCTTTAGTAGTCAGGAGCATCCTGATAACAACGGTCAGCTCAGCACCACTGGCAGCCAACTCTCCCAGAGAATGTACAGACCCCTCCCCAAATCTCTTACCACAGTTCCATGGACAATTCCCTGTGGTCCAATGTAGCAATAGCTCCCTGCTGTCATCTGTCCATACCTATCAATTGAAGTGAGCACAATGATGTCCATTTTATTCAATTCAGAATAAGATTAAAATTAAAACTGCATTTTCTGTGGCTATCTTATCCATTGTTATAAAACCTGGTATATCACGTTTACAGTGTAACTGGATCCTGTCTGCATTATGTGTAAGTGATTGTCCACCACCATCAAAGAGAGGAAACCGTGTCAATATCTCTCCATTCTTCCATGTGCTAACTTCAATGGCAGTGTCAGCTCAAAAGCCCAAAGCTGGTTATTTATTGTAATCAGGTCAAATATGGGTATAGAAGGAGCTTTGGGAGTGCACAGCTGCAGCACAAACAAGTAAACTGGAAACATGGCTTTATGTGGGCTAAGCACCCTGGCTGGGACTCCCCATGGGGATGAAGTGATGTAGATCCTGGATCCCCATTGAAAGTCAACGAAAACTGAGGATAAAATTTTCAAAAGCACCTAAGTGATTTAGGATATGTCTACACTGCAAAAAAAAAAAAAAAAACACCTCCCTGCAGTGAGCCTCAGAGCCCAGGTCAATTGACTTGGGCTGCTGGGTTTGTGTTGTAGAGCTAAAAAAGAGCAGTGTAGACATTCCCACTGGGGCTGGAGCCTACTCTCTGAAACCAGGTGAGGGCAGAGGGTCTCAGAGCCCGTGCTCTATTCTGAGCAGGAATGTCTACATGGCTATGTCTGGCCTTGCAGCACAAGCCCTGCAATCCTTAGCCAGTTGACTTGGGCTATGAGACTCGCTGCAGAGAGTTGCTTTGGTTTAGCAGTGTGGATGTGACTTGACTTTCAGTGCAACTTAGCACTTAAATCACGTGAGTGCTTTTGAAAATTTTACCCGAGATTCCTAACTCTCAATAGCCCCCTTGAGAATGCTAGTCTCCATGTTCATCCTCTATATTAACCCCCTTCATCTCCACTCCTTATTTACATGCACCTACTTCCCCAAGACTTTCACAGCACTCTAACTGTTAATTCTCACCATGACATGCAAAGTCTTGTATAATTGAGTGAACAATCCCCCTGATCCACAAACTGGATGAGCAAAGAAAAAATAAAACGTAATCCAATTATTTAATTTCCAAAATATCAAAAATATCATGTCTTGGTCATGACCGAGCCTTTAGACCTTGATTCAGCTGAGTCCTTATACATGTGTTTAACTTTAAGTCCCAATGTGCTTATATTGTTTGCTGAGCACAGATGGGATCACTTGTGCTTAAAATTAAGTATGTGTTTAAGTGCTGTGCTGAATCAGGATCTTACCTTAGTTATAGAACACAGTTAAAGTCCATCTACATTAGAAATTTTAATCAAAAGGTAACTGGTACCTGACTCAGGTTTAGTTAATGTAAGACTGCAAACCTTTGAAATAGGAGTAATAATAAAGCATATCTTACATTGTAACTCCCATTGCAAACATTTTCTCATATTCATCTCTGGAGGAATAGTTGGGAATAACCTAAAAAGAAAAAAATAAAGCTTTGGAACATAGCAATGGTTCTATTCCAAATAGGGGTATGTCTACACTACGAAATTAGGTCGATTTTATAGAAGTTGATTTTTAGAAATCAATTTTATACAATCGATTGCGTGCGTCCACACTAAGTGCATTAAGTCAGCAGAGTGTGTCCTCACTACTGTGGCTAGCATCAACTTACAGAGCAGTGCACTGTGGCTAGCTATCCCACAGTTCCTGCAGTCTTTGCTGCCCACTGGAATTCTGGGTTAAGCTCCCAATGCCTGATGGGGAAAAAACATTGTCATGGGTGGTTTAGGGTACATGTCATCAGTTGCCCCTCCCTCCATGAAAACAACGGCAAACAATCGTTTTGCGCCTTTTTTCTTGCGTTACCTGTGCAGATGCCATGGCATGGCAAGCAAACAGGAAGCCTGCTCAGCTCACCATCACTGCTGCTATTGTGAACTGGAGGCTTCTGCCTCAGGCTGCACTCCCAGCTGGCAGCACCAGGCAGTTGCACTTATCCTAGCCTACCCCTTGCTCCCATGGCTCCTGAAACCTGGACAGTAGTAAGGAGCAGTTCAACTATAGGCTGAGCAAGCACAGGATAGGCAGAATGTGCCTTTGAACGTTTAAAAGCTCGCTAGCACTGTTGGTCAGATCTCAGCGCAACCAATATTCCCATTGTTATTGGTGCTTGCTGTGTGCGCCATAATATCTGCGAGAGTAAGGGGGAGACATTTATGGCGGGGTGGGAGGTTGAGGCAAATTGTTTGGTGTCCGATTTTGAGCAGCCAGACACCAGGGTGATTAGAAGAGCACAGCAAGGAGTGCTGTGAGGCTTTGAAAACCAGTTTCATGATTGGCCAGGCTTCAGTGTGACAGTTGTGTGTGTTTCTCCTTGATGCAAACCCGCCCCCTTTGTTGATTTTAATTCCCTGTAAGCCAGCCACCCTCCCCCTTGAAAATAAAGTAACTATTGTTTTGAAACTATGCATTCTTTCTTTATTACTTAAAAAAAAATTAGATAATGGACAAGGTAGCCCGGGTGGGGTGGGGGAGGAGGGAAGGACAAAGCCATATTGTTTATTGTAGCCACACTAAAAATCAAACTGTTTGAATGATAGTCTTCAGTTGCTTTGGCCATTCTCTGGAGTGGAGTGGCTGGGTGCCCAGAGCCTCCCCCCCATGTGTTCTTGGGCGTCTGGGTGACGAGGCTATAGAACATTGGGAGAAGGGTAGGCGGGTATACAGTGGATGCAGGGGGGGTCTGTGTTCTTGTTTGCTTTCCTGCGGCTCCAACAGATGCTTCATCATGTCAGTTTGTTCCCCCATTAGCCTCAGCATCACGTCCTGCCCCCGGTCTTCGCATTCACTTAATTCTTTCCTGGCCTTTGCCACTGAAAGCCTTCATGCATTAAGCTGTGCCCTATCAGTGCGGGTGGACTGCAAGAGCTGGGAAAACCAGTCATCGCGAGTGTGTTTTTTTTGCCTTCTAATCTGCAATAACCTCAGGGATGGAGATGATGGGGGAGCACAGAAACATTCTATGGTCTACGATTCCGGGGGGACTGCATGGTCACCTGTGCTGCTGAGTTCGTCATGCTGATCAAATAGGAAATGAAATTCAAAAGTTCTTGGGGCTTTTCCTGTGTACCTGACTAGTGCATCGGAGTTCAAAGCGCTGTCCAGAGCGGTCACAATGGAGCATTCTGGGACAGCTCCCGGAGGCCAATACTGTAGATGTGTGTCCACAAGGTCGATTTTAGTGCTACTCCCCTTGTCGGGGAAGAGCAGAAGTCGATTTTAAGAGCCCTTTAGGTCGACAGAACTGGGTTGGTTGTGTGGACACATTCATTTTTAAATCAACCGAACTGTGACTAAATTTGATCTAACCTTATAGCGTAGACCAGGGCATAGGCCAAATTCTGCTAGTCTTGCACATGCCAGTAGTAAATCAATGAACATCAATGGGATTAATCCCAAGGGTAAGGCAAGTGGGCTTTGGCTCCGGCTCCATATGTTCTAATAGTATGGAAAACGTGATTCATCTGTCATGCAGCTTACCTGCTTTCAAATCTTACAGAAGGCAATTACCCATCCACAAGAGATGGGCACTGAATGGCTTAGAAGACTGACAATGGAACACAGAAACTTTCATCTCTAAGGTCAGTCGTTCAAATCTGCACTAGGTTGACTCTGACAGAAAAACATGGCCATCTGATGAGAGCAGAATTCTGTCTTTAATTATACCAGTGCAACCTCACTGACCTAGAGAGGGTTGCACTGGAAAAAATGAGGGCAGAATTTGGCCTTATGTGTTTTCTTTTATTAATGTAATGATAATCTAATAAGGAATAAATTTAAAAACAGCCTAAGATGAGGAGAACAGAGTGAGATGATAATACTCACCATGCCATTGGTGATGATTAGTCGAGGTGCATACCGAGGGCTGGGGAAGAGACCCAAAGGATGACCACTGTACATCACTAAAGTTTGCTCTTCGGTCATCTCAGACAAATAGTGCATCACTAACCAGAACTGAAAATTAAAGCAAAGGAAAACTAGTGAATCTGTTCCCATCTTGCAATGATCTGTCTTCACAGACATCTTAAGTTTCTAGTATAAGAACATCTGTGTGGATAACATATTGTATTTATATATAAAAAATCAACCAGAGCTTTTGCTAATTCTTGCTTTTAATAAAGTCTATTAGAAGGACAATGCTCAACACCAAACACATAAATGACTAGTGAGAACATTCTGAATGAGCTCCAGAAAGAATAGCAAAAAAAATTGTTTTTTTCTCCAGTACAAAACTCAGAAATGACTTGCTAGCACTTAATGAATCATTTTTGGAATTGTCCTAATTTTAACATGAAGTGAGCCATTTGGTTCTGGCACTTTTCTGAAAATCTTCCCAAGGCCAAAGGCTAAAAATTTCTCTTTAAAATAACAGCTATAAAAACACACACAAATCTCATTGATCTCAAGATTTCGAGGTCTCCTATGGCTTCTCACCTTTGAAATAAATATGGATTACAACTGGCACTAGAAGGTGAAAGAAGTTTTCATTTTAAACAAAAAACACCTCTTTTCATCATGTTGGTAAAAGAAAATACAGTCCTTGATTCATTCAGAAGTAAAACAATATTCCCAACATCATCTGCAAAATTACTCTGGAATTACACTAGAGAGCAGAATTTGTCCCTTAGTCTATAAACTGGCTGCAGAGTTAACTCAAATCCATTATTTTCCAACAGAAAGTTCATATTATTTCCAGTGAATTTTCAAGATGTGGTTATGGACTGAAAATGCACAAAACAATCACATCTTGTTATATTTCATGTACAATCACCATCCTTCTGGCTGATTAGCAAGCAATGACTGTCTAAAGCAAGACCCACCCTGGCCTTCTCGGCTGAAAAGAATAGCCCAGGTCACAATTTTAAGTGTTGAGGCTGGTGGAGCTAAAGTAAGGGAAATTTGGTACCAGAAATGGATTTTTCTTTAGTAATCTACTTGGAAGAAAGAAAGGGGCTGTGCGGATGATACCAGCATTTTCAGGATAAATTTTGCAATGGTGAAAAAAAGCAAAAAAAAAAAAAAGCACTCTGATTTCATGACATGAACACAGAGAACAAAGTGTCCCCATTACAACCCAACCATTCATCTGATTGCTACTCTAAGTAATCAGGAACAAAAAAGCATTGTTTACTCTGCAGTGAAACTCCTGCAGTTCACAGCTCTATCTAATTTGGACAGGACTGCTGGAACTAGAGAAAGAACAGAATGTTACCAAATTTTGTGTTGCTTGCATTTCATCTTGCAGTCTCACATCTGCCCTGAGGCACACCAGCCTCTGACAACACATGCATGCATCTAATTTAACTGGAGGTGCTGTTCACACTAAAACGGGAACAGGGTCTCACAAGTAATTTATAATGAATTTAACCTCAAAAAGCCCCTTTGATGGGGGTAAGGACTACAATCCACATTTTATTGATTTGGAAATCGAGGCACAAGTGACTTGCCCAAGATCACACATGGAGTTTGTTACAGAACTGGGAATAAAACCCAGGTTTCTCATCTCCCCGACCTGTGCCATAACCACAAGACCATTCATATTCCCTTACCTGTAAGTTAATGTATTTTGTGAAAAACAAAAAAAAGGGACCAAAATGAGAGCAGCTTTAGCAGGGATATATCTGATCCAATGCATTTTTTGTCTTAACGGTATTTTTGTTTGTGAGAGGTACAGGAAGCCTTAGAATAAAGTGCAACAACCTCAGGTGAGCTCTGGGAGGAATCCAGAGCCAGAATTCCTCCTAGATCTTCCACTCTGTGGGAGGAGATGCATGCCTGATGCTACATCCCTGCCAGGGGATGCAACATATTCCTGCTTGCACACCTGTCCAGCTCTACCAGCAGCAAGGAAGGTCGACAGCCCCATCTCCTCCTTTCACTTCTCTGCCCCCTTTGGAGTGTCTTGTGCCTCAGAGGATCCATGGAAGGAGCAGTTTCTGTGCTCACAGCAACTGCATTTGTGCCCTGCTGAGGGGCATGAGAGTTGCTCATTAAATGTTCTTCCACTTCACCCCTGTTGAGTAACTGGACCTCATCTGGTTCTGAATGACTAAATAGCCCTTGTATAAGGTGTAACCGAGTACCCATGCTATTGATGTCAGTGATTTCCTTGCAATGTTTTTTCATGTGCAAATTTCAGGGTTTGCAAAGTATTTGTGTTAGACAACTACACTGTACTGCGTGCCATTACTGGGAAGAACGGGGACAACATATAGTATGGAGAGGCTTGTTCTATGGGTAGAACAATACCTGACACTTCTGAAATCTTCTCATCTAGTTGGGAAAGCAAACTCACACAGACAATGGCCTGAGCAGGGTATCTGTACATTAGTGGGGAATTGACATTACATTTTGGGATTACTGAGCTATAGGGCAATGTGGGTGTGTTCTGCAAACCCGGCCTTGACCCCAGGTCTAAGATTTGGACTGTAAGATCCATTAAACATTCCAGCACCAGAATTTAGACTCAAGCCTCGACCATATCTCTTTATCAAAGGAGATATAATGCAGTGTTACCAAAACTGCAGCTAAACTGGACAAAGGAATGGTCGACTAGTACTTATGAAATGTCTTCAGCTGTTCTTTGACATTGTTGGAAACAGACTTAAGATTGTGCTTTTTAGGTCATTATTACTAAGTTGCATGTTGTGCGAACTAGTGTGAAATTAGTAGAAACAAACAAATATACCCTATTACGTATTAGGATGCAGTTTGCCTCTAAAATTACGTGAACAAACCAGAGGGGCATGCAAATGTACAACAGAAAGAAAAGAAATTATCTTAAAATACACAATTATCGTCACAACATTCCTATTTGGCAGCATGTGGTCTCCTCACTAAATAAAGCTCTGCACATCTTTACAGTTCACAACCCAGCATTCATCTACCCAGACAGGATGTTTTGGAATATTACAATGACTGCCAAGAATTTGTCACAAACTCTGCCTAAGCAGAATGGAGTTCCGATGGGTGAAATATGAATCTGATCTACTTTTTCACAAGACCGCTAGTTGCAAATGTATCAATGTCATACCTGAGCCCAGTTGCTGAAGACTTGTCCATTTCCTCCGTAAGTTACAAGCTCCTGGGGAAACTAAAAAAGGCACATTTTCGTTATATTAAAACTAGTGCTTCCCTGCAACATTTCGGAGGGATCCCTTTAACAATCCCGGAGATTAATTTAATATTAAATTCAACTCAGTGTTCTATTTTTTGCATCAACATTCTCTAGACTTTTGAAATCAGAAAGTATCACAGTAAAAGTGACAATTTAAGCAAATCGGTGGATTGCAATCTCCCCCTTAGAATAAGGGTTATTAATTATTGCCAAATTGTGAGGACCCACATGCCAAATTACAAAAGTTAATCATTGGTTGCTGTTCTTTTAACTAGGCAGGGAAAAGCTCCCTTAAAGACAGTATGAGCGATCTTGCTTCTGAGATGCATGCTGCACTTTCAAAGATGCAGAAAGTGTTAACATCTACTTTTGGATATATATTGAGGACTTAACATATTGAGTGCTTAACCCTACTCGCATTAAAGTCAATGACTTCAATGGGAGCGAGATTGGGCCCTGATTAATTTGTTGTGCCCGGAGTCTGGCCCCGCTGTGCTAGTTGCTCTGTAGATATATAGTGAGAGATGGTCCCTTCCCCAAGGAACTTCCAGTCTAAATAGACAAGGCATAACAAGTGTGTGTAGCAATGAATCGAAACAAACAAGGAAAGGAAGACAAGTGAAAGCAAAAATATTATTGCTTTACGTGGAAGTGGGAGTGGCAGGGGCAGGGGTACCCATCCAATAGCAGTATGGCTGCTGGAGGAACCGTACTGCTAGCTGGAACGAGAGCCCGCCCTGCCATCCAAAGGGTGCCATCTATGTGCCCGGCACCTGCCCACATTGATTGGAATGGTGGGGGAGGGGTGTCTCTTGCCTGCAGATCCCCAGTATCCATGGGGTAAGGAGGCATCATCCTTCAAGTTCCACAGCCCCCCTCCCCACAAGAGGAGAGCTATAGCCTCCATGAGGTCATCTTGCTGTGCTTTCTTGACTCACTGGCTTCCACTGTGGGCTTCTTTGATGAAGGAGAAAATACTTCTACCATATTTACTGACATATACAAAGGCCTATTAATTTGAACAACCAAAATCCCTCTCCCTCCCCCCAGCCAAACTGAACATCCAGGGTCTCCAGACGCCAGTACTCCAGACTCCCAGAACACCAGAGCCTAATTAATAAAAAAGGTCACATAGTTAAAGGAACTCCAGTAGTCACCATCTCCACCTCAGAGTGATCCAACAGGAGTTGAAAACTCTGAGGAACATTGTGGTCAGTGACAAGATCTTTATAAAAAGAATAGCTTTACCATCTAAAAACCCTGCATGCTTCTTGCATGCATAATTCCCACTGTCATTAGGATTAGAGCATATGAGACGGCAGGTCTAAGCCCGACACAGATCTCAGTCCTGAGAAACATGGTGCACCTTCAGACCCAACTGAAGCCAAAGGGAGCGGCTGGCCTGCAGTTCCTCCAGGAGATGCCCAGGAACCTTGGAGGATCAGTCCCACAGAAAGTATTATTTTGGCATGCCACACTGTACATACACTCTCCTGCAGATACTGAAAATGGCCTATTTAACTAACCCACATAGAAGCCAGCTCTACAGATGTTATGGAGGAAATTCACCCTTGTGTGGAGGACCAGCACAAGACCTATGCAGCCTTACTTCAATCCCATTTAATCCTATATTGAGGGTTTAAATAGGAATAAGTGGTCCATAAACCTTTCCCAGGTCCTAAAATACTCCATTTATATGTGAGCATATATGGAGGGAATTACTTGTAGATTTACTCCTGTTCTGTGAATAATTTCCATCCCTTTATTTCCATGGTACATTACCTGGGCCACTGAGGGATCCAGATTATTCATGATCATGTGCATTATTGCAGCAGCTGATTTGATTTTGCAAGGATATTCCTCTGTGGGGTAAGCTCTGAAACAAACACACACAGACATTAGGGAGGATTTTTCTTAAGCACGTGGAAAGAGAAGGCAAAAAACCCAATGAAATATTTAACTGCCGCCAAACTTCCCGCAGTTGCAAATATTGATTAATAAGGAAAGAAAAAATTAAACAAAACACAGCCCAAGCCTGAAAAGACTTCTGTAAATTGAGTTAACATATCTGAGATTGATCAGAGCTAATCCAAGAATATTTGCAAATAGTTTTATTCAGCACTTTTCTACCATTCATTGTTGACTCAGTTAATCACAAATGGGATCTAACTTTACTGACATAAGCAAGTTCTTATTACTCCTGATAGCCCTGCAGAACCAACACAAAGAAAGCTGGATATTTCTGGTGCCCCATCACTCTACCAATTACAGGGCCACTCAGTTATATCTGTGCAACTCCGCACAAGACAATGGGGCTTTACAGGTTTCACTGAAGGCACAGTTTGGCCTGCGCCACCTCTATTATTTTTGCTCATGCTTGAGAGGAAAAGAATCCAGCTTGATCCTCCGTTCCTAGGTTGAGTTTGCAAGGCTGGCAGTTACGAAAAGAAAAACCACCCACATTTTCTTTTGATCCAGAAATCACTGAGGCATAATGTACATAGAATCCCATACTGGTATTTCTACAGAGCCACTTTTCAGAGCAAGATCACTCTTCAAGGCTAATTACCGTAATTGGCTAATTGCTACCCTATGCTCTCTTCCCCACCAATTTGTTCTAAGACATCTAATCTTATCTTTGCAGTGTAAGCTATCCAGGGAAAGGTCTGTTTTTTTCTTATATGCTTGTACAGAGCACAGCACAATGGGTCTGGGGCCTCTAAGGGTTAACTCAATTCAAATAATATTGATAATATTAGAAAGTGTAACCATTATAAAAAGGTTTCGCTATTTTGCTTTCTCCTATTCCACAAGCATAAAAATTGTTATGGCCACTGGAAGGTCATTCTGGCAGGAAAGATAACGTGACATGTTTTACATGTCTAAACTGTCTTTCTTCTATTTGCACAAAGACCCTTGATGACTGGACTTTCACTTCATATACAAAGACGTTTAATCTGGAAAGGTTTGGATGAAACCTGCCAGTTACATTCATCAGACACTGGCTGACCAACTTCTGACCCAAGGCTGAAAATGTGTATTGTATAGATTTAGCAGCTACTCTCACCTCTTGGGTGTATTTCCTTTCATTTACCTGTATTCTGTAGGATAAAGAGGAAAATGTCTTGTAGCCACAGCCAAACTAGAAGGAAAGTTACTTTTAAAAAATGCATGGGGTTTCATTTGTTTGTGGGAGTAACACAGCAAGTACTGGGTGAGTTTAAAATAATTTATTACAACATAAGATTACTGGATACATATATCAAAGTTGAATACACTTTGCACTGAGGTTCAGATAGATGTGATATCATAGATGTGGTTAATTACCCAGACATCTGTTGGGGAAATAATTCAGCAGGGCACAGATTATTTAACAAGTTCTTGGAATGCATTGGGGACAACTTTTCACTGCAGAAGGTGGAGAAAGTGACCAGGGGAGAGGCTGTTCAAGATTGGATTCTGATAAATAGCAAGGAAAGGTTAGGTGGAAGGCAGCTTGGTTGAAAGTGATCATGAAATGATAGCGTTTGTGATTCTAAGGCAGGGATGGGCAAACTACGGCCCGTGAGCCTGATCCAGCCCCTCAGGGCTTTGGATCTGGCCCACAGGCTTGCCTCCCATGGCGCCACGGGCCCTGCGCCGCTCTCAGGTGTGTGCGCGTGGGGGTGCAGAGGGCAGGGGAGCAGAGGGCTCTGTTCGTTGGCCTTGCCTCAAGGCACCACCCCCCACAGCTCCCATTGGCCGAGAATGGGGAACCGCAGCCAATGGGAACTTCGGGGGAGGTACCTGGAGGCACGGCCAGGGCCGCAGCATTTCTTGAAATGGTGCAGGGCTAGGGGCAGGGCAGGCTTGCAGGGAGCCTGCCCTGGCCCCGATGCATGCCACTGCCACCCCAGAGCCTGAACCCCTCCTGCCCCCTGCCCCCAACTCCCTGCCTTAAGCCCCCACTGCACCCCGCACCCATCCTGCACCCCAACCCCCTGCCCTGAGCCTCCTCCTGCACCCCGCATCCCTGTGCACCCCAACCCCTGCCCTGAGCCCCCTTCCATAGTCCACACCACTGCCCTGAACCCTTTCCTGCACTCCGCACCCCTCCTGCATCCTAACCCCCTTCCCTGAGCCCCTTCATACACCCCTCCTGTGCCCCAATCCCTTGCCCTGAGCCCCTTCCTGCACACTGCACCCCGTCCCATACCCTTGCCCTGGCCCTGCATACAATTTCCCCACTCGGATGTGGCCATCAGCCCAAAAAGTTTGCCTACGCCTGTTCTAAGGAATGGTAGGAGAGAGCAGAATAAAGACAATGGACTTTAGAAAGGCAGACTTTAGCAAACTTAGAGAATTGGTAGGTAAGATCCCATGGGAAGCAAGTCTAAAGGAAAAAGGAGTTCAGGAGATTTAGCAGTTTTTTAAAGAGACATTATTAAGGGGACAAGAGCAAACTATTCCAATACATAGGAAAGATAGGAAGTATAGTAAGAGACCATGCTGACTTAACCAGGAGATCTTCAACAATCTGAAGCTCAAAGAGTCATACAAAAAGTAGAAACTAGGTCAATACTGAAGAGTGAATATAAGAACAATACAAGCACATAGGGAGAAAAATAGAAAGGCCAAGGGTCAAAATGAGATTAAACTAGTTAGGGACATAAAGCGTAACTAGAAAACATTTGACCAAGACATTAGTAGCAAGAGGAAGACCAAGGACAAGGTAGTCCCATTACTCAATGAGGAGGGAAAGACATTAACAGAAAACGCTGCAATGGCCAAAGTGTTAAATGCCTTCTTTGTTTCAGTTTTCACCAAAAAGATTAGCAATGTAAATGGGATAGGATCTGTGTCTAAAATAGGGAAACAAGAAGTTAAGAATTACTTAAACAAGTTAGTTGTCTGACAAAATACAAGCTAGAATATTTAAGGAACTGGCAGAAGAGATCTCTGAGCCATTCACCATTATCTCTGAGAACTCACGGAGGATGGGAGAGATCCCAGAGGGCTGGAAAAGGGCAAATATAGTACCTACCTATAAAAATGGGAATAAAGACAAATCAGGGCTTTATAGACCAGTCATCTTAACTTCAGTGCTCAGAAAGAGAATAGAGCAAATAATCAAACAATCAATTTGTAACCACCTAGAGGATAATGAGGTGATAAGTTACACTCAACATAGATTTGGCAGGAACAAATCATATTAAACCAATCTAACATGCTTCTTTGACAGGATAACAAGCATTGTGGGTAAGGGGGGAAGCAGTAGATGTGATATATCTTGTCTTTAGTACCATTTTTGATACTGTAAGGAAATATAGCCTAGATGAACCTACTATAAAGTGGTTGCACAAGTGGTTGGAAAACCATACTCAGAGAGTAGTTACCAATGGTTCACAGTCAAGCTGGAAGGGCATATCAAGTGGGGTCCCTTAGGGATCTGTCCTGGGTCTGGTTCTATTCAATATCTTCAATGATGTTTTGGACAATGGCATAGAAAGCACACTTAAAAAGCCTGCAACAATACCAAGCTGGGAGGGACTGTAAGTACTTTGGAGGACAGGAATAGAATTCAAAATGATCTGGACAAACTGGAGAAATGGTTTGAAGTAAATAGGATGAAATTCAATAAGGACAAATGCAAAGTACTCCACATAGGAAGGAACTGTCAACTGCATAAATACCAAATGGAAAGTGACTGCCTAGGAAGGAGTCCTGCAGAAAAGGATCCAGGGTTATAGTGGATCACAAATTAAATATGAGTCAACAATGTAACATTGTTTTCAGAAAAAGCGAACATCATTCTGGGATGTACTAGCAGGAGTGCTGTAAGCAAAACACAAAGAAGTAATTCTTCCAGTCTGCTCAGCACTAATAAGGCCTCATCTAGAGTGCTGTGTCCAGTTCTGGGCACCACACTTCAGGAAAGATGTGAACAAATTGGAGAAAGTCCAGAAGAGAGCAACAAAAATGATTAAAGATCTAGAAAACGTGACCTACAAGGAAAAATTGAAAAAAAAAAAAAAAAGGGGTTTGTTTAGTCTGGAGAAGAGAAGACTGAGCGGGGACATGAAGTACGTAAACAGTTGTTATAAATAGGAGAGTGATATATTGTTCTCCTTATCCACTGAGGACAGGACAAGAAGCAATGGGCTTAAATTGCAGCAAGGGAGATTTAGGTTAGACATTAGGAAAAACTTCCTAACTGTCATGGTAGTTAAGCACTGGAACAAATTACTTAGGGAGGTTGTGGAATCTGTTATTAGAGGTTTTAAAGACCAGTTTACACAACCACCCGTCAGGGATGGTCTAGGTAATACTTAGCCCTGCTTCAGTGCAGGGGACTGGTTCCATACGCAACCATACGATCCCTATTCTTAGCTATCTGCTAACACAAAGAATGTTGCTATGGGAACAAGGGTATTAATGAAACAGAAACACGCTGCCACACATTCCATAGGGAACACAAATAAACAAAGTGTGCCAGGGGGAAAAGAAAAGACTTTCTATTTCCGAAATTCAAATAAACTGTTATAAAAATGGAAAATGAAAAATAAACAAGTGATAAATAGTATCTGATGTAATCAAAGAATTACTGACGTTAGAGATGGAAATGATCTGGTGGGCCATCTAATCCAATCCCAGTCAGGGTAAGTTCGTCCCCAACTTTTTAGTGTTCAGTGCTTTGTGCTACCTAGAGGCCAATCCTGCAGTCCTATTCAGATAAAACTCCCAATGTTTTTAGCATGCAGTTTGTCTTAGTTTAGGTCTGCAGGATTTCGCCTCAGTCTCATGCTGAGAGCATGGAGACAGCTGTTTGCACAAATCTGAGTGCTTGATAGTTACTTGTTTTATTTATTTAGATTTCTGTTAAGATATTAAACATGCCCTTGTTTGACACAAATTAGAACAATTAATCAGACTAGAAACAACAGCTAACACTCCAGCAGGCCCTCAACAAAACTGCTCTGCTCCACAAACCTTTGCCCCTCTCCAAAAGCTTGAATAAATGTATTGCCCTTTACAGCACTCTCCAAATGTCAACAGGCCTAGCATATTTCTGATCAGGGTCAGGCAGCAGGTTCCAAAGCTGAGGGCCCCTCATGCAGAATGCTCTACCTCTCTTTTAAATCAAGGGGCATCCAGCTCTGAAGCCTCCCCTATGTGGCATGAGGAGAGAGCCAGTCTCTCAAACAGGCAGCTCTAAAGCCACTCAGGGCATTTGACTTCTCCCACTGATTCTCCAGTTGTTGACTTCAGCATTCCAACAGCCTATGGATTGAAATCTACAGTCTATAAATAATAACTAAGGAGTTTTGCCAGCCAACAGAATTCAGCTTCAGCACAAGCCGCAGTGCCTATAAGACTTACTCAGAGCTCGTACAGTTGAGATTGTACTTCGGATGCTTGTGAAACACTACAGACACCTCTGAATGTGGGCATTTGTCAGACTTCAGTGGTGCATAGGCCTTGTGCAGTCTCTCTGCACAGGGATGAATTTCACCCCAAGTGTTTTACAAGCATTCCAGAAGCTCGAACTGATGCTGTAAGAGCCTGAAGTAAATGTCTCCAGAGTAGACCAGCTTTTAAATAAGAAGCACAGTATAATGAGTGATAGAGAAGGGAGGGCCTAGCTATGGCCACCCATAAGGGTGCCCAATATTTCCCTTGTTAGACAGTGGAATGCTCACTAATGCCAAGGGGAATTTAATGTGGCTAGAAAGCAATATAGAGCCCAGAGCAGGGTCGGCTCTACCATTTTTGCCGCCCCAAGCCAAAAAAAAAAAAAAAAAAAAAGCCACTTGGACTGTGCCACCCGAACTGCCAAGGCAAAAAAAAAAAAAAAAAAGCCGCCTCGACTGTGCCACCCCAAGAATGGACAGAATGCTGCCTCTTAGCATGTGCCGCCCCAGACACATGCTTTCTCCACTGGTGCCTGGAGCCGCCCCTGGCCCGGAGTATGAAGAACCTCTGTTATGCAGCTTATGGGGCAGCATTCCAAAACTACAACTGAGGCTCACTATAAACAAAGCTACTGTTTTCTAAATACATACAAGACACAATATTTATTAGTTTGATTGATTCATTTCATTAATATGTCTTGACACTGTTTCTAGATGGACTTAAGTGAGGCTTCACTGGGACATAGGCTTTGGGCTAGCCCTGTGCACATAAGGGAATTTCATATCCAGAGTACAACAAGCATGTCAGTGGTGACTGATTGCAATTCTGAAAAGTCCCTTTCCAACCTTACCTCATCTCAATTTCTGGGCAGAATCTGTACATGTATATGTGGCCATACAGCTTGAGCTCTTCTGCAAATTCCAGCGCCAGCTCTTTATGGACTTCGGGTGGGAAATAACGCAAGGCATTTTGCAAAGCCAGCTGTCAAAGAAAAGGGCATGGGTAAAATGAAGGTGACGAGGTGGGTGGTTATCATAACAACATGAGCTTTATGAGATATGATGGGAAACCTGCCCAGATTGTAAGAGTATTCAAGGTTACTGCCCTTAAAAGAATAACAGCCCAAGAAGCATGAAAGCTGAGCATTTCCGATGATATTTCTTCATCCTAATCCTTGCACAAGCAGAAAAATACTCTGGCTCAGATTCTCTGCTATGCCCAGTCTCCACCAACCACAGCAGTAGAGGGAGGGGAGGACAGCACAGGAGCCATCTGAAGATAACCAGGCAGTAGGGTTCTGGCCACTCTTTTCCTGTCCCTGGCATCCCACTACACTGAGCCAGGAAAGCAGTGGTATAGGGAAACAGCTCTGCTGTCTCTAAACGAGTTGAGGGCTCCCTGAGGCCAGGGGAAGCCTTAACTGTGGGGCTACAGCCAGTTTATGGTCCATTTGCACCTCTGGAGTGGCACAAAGGGGCTAGATTGGGCTAGACAATCTGAGCCTCTAACATATTTATTAAACAAACCCAACAATATGGAGTAGAACAAGCTTCAGCTCAACTCAAAGGCAGCAACCATGTCTTTGGACTTTTGGTCAAGTTTCATGCATATGGTGCTATGCACAGATGTTCAATAAATAACCATAATACCATGATGAGCAGTATTCCATTCACAGTCTGGTGCAATTTCTGGTCTTTTTCATCTTCTCAATGTGCATATATAATTCCCATTAATTTTAATGTAAGTATGGTATGTAAATCAAATAAAGATTAGCCATAAATACTCGTATGCCTAGTTCTTCTAAAGATGTTTGCCCAACATTTCTAACCCTTTACAGAAGAAAATGTTCACATTTTATTTATCTTTGTTCTTTGCTTCTATAGGTTAAGTTATGATGGTGGAATTTTTAGAAACAATCCCACAGAGGGAGTGAAAAAACAGTAGACATGAGGCAGTTTCAATTTGTTATGTGCAAAATTTACCCATGTGCAGAAGGTTTGCTCAAAATAGGACTTTAATGGGATTTAAGTGATGCATAGCTCTTGTTCTAGCTCTCTGCATAAAGATCAATTTCACTCAGAGTATACTCATAGCAGGATACCTACACTTGATAGTGGATTCTTGTAGGATCTCTGCCATTAAAAGTAACCACTAGATGTTTGTGAAATCCTCATAATGAAATGTAAATTCAAGGTTTTTCACATTCCTTACAAACTGGAAAATGGGACCAATTTTCACAGAAAACCTCGCTAACGTATACATGTTATTTAGGCAAAACCAGGACCAATTTCAATTAAAATTGGAGCGGTTTTTGAACAAAAATGTGAAAAAATGAGACTTTTTCAGTAAAGGAAAACATAAAAATGTGTAAAACATACAGAATTTTGAAATTACTGGAAAATTAATTGTTGGAATGAATAAAGCCATTTCATCCAACATTGTACATGAGTGAGAGAGATCATACAAAATTTTGTATATTTTATGTGAAATTTTAAACGCCTAAATAATCACAAGTGGGTGACATTTTAGGCAAATCACACATAGTGTTCTTGATACTTATCAGGTATTTATTACTGTTCCATCAGTGAGCAAATCAAACTATGAATTGCTAAGGTTATTTAAAGCTATATTTTTGTGGAGTTATTTTATTTTACAGTTGTTCAGCACCGCTAGCCCGAAACAACAGCAATTGCAAGAAGTGGCTGTGGATGTAAGTAGTGTTCTTTCTTGTAAGTCAGTACTGAACCAATTCTCCATTGTTGTGCTAGGGGGCGCTGTGCTGGCAAGGGAGCTATTCAGAAATGACAACAATGCGGTCCTGGCCGCTGATGGGCACTGAAGATCTCATGGCACGTTCCATAAGAGTAGGGTTTTCACCTCTGTGTCAGGGGCAAATTCACATTACATCCTGCTTGCCTAAGAGTCTTCCTGCTTAAGTTTCAGTTGGATAAGTATTCTCATCACTTTCTATCCCAAGCTATTGCAGAGTGCGTTGGTATGTATTATTATGCATTTGCTACAATCTTCTCCAGTGGTGGGTGTATTTTCATATTAAACTGATTCGTGCACATGGAATCAAACTCTTAAGGCTGGGCTAAGGCACTGTATTCCCTCTGCCTGCAGAGATATTGCCCATAGTTTGCAAAGCACATTGGTATCCTTTGAGATGAAAGGTGATAAACATAAGCTATTATCTTTATGTAATGTTTTGTTAAATCATGTAGTCAATATGTATTCCACATTCTGGTCTATTAGAACCATAATGAGGCCAAAGATTTTACAATCTTTAAAAGGCTAATTGCACATAAAGGTCATGAAAAAGGTTTTCCACTTGCATTATAAATGGCAGCATTATCCAAGCTTCTTTCCGGTGAAGATAGTCTCAACTCGTATTTAACTTAATAGTTTCATTTGGGTGATTTATAGGGAGTAGAGATAGAGTTTGCTTTAAGATCTGATGAGATCACATCATCTCACCATGCGGGAGCCTCTAGTTTTGGAGAGGGAGGAATACAGCACATATACCCTGCTCTTGCAACACCCTCTAAGTGGTTGCATGAGGGAGTCATGGATGCAGATAATTTATAGAGAATGCGAACTGGAGTAGTGCAGTATGGGAATAATGGCGCTTAGAACAGTGAAAACCCATGGACTCAACCTAATTATTCTCAGCATAGTCATTATTCTCTGGAGACAAGACACTTTGGCAAAAGCCCTTAAAACCCATACAAAACCCAAGCCTTGCCCAGTGGCAAATCTCTAGTTGACTTCAACAGGCCACGGTTTGGTCTTTATGGCTTAGAGTTCTCCAGCTAACTCACCACTTGAGCATGCAAGCCTTCCACACACAAAACTCCCTCTGGCCTCAGTGAGAACTAGCATCCATAAGGGCTGCCAGAAGAGACAAGATGATGACTATGTAAGAAAATGTTCCTGGCATAGGTATGCTTTCATTTGAGCACATAGGGTCAGATCCAATTTGAAGTCAACTGAGCTATGACAATTTACACCAGCTGAGAATGTGGCCAATAAAATCCAGAGGCTGGAATTTGCCATTTTATCGACAGTACGAAAAGAAAAAAAAAATTCATTCACTGGATGTAGAAAATGCAAATTATTTTTTCAAATTCAACTACCCCTCCAGCAGCTAGATAAGCAGTTGTTTTTCAAGAGTATGTTACTAGGGAACACAAAAATCCCAGCTATAATTAATATATGGTAAGATTGGGTATTTTTGTTAGAATGTCATATCAGCTGCAGTCAGCGATAACTACAATGATTTAACTCTGGAGAATTTCAAATGAGAGGACAAAATTATGCCACACACACACTTAAAAATAAAATACAATTATCCAGGATAAAATTCTGTGTGTGTGGCGGGGGGAGCGGGGGGGGGAATGTGTAACAGGAAAAGGGAAAATATTGCAACATTTGGAATTATGGCTATGTTCTATGTTGAATATCAAGTGCTGGAGGAATGAAAATGTTATCTTTCTAACCTGGCTAGAATTATTCAATAAATATCCTGCATTATTTGTAGTATAACGGGATTGCTAGAGATATTTTTACCTAATCTACAAATACAGTTTGATAAATTGAAACGGTTTAACATGTAGTAAATATTAGAGCTGGGGAAATGGTGTGAAAACAATTTTGTGAAGATCTGCCTGGATTTTTTTGGCTGAGCATATGCCCTATTTGTGTTCTCTTTCCAAGAGCATCCAAGTGATTGCGTTTTGTAACACAAACTTTCATGCAAATGAATTCTAAAGTTGCATGCGCTTGTATTTGCAGAAACCAAAGTGAACTCTCAGATGAAAGTATCTATACCAAAAGTGCTTGTATGTGTGTCCAGAGAAGATAAGCAATATCATGTGGCTTATGTGACCAATCACAACTAAGCAGCACATCTTTAATTTTGTATGTTCCTGGCCTCTACATCACTTAAATTCTACTAAGTCATCAAAATATGGAGCCTTGGCCTGGACCTTTGAATAGGAGTGAATTTCATCTATAATAAATGCATTTCTGGAAGTCAACATTTCCTTGTGATTATTCTGCAAGCAGAGAAAGAGATGAAGAGCCTGATTTTCAGAGATGCTTGGTACTTATGGCTCCTATTGACTTCATCTCATGCTGCAAGTGCTCAATGCCTGTGAAAATCAGGCTTTAACCTGACTTACAATGTATGTGAAAGTCAATAGGACTTATGCTCCTAAGTCACTTAGACTTTTTTTTTTTTAAACCCAACCCTTAATTAAATTATTTGTTGAGAGTATTTCAACTCGGTCACCTAAGTACAATATAAGAACTTGACCCAAAGTTTCCCTCTTAGACATGCATGGTGGATCATGCCTAATATTGTGCTCTCATTTTGAAGCACTCCACTAGCAGTTCAATTTTCTTGCTCAACAGAATTCACATGCCCCATTGTGTTCTAAGCAGAGCATGCCCCTGCCGTCATTTAAATAAAAGTGAATCCTTGCACTAACTTCAACAGGAACCAGATAGCTATCAATAGATCCCGCTGCAATTGATCAACTGTAAACCTCTTTGTTATGGGACTGTCTTGGGAAATCAAGAATATTAGTATATTAGAAATATTTTTAACGGCTTTTCTTTCCTCCCTTCTAAAAGCCAGTATCTGGGTGTGGATTTATATGACTGGCCTCAGTTTACCCTCATAACAACACTATCAGTACTTTCAATTGGAGGATCTCAAAGCACTTTTCAAACATGAAGATAAAGCCTTACAACCTCCTTGGGAGAGAGGTCACTATTATTGTTCCCATTTTACTAATGGGAAACTGAAGCCCAGAGAAGTGACACTCAAAGTCACATTGATTTCTTGGTTCCTTGTTCTGTTCTTTAAACAATGAGATTAACTTTTCTTTCTTCCCATTTATCTTCTTGTATTTGGTGTTTATAAGGCATTTATAGTGGGATTATTCTCTGAAAAGTGATTGCAAAAATGAGATTGTGGGTTTCATATGTCATTCTCTCTCAATAGCATCCAATACAGATGACCTCTGTTTAGAAGTAAAAGTGGATCTTTCTGATTGGCCATTGTTGTAAACTCCACACAGGCTCTGAAAGTCCACCTGTGTTCTTTATGGCTAAGATTTTCTAAAGGAGAAGCCTAGAGTTAGACTTCTCCTTCCATATGTAGATTTCTAACTCAGTGGCCTGATTTCCAGAAATGCGAATCAACCAGAAGTTCGCACTGAGGTCAAATGTCCTCTTGCTTCTCCACAGAGGTCCAAGGGAGCTGCTGGGGGCTCAGGCAGCAATTTCACAAAAGAGGCCACTTTAGGCGCCTATTTTTGAAATCCTTGATCCATACCTATTACATTAGAACTAGTAGCAAAGATACTCCGGTCAAAGCTTCCTGTTTGCAGAATGTTTAGCTTGACAGATGGAAGCGGGAGAACAGTAGGCTTGAGCTTTCTGAGGTGGCGAGGGAAAGACAGAAGATATGGCTGTTTCAAGCGCTAGGCCATGAAAGTGGAAGCAAGTGAGTTCAGGAAACTTATAAACAAAATAGGTCCTCAGAAATGGTTTGGTTTATCCAAGGAGATTAAGGAGTGTACAGTAGGGACAATTGTATATCTCATCAGCAAGCCCCAAGGCATACGGATTTTTCTAAATCTCATTTAAGGGTTTATATTATTACCAGAACCAGAAAATGAAACATTGCAATGGCTTAGAATTATTATTGCAAATACAGAAAAACTTAGACTGAAGGGATACAAACATCCTCAGCAAGTATAAGTCGCCATAGCTCCATTGACTCCATGCCAGATGAGACACTGGACTCATTTTTTCTGTTGCTCATTAGCTATTTTTATTAGAAAATAAATGTACTGTGGCATATAAAGAAAAATCTCCTGATAGTCCCAGCATTACACATCACTGGTAAAAGCTGAAATCCTGTCTCACAGTTTTGAAATCACCTTCTAGAAAGACTATATTTTTTAAGCATGGAAGGCATTTGGGCTTTCGGGTATCAAACAAATACCAGCTGAGACTCTCAACCTGTTAGAAGTTTAAAGGTGGAGGATTAAAAGCCAAATAAATCAGAAAGGAAGCTTTTAAATCTTTAACAGGCCAATAAAAAATTCACAACCAGCCTGATCTTTTATTAACTGTTATTGATAAGGAGGGGAGAGAAGAGGGTAGGATGCTGGAAACCAGATTGGGACTAAACCAATTTCTACTGAATTTGTTCCCAGAAAATACTTGACCTGAGGAAATAATGTGGAGTCCATGATCCATACTTCCCTCCTTGTGAGGTTATGGTGGGCAGGAAACTGTACTAGTTTCCATTCATAGAGTACCTGCCTTGTAGGAGAAAAGGGGCAAGGATCTCTCCATGATAAAGAGAGGGGGGTTGGCTTGCTAAAAGGTGAATATCTGTAGGTCCATGGAGATCTTGGAACATCTATGGAGATCGTATGCCTCTGCACAGCAGCTCCACTGATCTCTCGTCCTCCTGGCAGCAGTGCTCCTCCTAGAGCCACGCAGTCATTAATTCCCCCATCTCAATCCCATGGCTGTGCTGTAATAGCCAAGGAGAACATTCCTCAGCAACAAAATAGCATTAATTCCTAATTGGATCTCTCATGGTCGTTCCCTTCTTGTTCCAAATGCCCCTGATGTCTCAATCCTTAGAAGTTGGGCTTCCATAGAGTCCCAAGAACTTGGGGAAAGATCTGAGATCTGGATCTCCCCAGGTATGCACCTCCACCCCAGCTGGTTTTTAACTATTTTGGTTCCTCCTTGCTTGTGGAAATGGACAGAAAGAATCTGACCTCAAGTGCCAATTCACCACTCACCGAAGCAAGTGTAACACCAAAGAAGTCTATGAATTTGTGCCTACTTTCACCAGCTGTGAATGTGTCCCTGTGTGTCTAGCATGGGGGAGGGGGGAAGAGAGGGAACATACAATGTTATATTATTATTGATATTATTATCTGATGAAACACGGCCTTGCAGACTATTAAGGAACCCACTTGTTGCCTTTGAACATCCAAACTCCTATTGACTTTTGTTTTAATGTAACCTCTTTACTGTTAAAAAAATTAAATCTCTAATAAGGATTGAGCCTAATGATTACTTAACAGTGCAAGTTACTTAATCAAACAAACAAAAAAAAGAGAGATAGAATTGCACAACCAAGAAGAAATCATTAACTCAAACTCTTGAAGTCTGTGCCCCGGCAGAGAACACCATGACATTTCTGATTAGGTTTTTAAATATATTTCCCCTTGTAACATCTTAAAATGCAAAATCAAAAAGGAATGTATGTGGATGGTTTGTAAACAGGTGTTGATCTTCTATACTTTGCGTTGATCAATTTTGTGGGCTAAGCCTTCTACACATACACTAGGGCAGGGGTGGGGAAACTTTTTGGGCTGAGGATCACATCTGCATGGGAAAATTGTGTGCAGGGCTAGGGCAGGGGGTTGGGGTGCAGGAGGGAGTGCGGGGTATGGGAGGAGGTATGGTGTGCAGGAAGGAGCTCAGGGCAAGGGACTGAGGCAGAAGAGGGGTGCAGGGTGTATGAGGAGGCTCAGGACAGGGGGTTGGGGTGCACAAGGGTGCAGGGTGCGGCAGGGGACTTGGTGCCATGGGGGGGAAAGCCCACGGGCCAGATCCAAAGCTCCGAGGGGCTGGATCCAGCCCACGGGCCATAGTTTTCCCACCCCTGCATAGGGATTTTTTTTTTTTTTTTTAAAGGGGGATACTCATAAAATGTCCGGTGAAAAGTGCTGGATTGACAGCTACAGAGCCGAAAGTCCCATTTATCCCCAGAAAGCACCAAAAACCACTATGCAAGCTTCTCCCACACTGCCCCACCAACGTGTCTCAAACTTTTCTTTGAGGAGAAGCAATGAGGTGGAAAGCAGACAAGTCCCCATGGCGCCATCCGTTAGCTCACAGCTCAGTGATATTAAAGCAACAATTAAACTTATTTAGTGGCCTTGTTCTTTGGCCCCCAAGCCCTGTGGAGCATTTGAGGCATTAGCCCTGCTGCTTTGAATGGCTAGAATCTGGTGGGAAGGGAGGATGTGTCTTGCAAACCCTGTGTTACCTTTTCTTCCTGAGCGGTGAGGTTGGGGGTTCTCACAGGCGCGTGAGGTACTCCTTTCGTTCGCCCTCTGTTTTCCGGCAGGGGCTGTAGTGGAAGTCCCCCACAAATTTCCTCCAGGCTAGACATATCTGCTGGGGAAATAGGAGATGAAGAAAAGGCTGGTTCAAGGGGAACGAGAAGTGCAAAGGGAGGTGTGTGAGCACCCGGGTTGTGCAACAGCTAGGAGATCACCTCAGAGAGAACAGCCTAGCCTGTGGCTTTTGCAAACATGCCTCCCAGATTCTGACGACAGACACCACAGGCAACACACCTCCTCACACTGTGAAATCCCATTGGTTCTTCCCTCCTCCCTCTAATAATGAATCATTTACCACTTTCCTCTTTAATCTCTGGATTTTTTTTTTGTAGCTGCTCTGCTAACACTTTGGGATACGTTTGGCCCAATCCTACATTTTTGCACACCACCAAGTCACATTGCTTTTAATGCAAAGTAAGGCTGATGGACTTCAAAAGAAGATTTGTCCGAGCAGAGATTCTAGGATTTGTGCCTTTGCTCACCTATAATCTCTTAACTGAATATTGGGAGCTTTCTCTTTCACACCGCTGGATAGTACTGTACCTCACTCCTGACCATCACACTAATTGAATCTATTTCCCCATGTTAAAATATCCTCACACCTTCTATGGGTCATCTCGATTATCACATCAAAGGTTTTTTTTCTCTCTCCTGCTGATGATAGCTCATCTCAATTGATTGGCCTCTTACAGTTGGTATGACTACTCCCACCTTTTCACGTTCTCTGTATGTATAAATCTCTTCTTTCTATGTGTTCCATTCCATGCATCCGATGAAGTGGGTTTTAGCCCATGAAAGCTTATGCTCACATAAATTAGTTAGTCTCTAAGGTGCTACAAGTACTCCTGTTCTTTTTGCAGATGGCTGCTACTCTAAAATCACTCCTGACCAGTTTCCCTTTCTGTTAACAGCTGTTACCCATAATAGCAGTAAAGATGCCACCCCAAATAGGTTCCTGTTGTTATATGTTCCTGAATTTTAACAGATTTAAACTGAAAATATATCAGTCTATTCAATATTGCTACTGATTTTGCTGTGCTACATAACAACAGCAGGGAGAAAATAAAGTTTCTCTTCTACCTGGCTTTTATACACCATGATCAACAACAACCAGAGTTGCTAAGGATCTTCCCATTCAAACATCATAAACAAGTATGCTTCCTGTGACTTTCTTCTGAACACAAAACATGAACTTTAATCCCACTTTTGAGCCTTTGTTTAAATTGCGCAGCAGCTTTTTGGCCCTCGTTGCATTCACAAAGCCACAGCCTATGTCTGTGCTGACATCCACTGGGAGAATCGCCTGAGTAAGGACTCCAGGACTGAGCCCATAATCTGGAAAGAAAAGAGAGAGAGAGAGAGAGAGAGAAAATAATATAATGAACAGGTGTGAAATGGGAACATTTCAGACTTAAGGTAGATTGTCCTATGAGGTGTAAAAGGGTGAAATCAGTAGGGTTCTTAAGAAATTAAATAATGTTCTACAGAAATTGTTCTGAAAACCTATAGCATTTAAAAGAGAACGATGCCTTCTCTTATAGGTTTCCTTGAACAATCCTATAGAACCCTACAACAGGGATATTATTGGCTATTAAATTTGACGGAAGGGTTGAAAAATGTATAGAAAGGTTATTATTTTTTGCTATTAAATTCTATTGTACTATTCCATGAGTGGCAGATGAAATTTAATTTTGATAAATGCAAAGTAATGCACATTGGAAAGCATAATCCCAACTATACATATAAAATGATGGGGTCTAAATTAGCTGTTACCACTCAAGAAAGAGATCTTGGAATCGTGGTGGATAGTTCTCTGAAAACATCCACTCAATGTGCAGCAGCAGTCAAAAAGCAAACAAAATACTGGGAATAGATAAGAAAGGGATAGAAAATAGGACAGAAAATATCATGTTGCCTCTATATAAATCCATGGTACGCCCATATCTTGAATACTGTGTGCAGCTGTGGTTGCCCCATCTCAAAAAAGATAGATTGGAATTGGAAAAGGTTCAGAAAAGGGCAACAAAAATGATTTAGGGGTATGGAACGACTTCTGTATGAGAGAGATTAATAAGACTGGGACTTCTCAGCTTGGAAAAGAGAAGGCTAAGGGAAGATATGATTGAGGTCTATAAAATCATGATGTGCAGAGAAAGTAGACAAGGAAGTGTTGTTTACTACTTCTCATAACACAAGAACTAGGGGTCACCAAATGAAATTAATAGGCAGCAAGTTTAACACAAATAAAAGGAAGCATTTCTTCACACAACACACAGTCGACTTGTGGAACTCCGTGCCAGAGGATGCTGTGAAGGCCAAGACAATAACAGGGTTAAAAAAAGAACTGGATAAATTCATGGAGGATAGGTCCATCAATGGTTATTAGCCAGGATGGGCAGGGATGGTGTCCCTAGCCTCTATTTGCCTTAAGCTGAGAATGAGCAACAGGGATGGATCACTTGATTATTACCTGTTCTGTTCAGTCCCTCTGGGGCACCTGGCACTGGCCACTGTCGGAAGACAGGATACTGGGCTAGATGGACCTTTGGTCTAACAGTGTTAAATGCTGATAATGCATTATGAACAAAGGCTTTCCATTAATGTTATATGGAGCTTGATCCGTGAGGTATTGCACATCCTCTGCTCCCACTGAACCCTACCAGTTTGAGCCCCAGGACAGTATTCTCGTGGTTTATAATAGGTGACTGGAGTATTTTGCATAATTATTATGCATCATTCTAGCAGTTTTAAAAGAAGGGGGGAAACAAAAATATACAAATAACCTTCTTCCCCCCCCCCCCCAGGTTTCCCAGTGTAACACACATTCTTTATTTCTGATTTTAGGCTCTGATCCTGCAAACACTCAGGCAGGTGAGTTGCCTCTCTCATGTTTAGATTCCCATTGGGCCTGCTTCTGTCTCAGAAGTGCAGTTTAACTCAAGGTTAACTCCCCAGAAGTCCAGGGAGTGACACCGACACAAGGTAGGTTTAAGAAAGACAAGAGTCAGGCCCATGCTAGTCACCTGAAAAAAAGTCGGGCAGGGCTGTGTTTGCAGGATCGGGCCCTTAAGTAATGAGTTCTATGATCTGAACAACTTACACCTGTGCCAGCCCTCAGGGAGACAAACAAGCTCGAAACCTGGTGCCAGGCACTGCTTGTGTGACTCTGCTTGCAAGCTCGGGGCGAGAGCCTGGGGGTTCTTTGGTGCAGGGACTGTCTCGTTTTGTGCCTTGCACAGAGCAGGACACACACACATAACACATCTCGCCTGGCAGGTTGGCCTAGCAGATCCGCTGCAATTTGTTTTGAAATCCCCTCCTACCCTCTGAGCTCACTGCTCCCTTGCTCTGAATGCTATTTGCTCCCCGCAGTCTCTGTCTGGTTGGTAACCTGCAGCAGGCAGATGTAATTTGCCAGGATGCCTGATAGAGGGCGCTGGAGAGGCGAGAGCCGAGCAGCTGGGGGGAGGAGTCCCCCCGCCCCCGCCGCCAGTCTCACATGCCGGGTATTTAATTTAAAGGCACAGGAGCAAAGTCCGGGCGCGCCTGAGTTGAAAGTGACAAGCCTGCTCTAACCTCTCCCCGCACCTAGCCTGGCTCCTGGAGGAGGCAAATGCGGCTGGCAAACAAATAAAACATGCATCTGAAGCAAGGATCAGCCACAAGCCCAGGCGAAGGGGTGTGGAAACGACCCCCCCACACCGCCGCAAAAAAGATATAAAGAACAGGAAGAAGATCACATGTTATAATAATCCCCTTTGCAGCCAGACAGGACCGGAGGGCAGAGCTGGCCAGTTAGGACGGAGGGATGTGATAGCAGCTGAAGGGAGACAGAGAGAAAACTTGAAGATAACTAAATAGCACAACGAGGGGGCGAACCCCCTGTCCAGATAGCAAAAGGGGGGATCTCTCGCCCCTCCTTTTTTCTGCAAGGCATATAGGCGGGAGGAATAGTTCCTCCAACCCCTCCCGAACCCCCAGCTCCCCTAAACCAAATGCTACCCCCTCCCCACCAGGAACCGAATCTGTCACAATTTCCAGGAACAAATCAAGTCCCAGGAGAAAAGAAGATCAGTAAAGGGGAGCAATCGATTCTATGTGCATTGACACCAGTGGTGACTTCATTATTACCCTTTGACGACCAGTCTGTGAGGCCAGCCCCTTGGTGGAAAAGTGAGAGCAGGGACAGCAAGAGGGTGAGAGAGAGAGAGAGAGACGAGTAATTGTCCGATCATCTCTCAGAAAGAAAAGCAAACTTGATTCTTCCTATGACCCTCTGCCTCAGGGAGCAAAAGCGAAGAGCGCATTGTCTAGGACAAAATTCATAACAAAGCAAGGTTTTAATGGTGCGTGGCCCCTAATTGCATCCCCATTAGCAGCAGAGGGAGGGGGCGTGGGGAGGGGATAAGGGGGGCGGGGGACTCAAGAAGCAAGGACCGCAAATGAAAGTGAAAGATTAAAATAGCAAGTAAAAGAACTGCATATTATCAGATCTGACCGGAGACCTGAGCTTTGCTTTGCTTCCTCAGTGATGGTTTGTCTCCCGGCTGTGTCAGAGATGTGAATTTCACCTACTTTCTGGATGCAAAGGGGTAACATCTACCCATTCCTTTATTTATTTGGAAGTAATGTGGGTCACACACAGAGAAGCCATCTGAGACCTGGAAAGCTGTCTGGATTGAAAATAAAACAAGAATGAGACACCAGCCAGGATCCCTGCCCTGAGAGGAAGGTGAAGAAAGAAAGAAAGAACGAACATGCAGACACCAAACCTGTAGATTTATGACATTCTTTTTGCTCCTCTAAGGACAGATATTTTTCCCCTTACAGACATGCAGCATAAAGGCATCATGCTGATTGTGTTCTTGGAGTACTTTGTTTCTGGTCTTGGTGAGGCAGGTAAGCAAAAATCAGTCAGTATTATCAGTCATGGGACAGTTAAACCTAACTTTAAAAAAAAATAAAAAAAGAAGGGGATGGAAGGAGGGAAAGCAGATATTTAAAGTCTCTTAGTAAGTTTCTTTCTTTCTTCAAGGAATCTGGGCTAACCAATATATATATTTTTCCTTCCTCTTACATACCTCATTCTGCTTTCCTATGAATTAAAATAGGATGTGCAATTTATCAGCTCATTTTATTACAAGAAAATAACATATTGTCTTTATTTATTGAAAGAAAGAAAGAAAATTGGGTGGATAGGTGGGGAAAAATTGAAATATTCCAATAATTTATTTTGATAAGGGATACTATCTTCTTAAATAGGACAAGAGTCAGATGCCAGTTTCTTTAGATGGCACTGCTGAAAAGATCTGAACGATGTTACAGTTAGTTTTATTACAAAAATAATTAAAAGACAGAGCCATTCCATCTAGGAAATATTATTGCTGTTGTATAAGGATAGACCATTCACTCAAGTTTCTTTTTACTTTGATCAGGATTTGATGAGCAAGGTTAAATTAAAATGATTAATGTTTGAAAGTCTGTAGGACTAGGACCAATGCTTAGCAGCTGGACATTTTTCATATTTGATTAAACTGCACTGGTATTTACATAGGATTCTAAAAATATCTCGATTATGATAAAGAATGGCTCCCCTGAGGGCATGGAAGCTGGGCACTGGAGTGGAAGAACAGCTTTTTCTGCCATGGTTTAATACATCTTTAAGGTTGAAAGGATGATAAAAACCAGGATGGACTATGATGAACTATGCTGATCAGATCAGAAAAATATTAAAACAGTATTGATAAAACAGGAGATGAGCCAGTGGGTTGGTTCATGTGTCTTTTTCATCAGGGAATTGACTTAGGATCTCTCTTTCAAGAAGGCTACAGGCTGGTTTAAATTTCACTTGCATGTCCAGAGTATTGCATTGATAACATCATTTTCCATACAGTGTCTTGAAAGATAATTACATTTTCTGCTTTCTGCCTCTCTCCATTAAAATCAGGGGCAGACAAGGTTGCTTCAATACAGGTTATTCATTCTTTGATTAGACTATATTTTATATATGATTAGACATTTGATTTCCTTTACTGCAAAAAAAATTAAGGTAAAAAGAACTGAAATCACAGTAAGCAGAGAAATATTCTCCTACATCACACAGAGGTTTATCTTCAATCAGATCAGAGTCTGGCTATCCCAGCATTATAGGGAAAGGTTATAGGGAGTGCACAGTATCTCCCATCATGTATTTACACATCCAACCCCTTAGTCTCTCATCCAAGGCAACAGCTTGAAACTATCCCAGCAGCACACACGGGATGTGTACAGAAATTTCATTTGCCGAGCTATTGGTACCACTTGGGAAATATATAGTTAAAAATGAATTTAGGGGAAAATCTATCGTAAATGCAGCTGAAATTTGCCTTGTGTAAGGTTTCCAAAGCTGGAGTGAATTTTTAATGAGCCACAGCATGAAGCAGGTTGCTCAGAAAGTCTGAAATGGTTTGTTTTTTTTCTGTATTGACTTACACACACAGAACGTAAGGGTGTAGGACCTAGTGGTTAAAGACAAAACAGGTCTAGCATTGCTCTGAAGGTTAAAGATTGGTCAATCTATCTGAAAAGTCATAATCTTTTAAAAAAGACTCATATGCTGTTTATTCAGATAGTTGGTCAAAATATGGTACAATAAACTCCCCTCTCAGCCTTGGAGTTGGTCCCTCCTGGCCAGAATTGAAGCACCCTGATGATATATATGTGGGATGCCTCCACCAGTGCATGGCCTCTTAGGCTATTAAAGGTAATATAGGAGGGTAAAAAGGTGAGGGTGAAATTGAGGGTGTCACTGATTTTGACGTTTGAAACTAATGCTCTCTCTCGCCTTAATTCAGTTAAACTCAGGGCCTTATTCCCTTTGCACACCATTGCCGAGCTCTGAAAAGTGTCCTGAGTTGGGGGTCAGTTTGAAAGGCTGGCAGGAGCTCACGCTCTTAGGTCCTGATCTGCCAGTATTCTGCCCTCCCTCCAGAGAGTGTGTGGTTCTTCATGGCTGCATTCCTAATGGCAGCTCTCCAAAAGGGGGCATGGGTTGGCCAAAAATGACCATTGGTAGAACAAAGCTTAAAATCAGATGTGTTTTCTTTTTGAAACAAAATTGACGTTGGATAATTACTTGTCAGACTTTCACTAAGTAATGCCAAGTAGCACAGATTTTTGCTTATTCTGCTTTTGCCAATGGGCACTAGTGGCCTAACTTAGCAGAGTGGCTTGGCTTCCTTGGGATCTGCAAGTATCCAGCACCCCTGAAAATCAGGCCAGCGGTGTTCAATATAATTGAGACTCTAGGAGGGATTTAGACAAACAGAATGGAATTGGTTGAGGTGGCATTTGGCCAGGACATTGGGTCTAAGACTCTGATACGCTATCACATGCTATGTGATCTTTAACTTCCCGCTGGTGTGCCACACCCCTCATGCGGAGTGGGACGGCCCATAGGAGTGGAGACAGTTTAGTCACCACGGCTCATTCAGTCTTTGGCCTCTCAGGTAGAAAGTGGGGGACTGTTAATGCCAACTGTGAGAGAGGTTTTTGTGACATGAATATCTACCCACTGATAAATGGACTGAGACCCACCAAACTCATGTCACAGTGGCCATTGACCAGCCAACAAATGCTAAAATGTTTTGGTTGCTACCACTGGGAAGCTAAGGGCTCCATAGCTCATTACTAAACCCTAGAGACATCAGTGTTCCGCCCACAGCTAGCTTTAAAAATGCATATTTACAATTTTTCAGCTACTAAAGAGGACAGGTAAACAGAGTAAAACAAGTGAAATCCGCATGCGCACACCCCCAGTGTGAAATTGGCTTATTGTAAAATCAGTTGTAGTGAAACTCTACCAAAACTGGAGATAGGCTGGGACAACCCCAGATTTTTAGGGTGTCCAAAATATGGATCAGAACTTTGTAATTCGAAAACACTGAAGACATTTAAAACACTGTTTCATGGTTCTCTAAATTGACAAGAAATAAATAATCTGATCCAAATCCCACTGGAGTCAATGGGCATCTTTTTATTCCCAGCATTGGGCTTTAGATCAGATCCCAAATGAGTGGCTTGGTGCCATTTCTTCTGTTTAGGCCTCTAGAGAGGGTGAAAATGCACTTTTTAATATTTAATGTGGCTTCAGTTAACATTTGTCAGGCTCTGATGCTTAATGGCGGTTTGACATTAGCCATCGCTGCCTGAACAGTTGTCCAGCATGTCCTTTCAGCCATACGACCCATCTCCAATTGAATGGCTCACTAACCATCAGACAGAGACTGTCCTTTGCCATCCGCACTCCACAAAACTGCTGCCGCACTGCACAGCATTTAGGGAAGCAACAAACAAACAAACAAATAAACGGCCTCGTTTATTGGGCCAAGCCATCCAGCACAGGAGCCAGAATTAAGCAGCCTGAGTAATAGGCAGCACCCATGCGCTGTTTGATGGTTTAGCCTCCTATAAATTATTCAGTGAGCCCCTCCTGGCATTCGGGGGAAGTTGCTGGCTGTCTGGCCACTGTTTCCCTTCTTCAGCAGTGCCCTCGCCATTCTGACTCCCCATTTCAGATCACAGCCGTGAAACTACTGAGTGATGTGTTACCGGGAGGCCGAACAAGCTCCTGCATATTGATTTCTTTAAATGCAAAGCTCTTAATTGACTGCAGAACATTTTTCCTCTCCTTCCTTCCCTCAAACACCTCTCCACTAATTTGCAGTTTGTGCTCTCCTTTTTCCTAATGACACAGCAGTTCAGACAGGAACTGTATATTGATGTTGCTGCATTAGCAGGCAGAGCAGATAAACTTCCATGTCATTGCTGATCAGAAGGGCAACTGCGTTCTCTCTCACTTTCCATGTGCCATTAAATACAGTTAGAACATTCAAATAGCCGACCAACAGGAACTAAAAGAAACAGCAGTTTCCTGTCCAAAACTTTCTGGTCTTTACTTTCACCCACTCTTGTCTCCACGATTTCTTCCATGCTGTTTCTTACAGTTAGAATTCCCTCATTCCCTTTCCTTGGGTACCAAATGATTTGTGTCTTCCTTCAAATCTTTGCTGCTGTATACTCTGTGAAGGCTCTCCCTGACGATCCACCAAAGAGAGACAGATGTCCACACAACTTTATAGATTGACCTTCCTCTAGCCATGATATATTACATCTCAATGGTATTTTTAACTAAAGGCCTGATCCTGAGAAGTGCTAAAGGCCCTTAACTCCAGTTATGGCCAATACAAACTGAAGGCTCTCAACATGATATAGGTAGGACCGGTCCAATGTCAGCTCTTTGGAACCAGAGACAATGTCTTCTGCTCTGGTTTGTACAGCACTGACCACATTGAGATGATAATATCTGATCCATTTTAAACACAGAAACTGAATACAGGAACAACCATATTTTCCCTTTCTACAATGCCTTTCACCCAAGGGTCTCAGAGCTCATTAATGAAATCTCACAAGACAGAGACCAGACATTAACAAGCCAGGCTAGGTAAAATAAGGAAATTCAGATACCAAAATGCCATGAAAAGATATTCTCAAAGCACTGCAACCTGAGAGCCTTAAAATTCTACCTGATCTGCCATAAGGGAGGTTTGTTTGTTTTTTTAAAAAGGAACTCTGTGTTATTCAATACACCCTGCAGAGCAGTTGGAATTGTAAGGCTTCAGGACTGCAGCAACAAGGGCAAAACCAGGAAGCCCTAGACACCTTGTCCAGGTGTCTGAACTCAGGAGGTCTCTAAGTCCTTTCCTAGAAAAAGAGATGTTCAGACAAAGTTTCAGATTAAGCTTTTGAACCTTCTGATGTTCTCTCGTAGTCATACAATACATAGATGCAATTCAAAGTAACGAGCTGATAACTTGAGAGCAAATATATCAAAACTGTGGCTGGCCAGTCAGAGCAGTTGTTGGCCAATCAAGGATGCTAGTCATCCAATGGGGTTCTACTGTACTAATAGGGAAAAAAGTGTGTGTTGCAAACCTCAAAATGTATACAAAATTGTGGACTGTGCAAAGTAAGCCAATTAAAATAAAAACTGTGGTGGAAACTTAATATTGCAGGATCCTCAATTTCCGCAATATTGCTAATTAAGTAGTGCCTTACTTAGAGGATGAGTCAGTGCAGCGGCATGCCTGAATGATGAGTCCCTGCCAGCTCTGTTCGAGGGGTGAGTCATGGAATCAACTGAGGTTCCTGGCGTGTGCCCAGGGTGAGTCCTGGGACCTGAGAGCAGCTCTACTCTGGCTGCAGGTCCGATTCACAGGCAGTGCTTTGGCCAGTAATCCTTGGCCACAGGGACTTGTGAGCTGTATTCAGGGAGTAACAAGCAGAGCCTGAGCCAGACTTCCAGCCAAGTAGCAATAGGCAGAGCTAGTCACCCAGCCAGGAGGTATTAATTATGGTTTGTGCCTGATTTCTGGTTTTCATTACAATACTCTTACAGTATTAGTTTGTAGAACTATTATCATCAGCAGGCTGTGGAGCTCTGTGTACACACATATATTTTAAAATTTTCATAATTTTTCAGTTAATTTACTGCATCTTTAAGCTGCCAGACAGATAGCTTAGTCCCTCCAACTCCTAACTTTTAGCCTGTGATTCACAAATATGAGACAAAATATGGGGCAAAGGTGGAAAGGGCAAGATCATGACAGGCACTTGCTCAACAATGCAGTGTTGGAGACATGTGCAAGAAGGCTCTAAGAATCAGAACTCCAGCAGGCTTGAGGGACTGCTTGTTCCTGCTTCTCCACCCTGCAAGGAGAAGGGTGATGGGGCACAGCTGGGCTTTTGTCCTGCCCCCTCTTTGCACTAGTCTGCATAGTACGGCCAGCACTTTGTGGGGAGCATTGGAACATATTGCACATATTCACGAGGCAGCCCCAAAGACACAGGTGCTGGAACTAGGGGTGCTGCAGCACTGCCTGACTTGAAGTGGCTTCCATTCAATACAGGATTTATAGTTTGGTTCAATGGCTCTCAGCACCCCCACTATAAAAACAGTTCCAGCAGCCCTGCCTGAAGAGACTGCCTGTGTGTCTGAGACACAATCTGTGTCCAGCACTGCTCTCGGACCAGTGAAGATCCTCACCATTCGCTCCTGAGATCTGCAGCATAAATGCTACCATCTACCTCAAAATGAAGGACAGAAGAGAAACAAGGAGCAAAGCCATAAGAGCTGGGCTCATTTTTTCCCCATAAATTGGACTTTATGGTTCAATGCTTATAATTTCTATAGTTTTATAGGGTTAAATCCTCAGGCCTTTTCCCAGGTCTAACTTGACTTTAAAGGGTGTTTTGCCTGAGTAAGACAGAATAAAAACTGAATAAGGATTTCAGGATTTGGCCCATAATTTGCTAATTCTTGAATTAACAGTTGATCTTTGAACTTCTCCTAGACTACTAAGCATTTAAGGCCATTCCAAGTTTCTCTGGAAGGGTCATTTCCTGTAGGACTTGTACAGAGTCCTAGGATTTGACTTGTGACCTCCCCTCAGATTAGATTTATGACCTTATAAGGTCAAACTAACTCCTTCTGGACTGTTAAGAAATGAAGACTGTGCCATATGTCATTAGAAAGGTGATTCTCCTTAGACTGATAATAAGGTCTTGGGACTGATCTATAACTTCAATGTCACAAGGTATTAATGATTTCCATATAGGAACTATAGAGATGAACAAATGTAAATATTAGGCTTTTTTAGATTTCTTTTAATTTTCTTAGTTTCTAAAGAAATAAATATATAAACAGTAGAACTTGGTTTCTAAACATTTTGCCCAGCATTTGCAAACCTGGGTTGCCTGAAGTTCCTCACTTGACACTATATTTAGGTACTTAAATGAGGGAACTTATACTTCAGAGCTGCTAAAACCCCACAGTTCCAGGTGATGTTGATGCTCAACACATCTGAAAATCAGGCCACTTGGGTGGAGCTGAAATATGGATGTAGGTACCTAACCTTAGGCACCCATATGTGAAAATACTGGCCTTAATTTTGGGGGCAGGAACCATCTTTTTGTTATATGTTTGTACAAAGCCCAGCACAATGGGGCTTCAATCCCTGATTGGAGCCTGCAGGCACTTTTGCAAACCAAATAATATACAATACATGGACTATACCTGGTCTGTAAGTGCATAGCTTCACTAGGGTACAATAAAAGCGAGATAACACAAGGGTTCTATCATTAAAGAGATATATAGATGTGTAATACTGGACAAGAGGGGTCACATCATCATCAGAAGAGATCAAGGCCAGATTTTCCAGTGCTCAGCACTGATCGCTGGGGCCAGGTTTTCAGAAGAGTTCAGTTCCCAGTTTGGCACCTAAAATAAGGCTAGATTCACCCAGAAACTAACCCTGTGGCAATTAGGTCACATTTTCTGAAGAGACCAGCATGCTCCATGCTGAGTTCTTTAAAAAAAATCTGTCCTCAGTTGTGGTGCTGAATGTTCTGACAATTCTGTAGCGGTGTAGATGGACAAATGTCTCCATGATGGTTTAGATTGTCAGAAGTTTGTATCTCCTTCCTAGGGAGACCAGATGTCCCGATTTTATAGGGATAGTCCTGATTTATGGGTCTTTTTCTTATATAAGTTCCTATTACCCCACACCCCCTGTCCTGATTTTTCACACTTGCTGTCTGGTCACCCTACTCCTTCCCTATATTTAAATAACAAGAGTGGCCTGAGAAGTTCTGTTTAGTTTTGTTTCTTACTACTGTATTTCAGATCCAGTAAAGCTACGAACCTTCCGCTGCGACGGCCACTCTTGCAATCCTCCTGTAGGGAATCTAGCAACCGGCAGGACTCCAGTCTCTCTTACCACATGTGGGCAGAACAGCACAGAACTGTATTGCTTCTACCCAGACCAGCACCTCCTTCACTGGGCCTCCCAAGGCTGTGGGCAGCCCCGATGCACTAAATGCAATGCCAATCAGCCTGATAACACCCACCTTCCCTCTGATATGACAGATGATTTCTTCCTAAATCCTGGCTCCTGGTGGCAGTCTGCACAAGGGGTACACAGGGAAGAAATCAGGCTGGACCTGGAAACAGCGTTCTACCTGACTCACGTCATAGTAGTGTTCAAGTCGCCGCGCCCAGCTGCTATGGTACTGGAAAGGTCTCAGGACAATGGCCAGACGTGGAGACCCTACAAATATTTTTCCGTCAACTGTACAGCAACATTTGGGCTTCAAGATGATCTTATTGAAGAGGGCTCTCTGTGCACTTCCAGGTATTCAGATGCAGTGCCTTGCACTAGAGGTGAGGTAAGTGATAACTGACATTTGGACTATATTTAAAAACTGGCTAAAAATCAGGGACTACGTGTTGAAAGGGACACTGTCCAAATTAGTAAATAAAGGTAGGCACAACATTTAGGTTTTCTATTATGAAAATAAAAGAGGTGGTGAAGGGAAAACAAAGGGGAAGTTTCAGTAAAAGAAAGAGAATACAAATGCTTTCATGGGTTTTTTTTAGGTCAGTCAAATCATCTTTAATGTAAACAGTCACTTTCAGTGTTGCCACTTACAATATTTTGCTAGTGCCTGAGGATTAGGAAGTGAAACTGTTTAAAAACAGGACATGAAACTGACCAACCTAGTTTCACTGTCTAAGTTGAGTGAAGTTAGGGGAAAAATGGGAAACTAGCATAAATACTGAACAGTAAATTAGATTTGTAAAACTCATTCTGTGTTAATCCTCTAAGGTGCCATTAGATAGAAAAGGAAATTATTTTAAAGAAATATACAGTATGTTTATACTGACAATGTCTCTTTAAAGGGGAGTTATTAATTATTTACTAATAAAATAGCTACTTTATATATAGAACTTTTTGTCCATCGATCTCAAAGCACTTCAGGTGGCAAGTGGGGTAAGTATCATTATTCACATTTTACAGACGGGGAATTAAGGCACAGAGAAGACAAGTGACTTACCTAAGATCATGCAGTAGGTTGATGAGACAGCCAAGCTTAGAATCTAAATCTCTTAACTCCAACCAAGTCCAATGCCTTCTCCATTGGACTATACTGCCTCTCATGTTATGTGAACAAACCTGAAGAAAAAGAGAACAGTTATACATGAATGGCTAGACATCTCCTGGCTTCACTTAGGAATATCTATGATTACAGCCATTTGAATAAGTGCCTCCGAGAACCTTACTATATCTTCTCTAAGATCCTTTAGTGAGGTCATAGTCCTGTTTATGGCATCACAGTTGTAGTCACAGAAGTGATCATGCTGTCACAGATTTGGCATTGGGACTTCGCACATCCTCGTTTATTTTGCAGTGAAGAGATGCCCTGGTTTGCATAAAATGAAACTGCAGGAATTCCAGTGGTGCTTATTACGTCACAGCTGCCTGAGAGGTTAAGGAATTATTATCCTTATTTTCAGGCTGGGAAGCTGAGGCATAGAGGGGTGAAAGGTGAAATTCACCCCTGTGCATTGGCAGCATAAGACCTATACATATGGATGGTGCACATATTGGAAATTTGTGGCAGTTGATTTGACTCCCAGACCGTCCTGCTGTTTGAGTTGTAGTTCTGCTAATTAGCGAATGTGATTTTTTTAAAACATGAAATAAGGAAAGTGGCACTGCATTTAAGACAGCTGTACTTGTACGTTTTCTGTTTTGTTATTTCGTTTGCATCCATCAACATACTCTCTAAACACCTAATACCATTTTGCATTGTTATAGCACCTTCGGATCAAAGCTCTTAGTACTTTACAAAATCTAATGCGTCACACCTCAGAACACACATAAATGGCATTATCGCCATTTTACAGATAGAGAAACTGAGGCGTGGAAAGGCTAAATGATTTGCCCATGGTCGCACAGGAGGCTTCTCGTAAAGTTAGGAGTAGAATCCAGGTGTCCTGAGTCACAGGCCTTAATCACAAACCATACTTCTTTCCCCTGCCTCTGTAACAAAAGCCCCTGTCTCTGTAACACTGGACCTTGGAGAATATCATTAAGACCATGTATTGCTGCTAAATTAAATCTGAGATGTGGAGGGCAGAAAATCAGTCAATAAAAGCTTCATCGAACGCAAGCCTCTGCACTGACACGTCAGTTTGTGTAGCAAAAAAGTTCAATTTATCATCTAGCAAATATTATATATATGCTGGAAATGTAGATTATTATTAATAATAATATATTTACATAGACCTTACAACCTTGAAGAGCCCAAATAGTTCTACAAACTGGTGAATGAAGTAAAAACAGATAGGATCACTTCACCCACCAAAGTTCAGCCACCTCTGCAATGAAATGTAGCAGGTGTGTAGCAGCACACAGCAACACAGTGCAACATCCTCCCGGAGAACAAGAAGAGGAATGCTGATGTGCAGCAATAAAATTAATCATCTTTCATTTATATGGCACCCATAATCCAAAAGGATCCTGAAGTTCTGGACAGACTTTATGAGGACCACTTAATTCACCATCATCACTGAAATATGGTTATGTCTGGGGTACAAATGCATTAGCTATTCTAAGCCAGGATCATGACACAACAGATTTTTATTCTATTGAAACTGATGGACGGAGAGAGGGAGGTGGAATGTAGTTACCAAAAGTGAAAGTTGATCAGAACCACTGAGCTAACAGTCCTACTTTTACAAAAAGTGCCAGGGGATTTTTAACCACATGTTGTCAGAACCTCAGTTTTTACATCTTATTCTAAAGATGTCACCTATATCTGCACAGTGCCCCTGGGACACTGATTCAATACTGACTCAAAAGGAAGAGTGCCACCTGAGGAATCCCCAGTGTTATTTTCTGCAGCATCCTTTGTTTTCTTTGGAGTTCCCACATCCAGTTGCTGAAGCCAGCTTCGTGTGAGAGCTGGTGAACTCATAGCGCAAGGTGGTAACTTCTGAGAAATTATCTAACTTGTTCCCAACTGAAGGTACCAATTAATGTTCAGATGATTAAGATGCTAGTGTTACCCCTTTTGACCTGAGCTAGTAGCCAATATTCAAGGTCTTGCAGGTTGTTTCTGTTAGGAGGAGAAATTGGTAATGGTGCCAGGGATTTCTTTGATGCAATCCTGCTTATTTACAAAGAATGCACACCAAGTCCTGTTTCCCTGAACACAGTACGAATCAAACAAGAGGAAACCATTTTTCCAAGCCTCTTTTTCTAGCCAGCACTGTACCCCAAAAGCTCTCTTTTACCTTTCTCTTGATCACATTACAAGTTCTTCTCTAGCTACCTTTGACTTTCTGTTGCCTTCTCTCTCTGTGTCTGTGATGTTTCTGGCTTCATGTGCTCACATATATACACACATGCCTCCACCAAAGCAATATTCTGCCATCTGTGTTTGTATTCAACTGCCAGTGAAGCCCCTCCATCCACATAGCTCAGCTCCTGACCAGCCTTGCATGTGGCGTATGTTTTGGGCAGTGGCTCCTATTGGCTTCAGCTATTTTACTCCAAAAGGAGCTTAGTTGCTTCTTACATTTATCCTGAAGGAAGGATGATTGTTACGCCCACCAGCTTCATCCAACCCCCAGCACATATTTATGGAATAACATTTTTTAGAAGGTTTGCTCACCTTCAGTAAAACATCTGTCTACAGTAATGCTTCTGTGTGGTATTATGCATCAGTAGATTGAACTTTTTATTACTTGTCTATATGTCTACATTTCTATTGCACCACTCACTATTGTATGTAGATTCCAATACTAATATTATCGTTAGGGACAGATAATTTAACTGAAGATGTGGCCAAGGCAAAAGGTTAAATTAATTCAATATTGCAGTCAGACTTTTGGTGTGCTCAGAAGCCTGGGAGTTCAGACACCATCTAGTGGAGATAAGGATGGGAGTTCTAGAACCTGCATACCGACAGCACATGCATTCAAAGATGTGGGACATTAGGAGCACATTTTTAATAAACTAGAGCATCCGGAAATGAAAACAAATGTTCTTCTCTGTAGAATAATATGTTTGTATAAAAGAAAGGCATTAAGATGCAGGGTCTGTATCACAGTGTCCTACTTAAAGCCCCAGGAACTGATGATTAGAAATAAGACCCTATGATATTGGGTCTGAAGAGTACAAGTGAGTTTTATATCAAAGGCCCATCCATTTATGTGCGTGTCTGTGTGACAGATGACACCAATGAAGTGTGATATAATGAGCCCATTACTGGAATTCACTGGTGGGGTGGGGAGGAGAGAGAGGAATTGTTTATGCTTGAATAAGGTAACTGGTTCCTAGGCAACATGTGAAATGTGCCTTGTCTGGAAGACTTGTACACTCTTCATTGTCTAAACCACGATGACCCCTTTGGGGTCATGGAAGTGCCCCGTGCTACCTGTTTGTCAAAGATGTCGCTTTTAAGCTAACAGATTTTTAAGTATTCATATTAAAAAACCCGCAGTGAGGGTCAAATGCAGAATGCAGTGTAAGGGGGTGCAGCTCTCTGCTTCACCAATTTGCTCAAGCATGGGGCAGAGCCATCACCATGGAGGCCCTGGGTCTCTGCCCCCTCTAACTGCAATGGAGCAACACTGCTAGAAACCTCTGGGTAGCTGCTACCCTAGAGGAGGCTCTGCATCTCATGGGGCATCCTCTTAAAAGTCAGTATGGACCAGTGCGGGGGACAGGGTTATGTGCACGTAGCGTACCTGGACATACAGATCCCTGAGCCACAGAGGGCCTTGCTCAGAGTTCAGAAAGAAGAGGACAGTGCTGCAAACGGGTGGGAAGAGGGATATCCCTGCACAATATTTGCTCAGTCCTTTCTCAGGCAAAACTCTTATTGACTACAATGATAGTTTTTCCTGATTAGGGACAGAGAGGTCAGGGCTGCAAGATTTGGACCCATTGCTTATTCCTCCCACTTGACACCATAATCTACTTGTGGTATCACAACGATTAGTGAACTGACAATGTTAAGGGCTCCACAGAGGGATAAGCAGCAGGACCAGGTGATCTCTTAAGCAGGGCCAGCCTTAGGGAAAATGACACCCTGGGCGAACTTGCATTTTGGTGCCCCTTTAAGCAGGGGAAACCATTTTCAAGCAAATGCCCGTAAATAAAAGATGGAAGAGCCTTCTCTTTACCTGCAATGTGTGGATATGTTAATAATTTACAAGATTTTCAATGAGGCATCAGCAGCTATTTAAGGGTCTGATTCAACAAAGCATTGACGTCAGTGACAAATGGGATTGCTCATCTTTCTGCAAGATCAAGCCCCCTAATAGCTGAGGTGCTAGGGACAGAGTCAAATGGTCTAGTGAAATGTCCAGGAGATCTGCAGCAGGCATAGCAAACAGAGTTGAGCGTGATCCGTGGATTCTTCTAACTTCCAGCTGGAAAGGATTCGATGAGGGATTAGTCACTCTTGAAAGGCAAGTGCTCAAATGTTATGACTAGGGCTGTCTGTTCAGCATTTAGTTTAACTTGAGCTGTAGAGGAGAGAAAATGCAGAGGCATATTGACGGGAAGCAGTTAATGCCAGCAGAATAAACAAGTGGATAACACTGCTAGACTTCACTTCTTTGGAGGACAAGCTTAAAGAGACTGGGGATTGTGTCTGAGGGTGGCTTGAACCTGGAAGAAACAACTGGGGCAGAGAGGGGACAGTCTGGGGGCCTGCCTCCCTGTTATATGAACTGCAGACAGCCAGGTTTATAATGAGCCATGTCAGGGATATTTGTTTGGCACCTTGTAAACTAGCCAGAAAAACACACTGTTTTTCTAGCATTATTTCTGCACTTCCTGACATGCTGGGCAGCAGATCCCAAATAGATTTCTCATCCTCATGCTGTTATATAAAAGCTTGGAGAAGCTGCCACTTCTTTTTTCAAGTCTCGATTGAGAAAAAATCTCTTTGTACGAGAAGTTGTTAGCCTGGTGGATAACTTCATGGTTTTTTTTTTTACTCCATGCAGAAGATAATTTACTAATTGCTCTGTGGTTTTCTATGTATTACTATGATCACCAAGACAGTGGCAGCTTAGATTTCCATTAGATCTCTGTTCTGGAGATTGGTTCTTCGGAAATCTTTCAAGGAGCTTTGCATAGGAAAGTGGCGTTGGTGATGGGCAATGGTGCCTTTCCCATCAGAATCCAGCCTAGGTCATCAGATCCAATCTGATCACGACTGGACATTGTTACTTTTTTATTGCTGTTCTGCAGCCAGTGTGAATGAGTTTCATTGTTCTCAGTCCAGTTCCTAGCAGACAGGCGTCCACATCACAGAAGCCATCACACGGGTGTTTGCAGTTTGGGTTTCAGAAAATACTCATTGCCTCATGAGGAAACATCATGTTGTGTTGCAGTGTGATGGCCTTATGGAAAAGGCCTCAGGTCCTGATGATCCCATTGCAAGATCATGATGTTGTATAGGCCTGGGGCAAGTTTTGGGACATTTCAATTATCCTGCATTCCTTCCCTGCAGGATGTGGGACTGATTTGAAGAAACTGAGATGATCCTGCCAAATTTGAGACAAGTGCTAATTCAACACTACTTGACACCTTGCTGGTAGTCTCAGCAGAAGAGCCAAAGACAAAATGGATCATGGAGACTAAACATCACCTCTGTTCATTCTCACTGCCTATCGTTAGACTTCCTCTATTTCTGCTACATCCTTTTTGAGAAGGGGGACTGGAACTGAACATAGTATTCTAGATGATGGCACAGCATTGCTTTATATAATGAAATTATATTATTATATCTAAACCACAAAAGTTTGGGCGGGGGGAGAAGGAAGGGAGTTAATTGACATTTCAGTATTGTCTGTCTCTAACCTTCATACAATTATAGAAGATAAGTGCTGGAAGAAACCTCAGGAGGTCATCTAGTCCAACCCCCTGCTCAAAGCAGGACCAACCCCAACTAAATCATCCCAACCAGGGCTTTGTCAAGCCGGGCTTAACCTCTAAGGACGGAGATTCCACCACCTCCCTAGGTAACCCATTCCAGTGCTTCACCACACTCCCAGTTAAACAGTTTTTCCTTCATCACACAGGGTCCTTTCCCATTGCCTTCTGACCTCTAAGCAATAAATAATTCCTCTAAGACTGTGCATTACTCCACCACCAACCAGCAACAGCAACCACCAGCAGCAGACCGCTGCTCTGACATACTGTTTGGATTGCCCTGCATAGGTATGATCCTTAGACTCCTGGCAAATTGCTATTGTGGCCCAAAATTTGGGTATTCCTTCCATAGTGCTTTTTAATTCTTACCAAATGGAATGTAACACTTTGTGGAATGGGGATAGTAGCTTGTGGTACTCAAAAATATTCTCATGAGATGAATTTAGGAGAAATGTTTTGAATATTCTGAATCCAAAACGGACCCACCATACTGATGAGAAGGCTGGATGTTGAATGGAAGATTTGATCACTGAGGCCAGGTCTACACTGCGACTTTAAATCGGTTTAATGGCCGATATACCGATTTAACGCTGTATCCGTTCACATGACGTCGTCATTAATATCGAGTTAAACGGCTCCTTAAATCGATTTCGGAACTCCTCCCAAACGAGAGGAGTAGCACTAAATTCGATAGCGATAACTCGGATTAGGGTTCGTGTGGACGGAAATCGACGTTATTGGCCTCCGGGCGGCATCCCAGAGTGCAGCACTGACCGCTCTGGACAGCAATCTGAACTCGGATGCAGCGGGCAGGTAAACAGGAAAAGCCCCGCGAACTTTTGAATTACATTTCCTGCTTGCCCAGCGTGGAGCTCTGATCAGCACGGCTGGCGATGCAGTCTGAAATCGAAAAAGAGCTCCAGCATAGACCGTACGGGAGATACTAGGTCTGATCGCTGTATGGGGAGACAAATCTGTTGTATCCAGCTCCGTTACAGAACACGAAATGCCAAAGCGTTTGAATAAAAAACTCCAGGATACACAGCGCTGCGTGACAAGCGTAACGGGAAGCCAGAGACTCAAATGGACGCTCATGAAGGGAGGGAGGGGGTACTGAGGACTCCAGCTATCCCACAGTCCACAGCAGTCTCTGAAAATTATTTGCATTCTTGGCTGAGCTCCCAATGTCTGTAGGTTCAAACACAGTGTCTGGCGTGGTTCAGGGAACAGCTCCTCAGTTTATTTCCCCCCACCACCACGTGAAAAAAAAAAGGGAAAGATTGCTGTGCTATGGCGTTTGCTCAATGCACTCCGCGAAAAAGGCGCCAAAGGGTTGTCTGCTGCCTTCACAAAGGGAGGGGTGAGGCTGTACCCAGCACCACCCGGGGAAATGTTTTCTGCCCCATCAGGCACTGTGCTCTCAACACGGAAGTGGGAACTATGGGATAGCTGAGGAACAGCTACCCACAGTGCACCGCTCCTGAAATCGATGGTAGCTTTGGACCATGGACGCAAACAATCGATTTTAGGATCCCACTGTGGACGCGCTAAACCGATTTTATTAGATCTGTTTTGTAATATCGGTTTAAGCTAATTCGAAATAATCGTGCAGTGTAGACGTACCCTGAGATAGCCAAAAGCAAATGTAAGTTGAAGAGGTATCAGCTCCCCACTGCACTGGAAGCATAGAACTAACCCAAGATGTCACTTTGTAGCTGGGTTTAACTGGATCATAGGTGCAAAACAAAAATTACATGCATAGATTTTTCTTTAATAAATAGCCATATTCTGTTTTTTAATTGCTCCATAGTTTTACTGTCCATAGTGAGAGGATGGAAATGCAGTGGATTTGGAGCAAACCTGTTCCGCGAATCAATGCGATGCTCAGATAGCTAAAAAGAAAACTGGAATTTCTGTGTTTCTAATTATGTGTTTTTCTAATGATGTTCTGAAACAGGACAAAGAACACTCTTGCTTTGCAGGATGGAATAAAACAGGACAAAGATTACTCTTGCATTGCAGGATGGAATAATGCATTTAGCACTGTAGTTCCATTAGACTGATCATATAACATCTATTAAAGGGTAGGAAAATTTGAGAGGTGAAAATGCTTATTATACCCTTCAAAACTAGATCAACTTGCAAGCAACCTACTACTGAAGAACATTTTGGATTGAGGGAAGTTTTTATTATGGCTTCTTTGTGATGGGCATGCTTTGAGTGCAGGGACATTATTGTCGTCATTAAGCCAAGTGCATGCAATGTGATCAGCATATCTTAGTAATGATTTGCAATATCCATTTTTTGTTCTGTACAAGGATCTTCTTTTGTAAGAGAGCATGCATAGGAACTGCCCTGCATGCGTGACTCGTATTCCTTGACCTGAGGCTATGAGGGGAGCTTTTGTTGTGTCCACATCTTTTCTGACTACTGCAGGCTGGGAGATCATGTTAAAAAAACAAAATTATCTGCTTCAGGAGTGGAGAAACAAAACACGGATTCAGTGAATGGCAAGAAATCAAAAATCTGAGACATTGTCTCTGGAATGAAGATGACCCTCTTGATTGAAGATAAAATATCATCCACTATGATGCTGTGCCAGCTGGTGAACAGAAAAACACATCCCTAAAGATGGCTGTCTTGATTAGTTTTGAACTGGATTCTGCTAACTTCCTGACTATTAGGATGGTCAGGGGAGACCAGGATAATTAGGGTGACCAGACAGCAAGTGTGAAAAATTGGGATGGGGTGGAGGGATAATAATCACCTATATAAGACAAAGCCCCAAATATAGGGCCTGTCCCTATAAAATCAGGGCATCTGGTCACCCTAAGGATAATGTTCATCTTTATGAATCATGGCTGAATGGCTGATGAAAATTAGAAGTGAGAGTGGGAGTGGGAGGGGGAACTAAAGTGACGAATGGGCATTTGATAGCAGATCTGCACTTAAGCATGAAAACCCTTACTAAGCTTTCAGATGCAATTTCAGTTTCTGGTCATAAAGGTAACTCAGGACTTATGATCTATTTCCATAAGATGTTGAGAGCCTCTAATGAGATGCTGAGAGCCCTCAACTCTCATCAAATTTGGTGGAAAACGGGAGTTGCTCAGCATTTATCAGGGTGGGATCTGTAATAAGCATTGAGAAGAAGACTCTGTCCTTTAGATATAGAATATCAGAGTTAGAAGAGACCTTGGGAGGTCATCTAATCCAACCCCCAGACATATCTTTGCTCCAGTTCTTTAAATGGCCCCCTCAAGGATTGAACTCACAATGCTGGGTTTAGAAGGCTAATGCTCAAACCACTGAGCTATTCCTCCCCCCAAGACAACTTGCACTAAACCTACACTCTAGTGTTGGGGAAAGGTACTCAAAACTTTAGGGCAGAAAGGCTTAGATACCACAGTGATGGATTTAAATAGAATACAATATCCTAATGATAAGCGTCACGTACTGGGAAGCCATTTTTGAATCATCCCGATCAAGAGTTGGCATCAGAATAATATGAACAAACACAATTACTTGTTTATGACATTCTCCTGACCTTTCCCCAGGAACGTTGTCGGGATGCCAAACTTACAACTGACCCAGGGAAAGCTAATAAACAAATCAATTTTTCCGCAAGGTACACAAAATGTAAAAGTCAAATGTCTCTTTGTATGACAAGAATCTGCCTCCTACAATTCAGCACAGACATTATTTAGATGACCACCTTTTAAAAAATAATGATAATAGTTAAAATTAATATTTTTTATTTAATCTTCCTTTGGGAATCTCAAAGCACTTTACACACATTAATGAATTAATCCCCTCACCCTCCTGTAAAGGAGCTAAGTGTTCTTATCCCCATTTTACCAATGGATAAACTGAGGCAGGCAGTGATTGAGGTCACTGATGTCACTGGGAAAGTTCCCAAGGATTTAAACAGGGGCAGTCTCTAAGTGACTTGCCTAAGGCCAGGCAGGATGTCTACGTCAGGGATCTGAATCAAATCCAGATCTCCTCAGACTTTTCTTTAGCCACAAGAACACCTTGCCTCTTTTTTTGTAGTTTCTCATACCACATGAAATGAGTAACTAATTGAAATGACTTTAGTGTTGTCCTAAGTCACAAAAAAATCTATACAGAGCACACAAGCGATATATACAATCATTGGATATATTCGACTTCTAACTAGGGCAGCGTTCCTTCTGATGGAATGAAAACAAACAAATACAATTTTATCATCCCTTTTTTTAGCAAATCCATTTTTAGTAGACTGTCGTATTTATTATGAAATTATCCCTGGAAGCATATATCAGATGGGATGTCAGATCCCACCTGCTAAATACAAGTATTTTATATTATGCCTACCGGCCTTCATCATAACATATATAAAAGACAATTGATCAACTAATATGAAACAATAATAAAATGTAAGCAAGGTCAGGAAAAAATAATAATAGGCAACAAAGAAACAGTAATTACACTACACAATCATTAGCGTCTAGCAGATTTTATCTTCAGGGTTTCAAGGACCCTGGTTCTCCTCCGGGGAGTGTGATGGATTGAAGAATCGGAAACTCAGGCTTTGTGTACACTAGAGAAATTTGCACTGGTGTAGCTAAACAGAATCAAACACTAACATAGGTGTGCTCCACCAGTGCAAAATGGGGCATGCATTCAGGTGACTCACTGCAGACACCTGTGCAAACCTTTAATGGCACACTGCACCAGTGTAAAGCAAGACTTGCTTTTCTTTGACTTACTGCAGAGTAAGTCACACCAGTTCAAACTCCACTTTGCATTAGTGGAACATGTCTACATTAGCACTCTGGTGCAAATTTCCCCTAGTGTGGAAGGGGCCTTCAGTTTCTGTGATTCTTGTAATAGTGAAGGCTAGCAAGGAGCCAGTGATTGCTGAGCCTGGGAAGAACAATATACATGAATTCACTTGTGTTATGTCCCTGGAATTAGGTTTTAATGTTGTAAAAATCTTTCTTTGAGAGAGACTGGGATAAACGACTCTAATCTCACCATTGAGCTTATTCGAAAAAGCAGAAGTACATCATGAATTAATCATGTAAGCAAATTCTTGTGTCTCAATGTAACAGAATATTGCTGTTCCACAACTGGAGGCCATGGGACTTCCAAGGCTATTAACATCTCTGCTGACGGGTAGGTACTCGAAGCTCTAAGAGGATTTGGAAATGTCAAAGCAACTCCCCTGAAGAGATGCAAGGCCTGAAAGGAAAATATTTGCAAAACAATAAATCCATTAGGAGTCCGAGTATTTTCCAAGCTGGCAGGTTAAGAAACAAAATGCAAAACACCTTCATGACAGCAGGCAGAACAGTAGTGAGAACTTCGCACCCTGTAGCCATTCTTTCAGCCTAAAGAACTCACTGCTACATAGGATACCTATTAATATCTGGAGAGGATGGGCAATTAACTGGATACCCAAATCACTAATCACCACCTGAAAAATGTGGCTTACACTAATATATAAAAGATTTCTGATATTATACTACACCGGGCCAAATGTATTGCTAGCATATGACAATGCACTTCTATTTCTCTCAGATTTAAATATGATTCAAGATATGTAATAGTAAAATACTGCTTTGAACCTTCCATAGTACTTTTCTATTGAAAATCCCAAATCTTTGCACAAACATTAATGAATTAAACTTCACAGTCTACCTTGTGATGTAGATCAGTATTATGATCCCACATTTTACAGAGAGGGAATCTGAGGTACAGAGAGATTAAATGATTTGCCCATGGTTGTACAGGAGGCCAGTGGCAGAGCTGGGACTAGAATCCAGATCTTCCAGCTCTTAAACCCACACCAGTCAGTATTCCTCAGCTGACATGTCACAGTGCAAGATGCCACTAAAATATTTTTTTCTCAAACTTGTGGCCTCTCGGGTGTCCTGATGGCTTGATGGTAAGTATGAAGAATGGAGCTTGTACAGGGACGACAAGAACACAGATTAAACAGACTGATCAACTTTTTGGGGCCTCGGCTCGCTTGTGCCAGTGAGAGAGACCCTCAGAGGGTTGTTTCAGGGCTTCATATGTTATTTATAACTTGCTTTGAGACACTTCATGTTGGAAGGCTCTATAGAAGTGTGAAGTATTATGTCTGCACATGGTATAATTAAGAACTAGGAGTGAATACACCAATATATTCCCACATGGCTCTATTAGTCTAAAAATGTTGATCTTTGGATCAATCAGACTGGGTCATTTCCCATGACTCCATTGATAAGCAAATGTAGGATCCAGTTCTAAAGAGATTTGGTCATTGACCTATGGCTCCATTGATCAGGGGAATGTTGGGCCCATGGACTAAACAGAATGGGTCATTTGCTTATGGCTCTATTGATCAAGGGAATGTGGACATCTGGGCAGAAGGGACTAGGCTATTTTATCATGGCTCCATTGATCAGGGGAATGTAGGCACCTGGGTTGCACAGGCTGGGCAATCTGCCCATAGCTTCACTGAACAAGGGAATATGGACATCTCTGGTCTGAGCAGACAGGGTCATTTGCAACTTTGTGGATGGCTCCGCAGAATAAAAGAAGAGAATTTAAAAAAGGGAAAGTTATAACATAGAAAACGCTGTGGAAAGGCATGAAATGTGCTGCTGGCACTGCAGCATAACTCTGTCAGGTGTAGGTCTGCTACTGAGTCAGGAAGCTGACTCTTATTTTAAGGGGGTTTATCTCCCATGTGCCATTGATACACAACAGAGTTATCTATTAGGCACGAACCACCAACTCTTTTCTGACCCCTGCAAACAAAAAGGAACAGAAGAAATATTTTATACACAGCAAGTATTTAAACTTATCTGTCCACTAAAAAAGAAAATCCAGAGAGAGAGAGAGAGAGAAAGAGAGAGAGGGAATCCCTATGGAAACAAAGCTTTCACTCCAGGAATAGAGATAGACAGAGACTGTCACTGCTCATAAAGCAGAGCCAAAGAACCCAGAGGGCAAGTACCTCTGCTATGATGCAAAACTCAGCCAGAGGAGAAAATAGCTCTCAAATCAGAGACAGCACATCTATAAAGGGAATCTAAGCCTGGGAACTAATGCAACCAGCTCTCTAGTTCACTGTCACCCCTCTATCTCCACTACCCACCCTCACAATAAAAAAAAGACCCTGAAGTAAGGAACAGTCATAGTGGAATTGAAGCTGAAATAGGACATATTCCTGCAGCCTTTGTTAAACAAAAAACCAGAGCCTTGATACCAAGAAAAAAAACTATTACTCCTTTGGGATTCTGTAATCTGTAACATGAATAGCCTCTCTCAGCAACATGGAAACTCCAAACAAACAATAACCTTGCCTCTTACATCCAGTAGCCATAGGATGCCTTTATTCCTAGATCTGAACCATTGGAACACTGCAGATTCTCTCTCTCTCTAGCCCCTCCTAATTAATAATTTGGCTCAGCCTTTAAAACAGTCTGCTTATCCTAATGTTTAACAGTGGTGTGGCAAGCTATTTTCTGGTCATTAGTTTCGGGGACTGACTCATGATTCCTGGCTTCTATTTTCAGCTTTATCACAGACCAGTTGTGTGGCTTTGAGCAGATCACCTTACCTCCTTGTGCCTCTGTTTATACTACTCTAGAATGGTGAGACTATCTACTTCACAGATAGTCTGAAGGTATTTTCTTAAAATGCTTTGGGATGCTCAGGTGGAAAGTGGTGTAGAAAGGTGGACAGTATTGTATTGACAACACCAGTATTCCTTTGAGTTGTCACAGTCTGCCACCACCTGGTGCCTCATACCTGTCAACCATGACTAAGGTTGTGAGGAGCCTCCCAAATGGCAAATATTATTCTTTCCTGAGCATCCCATTTGTCTGGACTGCACATACAGGGGTGCTGCATCTCCTCAGGGATGTGTTTTCTGTTTGCCTCCTAGGTGATCTATCGTGCCTTAACTCCAACCAACAAGATCGAAGACCCATATGGTCCTGAGGCCCAAGACCTCCTGAAACTCACCAACCTGCGCCTCCTTTTATTAAAAAGGCAGGAGTGTCCCTGCCAAGGCTTGGGATTGCTGGAGAAACCCCAGAGGTTTGCCCACTATGCTATCTATGATCTGATTGTCCGGGGGAGTTGCTTCTGTAATGGTCATGCAGAAGAATGCCAGCTTGCCAATGGGACAGGAAACACAGAGAACGTGGTGAGTTCTTGAAATTCACTAGTTTACTTCAATTTGTACTTGTTTGTGCTTCCTGAGTCAAACAGAGGCTTCTCCATAAGACCCTGTCCACCTTCACCAAAACAGTTTAAAATAGGGTACCACGGATAATCCACATCAATGAAACCTAAACCTGCTTCTTAGTATGGAAAGGGCTATATAACTCTAACAGCTGTTCCAAAAATGATCTGTGTTAGAGATAGGCCTGAACTAAAATCTTGTATCTGAACAGACCCACACTTCTTGGAGATGTTTGAAATCTGAACTGGGATCCAGATCCAAATATAATGGCTGATATTATCCAAATATAATGGCTGATACATCTTCTTGTATCTTAGCAGGGAGATAAACCAAACCTTGGACCCAAACATTGCCTGTGAAATTTTGGGATTTCAAAATCTGTTCTAGTTATTTATTTTAAATGACATAAGAAAATCTCTTTTTAAACAACGCAAAGAATCTCATTTACCACAAGCTAGGACATTAAAAGTATTGCTTGAAATTCCATTTTTCCTTTGCACTGTATTAGAGTGCAAATGATAGCTGAGATCCCCACCACTGGAGACTCTTGAATTTGCTAGGCACAAGCAGTTGTGTTATGGTTATGATTTCAGCTTTTGACTCTGAACTTCCTGGGTTTTGTTGGTTCAGTCAGATGCTAAGCATTATTGGTGGGAGAAGAAGATTCTGAGAGTGGTTTAATTAGAGAGTCTTACAACCAAATTCATAACTGTGGAAAACTTCAATTATTTTCAGTGAAAATTTTGCTTGATTAGGCACGGCAGAGATTGACTCTAGATACCAGGGCTCAAAGAAAGAGGCATGATCAGTCTTGTTGTTCCTTCTCTTGAATCACAGCAGATTAGTCAATGTTCTATTGGGTTTTTTTGAAAGGTCTTAGCTTGACCCATTCAATCTAATCATTGTCTTGATATATAATGGTCTTACGTACAAATAGTTTGTTACTCATTTGTGACTCTAATAGAAAATATTCTCTATAAAAGGGAACAGAATAAGGGTAAAAAGAAGAAAAGAAAAAGAAAACGAAAGTTTTGCCAGTGCAGTTATTTATGTGCACGTATGTTTTCTGGGCACAGTTGTGGGGCTGGTGGTTCAAAATGTGGCCCTAGAACATATTTGATTGTAATAAACTCAGATCACTTTTTAATTTTAATATCTACCTGGTTGTTCTTTTAGGCACTTGCACCAACAATTTGCTCTAGTGCTGACACTGTGTCCCAGGTTTCAATCTGGAGGGATTTCTTTTCCTGCACATGCATGTGCACTCATGTGTGTAAACTATTGGGCTTGATTATCAGAGGTGCTGAGCATTTAAATCTCCAACTGAAGTCAATGGGATCTGTGGGTGTTCAGTGACTGAAAAATCAGGCATGACAGCCCTTCTGTTTTCTGGACAATGGACTAGAGAGGAAGTGGAAGTCTCAACAGAAATGCAGGTGGTCTCCATCCCCGCCTTGTCTCTTCCTCTAGAGAAAAGCCACGTTTGCAAGGAACTTGGAAATTATTCTTTTGGATCAGCTTGTGATAAGATTTATAACTAACTTAAAAAAAAAAAAAGAAAGAAAGAAAAGACAGAATGAGTGCAAATTTACCACGTTTCTGTTAAGATTTTTCTTGTTACTTTACCTTCTTGTAGAGCAAGGTTCAGAATGTAAAGGTAATTCTCTTTCCCCCTCCACTCAGTTTGAAACAAGTTAGACTACAACTGGATCTGTTATACATACCACAGGTTCACTGAGCTATCCCTCTCCCCTCAAGACTGATTTGAGCATTGGCCTGCTAAACCCAAGGTTGCCAGCTCAGTCCTTGAGGGGGCCACTTAGGGAATCTGGGGCAAAAATCTGCCTGGGGATTGGTCCTGCTTTGAGGTCCCTTCCAACCCTGACATTCTATGAATGGTGTTAAGCCTGAATTCCCTTCAAAGATCCTAGTTCATGGTAGCCCTTGACATTTTATGAGGAGACCAGATTCAAACTCCTAACCTTTTCATTGTTATTATACATGCCAGGTACAGGTAGCTGGATGCACCTCAAGCCCAACTAGAGCAGTTACAATACCCTGTGCCATCGTTTTCAGTAGAATGTTAATTGGCTGAATAGTGAAGAGATTAATAATTCATATAATCTTTAGCCGTCACTTTGGAATAAGATTCTAGGCCTTGACTTAGGAAAGCCCATACATACACTGCAGCATGTGCTTTCCTGAATAAGGGCGTGCTCCTGAATCCAGGCCTTAAATCTGGGCAGGGTGTTCAAATGCTGCTGTTCAGACTTCACTACCAAAAATGCCCCCATGACTGTCTGAATACTGATTCAGCTGTACATATTGTATGGAGTAACCATAACAGTCATGGGAGAATTATGTTAACCAAATATAGTGTGTTATTTAAGGACATCAAAAAAGATATATCCCAGGCCAAGAATTCAAACCATTTAACCAAGAGCAGCAACACAAGTCAACAGGTCTGTGATTTTCCATAAGGCTTTGTCTGTCTCTATAATGGGATCTGATACACTCTGGCATTATAGACTAAAGAAACCCGTTCCACAACTAATTTCATGTCCATATAGGTACATGATGCGTGTGTTATTCTGTTTTCTTTTCTTCTGGAATGGATATTCTTAGGTGTCTTAAGTTTTCTACTTTTAGAGTTAGATATTGTAAAATTAATAAAGACCATATGAATTTCACAATATTTAAAAGATTTTTTCTGAATCACTATCAGCTGTGGTGTAAATCTAGCATGTCATATATGCTAGCATTGGGTGATGTTATCCGCCCACTGTAAATGTGGACCCGTTTAAGACATTAAACTGTTTTTTCTACAGTTAAAGAACACATTTTCTATTGCAAACTGTTAAATATGCAAGTGATGAAATAGAATAGATGAGTAACACATAAAATGAATACAGCTGGTAGAAGAATAAACACTGCCCATCAAAAGGGAAAACACAATATTGTGCATGCTGTTGGCACAGTCATTGTAAACTATGGTTGGATGTCTCTCTTTTTATTTTTTCCGTTAGTCTCAATGGAACAGGGGTTCTGTGCCATCAAATGACTTCACGGGGCAGAAGGTGAAATAGTTTTGATGAAATAGATTTCATGAGTGATTTATACCCCAGGAGACAATAAGGAGTATATATCCTAGTATTTACACTGGGACAGCAGTGAGTGTTTTGCCTGGGTAACAACTCAGTGAGAACTGAGGATGGGCTTCAGGATCCCTGCATCAATTCCCCTGAAGGAGCAGTGCCCGTCATGTGGCAGAAGATGTTTTATAGAACATATTAATAAATCAATGGGCATCTTGAGATTTAAGACTGTTGAGCCCTTTTAAACCTTTTGATTATTTAATATATGGTACTTCTAGGAAATGCAAAGCATAGAGCATTTATATAAACTCTTCCTCTCAGTGCTGGGTTTTGCTTTTATGGATTATTTCATTAGTATTTTTGTCTGGCAGCAGCAGATATTTCCTAGGTTAAATTTAGCATCTCTATAACTACGCTCATATTTCTCTGTACAAAGTTCCTGTAAATGCCCTCCTTAGTCAGATAGACAGGACACGAGACTAGGTGAAAAGCCTAGATCCAGCCCTTTTGGGCATTCTTCCATTTCAATGCAGGAAGTAAAAAGGAGAAAAAGTGTTTGCCCATAGATTTCTTGGCTATCATCTCAAATTTGGGGTTTTCTTGCAGCAGCAATTAGCCTTTTTCTTATTTTCCCTTTGTCCTCTTACCCCCAAGTCATTTGAGAGATGCTGCAAAGATGAAACATGATTTATGCACCATCTTGTAGTATCTTTAGGTTTACACTCAAGAGCAGAATTCTTCTCTCAGTTCTGCATGGGCTACAACATTTGGTTCTCCCTATGTTATGGTGACATGACAGTGTGTGAGAAAAATCAGGACAGAGGGTGAGGAGTAATATGTGCCTATATAAGACAAAGCCCCAAATATAGGGACTGTTCCTATAAAATCAGGGCATCTGATCACCCTACCCTACATGAATAGATCTTTCATGGATGTCAGTGAAGGAGAACTACCTATTGAAGCCGGGCGATGCCATGAAAATTACAGAGGAGCATTTTGTTTTAAGTGTAGGACATTGGCATCAGTTTAGAAAGGAATGAATGCCCTGACCAAGCACATCTGTGTGCTTCCTTTCCAGAGGATGTTGTGAAGGCCAAGACTATAACTAGGGCCATGCAGAGGATTCAGGGGGCCAGGGGTCTTTGGCGGCGGAATTGCCGAAGACCTGGCACTTCAGCGGTGGGTCTTGGAGAAGAAGGACCCCCCGCTGCCGAATTGCCGCAGAAGACCCGGAGCAGAAGCAGCTCTGGGGGCCAAGGCCCTGCGAGGGTTTTCTGGGGTCCCTGGAGCAGGTGAAGGACCCTGCTTCAGGGGCCCCAAAAAACTCTTGTGGGGGCCCCTGCGGGGCACTGGGCCTGGGGCACATTGCCCCACTTGCTCCCCCATCCCTCTGGGAAGCCCTGACTATAACAGGGTTCAAAAAAGAACTAGATAAGTTCTTGGAGGATAGGTCCATCAATGGCTATTAGCCAAGATGGACAGGGATGGTGTCCCTAGCCTCTGTTTGCTAGAAGCTGAGAGTGGGCAACAAAGGATGGATCACTTGATGATTACCTGTTCTGTTCATTTCCTCTGGGGCACCTGGCATTGGCCACTCCCAGAAGACAGGATACTGGGCTAGACAGACCTTTGGTCTGACCCAATATGGCCATTCTTATGTTCTGATTTTTTTTCCTCCAATTGTTGGACATAGTGGAAAACAGCCCCTCCATCCTGCCCCCGTTTCTGTGGGAGGTGCAAGGATATCTGTTGTGACGTGCTGAGGGCCTTGCTGTAGGACTCTGTAGGGCACAAGGAACAGCGGTCAAGTTTAGGTTGCAGTTATCTAACATATGGTAGCTAAGCCCAACCTTTTTCCTAGCGTACATCTAGAACATACAAAGGAGCTTAGAGTGCAGACAGAGAGCAGACACAGTGAATGGCTTCTAGACAAGCTTCCAGTCCATTTGCCAAATATTTCCCAGTTCTTTTTTTAGTGCAAATGAAACAATAATAAAAATGGGACAAAGGAAGGTCACTGTGTATCCAAAAAATGATCTGTAAAACTCAGTGCAGAACCATTGGCTGTCGACAAGCGTTGGGGGCGTTTTGTTTGGTTTTGGTGCCCTCACTGCCAGGAAATTCACATGAATTGCCTCAGACATCAGTTCCTCTTCTTTATTATCTTGTTTACAGAGAGGAATTGTACTTTTTTCTGGGCCTGATCCTACACAATTGCAGCCAAAGGGAATTTTCCTATTGATTTAAATGGGAAAAGGGTCTGGCCCTATCTGCAGTTTCTTGTTTGGGGTAAGGAGGAGTTGAAACAAGGGTTACATAAGGTAAAACTTGTTTTTCTACAGCACTTTGCTTGGTGACTTAGTGGTCATCCCCCTTTTGCAAATATCTCCTGAAAAAAATACCTTGTGCTGTTCCACTGATAATCCTCCAACTAAGTTTCCACAGTCTCTGATGGATCCAAGTTGTGCCAGACTATGTGACCTCCAAGACTCAGTGCTGCCCAGAGCTGCTCTCTGTTGAAGATGGCAATTCAAAGAGCAGTTTTTGCTGAGAGGGATTAGCCTCAGTTAGGTGACTATCATCAGAAATGTTAACGTATTGTATTATAGACCACCTCAGAATGAGTTCTAGGGTCTGTCTACTGTTTTGCCCATATAAGGACCGAGTTAGGACTCCAGGGTCTGGCACTTCCCATTCGAACGAACAGGAAGAGATAACATCGAGTATGTAACAATAAGTAGTTTGTTTAAGTTTCATGGACCACACGTAAAGAACATTATATCCCTGGCATCTTTGCTAGCCCTGTTAGATACAAGGTTTTTCCAGGACTCCCTGCTGGAGCGTTGGATGAAGAAAGATGCCTAAGTTTCAGATATTGTCTGAGAGAAGCTGCCATAGCTAGCATCACAGATAGGTTCACTTGGATTTGCTTAGGAGCAGCTGTGGTGGAGCAGAGGGCTCCATGCAGTATAGTGCCCAATGAACCACAGATGAGAACCAACTTCAAAACTCTGGCTTTGAGGGTATGTTTACACTGCAGTTAAACACCCAAGGCTGGCCTGTGTCAGCTGACTTGGGCTCGCAGGGCCCAAATCCAAGTGTCTACACCACAGACAAACAGCCCGGTAATCCAAGCCCCATGAGCCCAAGTCAGCTGACACAAGCCAGCTGTGGATGTTTAATTGCAGTGTAGACATACCCTGAGTGACAGTCAAGTTCCCCAAAATTATCTAAACTAAGGCTAGAGATGAATGTTCAAACCCATCTAAAAGCTCAAATCCAGAATTTCTTTCTTAGGCAAAACTTCCACTAAAAATCAATGGGTATTTTGCCTAAGTAATGACTGAATAAAATCTGGGTAAGGGCTTCTGGACTTGGCTCAAGATTTTGTTGCTGCTGTTAGCTCATGTAGACGGTGAGGAACATTCCTACATTAAGCTAAATCTCTGTTGTTGCCTGGCACTGGAAATAGCGTCCAAACTAAAACTCAGCATCACTAAACTTTTGAGTTGTTTTAGATTCAGGACAGACTGTTCTAAACAGTCTCATTCTTTATTATGGGCAAAACCTAAACCCCAGGGGACTAACACCATCCCAGTCTGGAAAGTGCATTTGTCCTGGTATGAATTTCTTGTGGACTATTACTAAAGGTCTTGGTAAGCAGATCTCTCAGGTTTCAGGGGTTCATTTCAGTTCAGATAAGAACCCAATAGTTTGAGTCCTTCTGCAAAATATTTCTGAAGTCTGAGTTTCTTGGATCTCCACAACTGAGCTCAGTCTCCAAACAGCAGGCCCCCTGAGAGGATTTCTGATACTTCCTAATCCCAGATGGGCAAGAATACCATGAGAAAAGCCAGCCCAGTGGTATTTTGACACTAACTTCCAGCTACAATTGCAGGGGCACTTAAAAATGAAAAGTAGTTAACCAAACTTTTTAGAATCACCAACGTTTGACCTGAACCCTCATCCAAAATGCAAACCCAGTTCTTTATCCAGATGGATTCACACAGCCCTAATTTTGGGGATGGACCCACTCTACTGTTCAGCTCTGAATTAAATTAGGCTGTTGGCCCCATGTCTTCTTACAAAGAAGGCTAACTTGTTCCTATACTAATATTATTCACTATACCCTGAAAATATACTGTAATGTACTGAATCTTTATGTGTCCACTGCCATCTGCGGGTTAGAATCAGAACTACTCAACCTGGGGGTCATTGATCCTGTATTGCTAACATCTAATGGAGATTCTCCATTAGCTGAAATAGGGATCTGTGCTTTTGTAGCAGGAGGATCTGAGTTCTGTCCATGCTGTCAGTGTGAAGTTTTCAGTGGCTATGGTGTACAGCATAGCAGCAAACATGATAAATCCCTTGGTGACCATGTTATCATACAGTGAGCATGTAGTCTAAGATTATAAATTTGAGTAAAATATACTTTCCCACATCCCTCTGCCACATGTAGTGCTGAATTAATCGTATTAATGTCTTAAAATCTCTTTTACTAATGATTAAGGCTCTGAATCAGGAAACTTACCTATTTAGGAAGGCTGTTTAAGTGCTTTCCTGAATCAAGGCCTGAAAGAGCATTCTTTGTTACGCACACACAATTTTTGTAGAAAGCAACATTTCTGCTCCACTTCTTTGACTTTAAACTATTTTGTGTTATGGGGTTACAAACTAACTCCCTATCTGAGATTCTGTTAACTTTTAAACACAGCCTTTTATTAATGTAATGGTTAAGAATGAAATGTAAACCATTCAAAAGTAGTTTCATTTTATTGCTTAACTGGTTAATTCCTGGTAGGTTGGGTTTTTTGTTAATCACTTAATTGCTGAATCACAGATCATCAGGGTTGGAAGGTCATCTAGTCCACCCCCCTGCTCAAAGCAAGACCAATCCCCAGCTAGATTTTTACCCCAGTTCCCTAAATGGCCTCCTGAAGGATTGAACTCACAACCCTGGGTTTAGCAGGCCAATGCTCAAAACCACTGAGCTCTCTCTCCCCCCTGAAGAACTAAATTAATCCTGCCAGTAGAAACCTTTGATTGGAAGCACTTGTAACTACACTTAGGGCTGGTAAAATGGTTTAATGTTTCTTATATTGCCTTAAGGGGTTGTTTTTCTTTTTAAAGATTAGGGAGGGGGGAAAATAAATAATCAGATCTGTTTAAAACTATCAAAGACCATTTGAGACCAACATCTCTCTCAAATATTCAAGTACAGCAAATCTCAGAGGGTGTTTATTTGGTTTCCATTCAATACAAGCTGTCCAGAATTAGACTTGATTCAAGCCACTGATACTCCAGCAAATGCCAGGGTCATGGCAATTTTTTTGTACAGGTGAATATCCACAGTAACGATGTAAGTATACCAGCTGCTGAGCTCCCTGCAGTCTGCTACATGAGCCTCATGACAACTAAAAATACCAATATCACCCAGAATGTACTTTACTGTTTTTCCATTATCAGTAGTTAATATTAACTGAGTACTGTAAAATGAGATAAAGGAAGGAATTTATAGCCACAAACACTGGCTTGACCACTGTAAATCCCAAGTAATTCCATTACAGTCAGTGGAGTTACATCAGATTTACACACTAGTATAAGTGACAGGAGAATTTGGCCCACTGGTGTGAACAGATGGTGTTCAAGCTTCTCCATTACATCACCGTGGCAGTGCTCCCTGGTGCTAACCTGTTATGTCTATGCTGGGCATCCAAAGATCTCTGCTAATGTACTTTAGGTCTGACTTACAGAATCCACTTCTCTTCTCTCCTAAAACCCAGTTCTGGGTCTCTCCCCAGCAGAGGTGGCCACTCATGCCGAAGTGTTTGGTGCTTTTGTGATGTGGCCCAAAAGAATCTAAGATGTGATCAAACTCATTTTCATCATTTGATCTGAAGATCTGAACTGTGGTAAAAGTTCAGGTTAATGCATTGACCCAGTAATATACTGGGCTGCCTCCTCTTCCTCACTTGAAATAACCAGTCTCCATTCAATGGGGTAATCACTGGAACCGGGTGACCTACTGCATCTCAGAAGTATTGTTACTGTAATGTCCTATGATCCTCAGGCTTTATGTCAAAATAGCATGTAAATAATAGCTGCTATTTGGTAGGCACTGACAATATGCTCACCGCTATACAAGACAGAAGAGGGCAGCCCTGCCCAAAGACACAGAAAAGTCAAGCCTGCACTGAGGTAGAAAATAAGGAACCAGATTGAGATATTGGCAGGGTGGAGTCATGCATGAGCTTGAAGGTGCAGACTAGAAGTTGATGTTTGATGCATTAGGCAACAGAGTCAGAGACGGCTCTCAAATATCCCCCACTAGGCCTGGCTTGCAGTCACAGGAGACTGGGTACCAGACAAAGGCCAGATTGGGGACTTGAAACCCTCAAAGGCCCAGCTCACTCTATGACATCCCTTTGTTGTTATGTATGAATTTTGTCTCTTTGTGAGATCACAAACAGCATTTCCTATATTATGCCTTTGTCACTGTCATAGCTTTCCTACTCAGATCTGAACCTTAGAGTTCAGAAAATAAGATGCTAGCATGAAACCTCCAAGCTTAATTACCAGCTTAGATCTGATAGCGCTGCCACCAGCCAGATTCCAGTGTCTGGCGCACTCTGGTCTCCCCAAAACCTTCCCTGGGGGACCCCAAGACTCAGATGCCCTGAGTCTACAACAAAGGGAAATAACCCCCTCCCACTGTCTCCTCTTTATTCCTCCCAGCGTTCCCCGCCGGATGGCCCTGAACACACCCCCTATTCAATCCTGAAATCAAAACAGAGATCCAATTTCTTCACCCCAGCTCAGAGTTCCTGCAAAGTAACTTGCAACTTGCACAAAAGAGATTCCCCTCCCCAGTCTTTCCTGAGAGAGACATAAACACCTGGCACAGAGATCACTATCCCCTGAGCTCATACAGGAAAAAGAAAATCCAACAAGTTTAAAAAGAAAGCTTATAAAAAAGAAAGAAAAAAACATAAACTGGTTTCTGACAATGACAGTAACAGGCATCATTGCTAAAAGAAATGAATAAACACAGCCTTATATCACAAAAAGATATAATAATAAGAAAGAAATAAAGAAAGAGAAATAAAGAGAAAAAAGAAAAGAAAGTTAAAAAAAAAAAATAAAAAAAAAAAAAAAACAAAACAAATTTAAAAACATCCCAAAACTACACACAGAATACAAAAAACAATATAAAAACCATATTGGCCATACCTTGTCTTACACTGGAAACAGAAGATAGAAAGCTTGGAGAAGAGGGTTCACTCTCAGAGACCGAGAAGCAACAGAGACCAGAAAAGAATCACACCCAGAAGTTCCCTCCCTTGAGATTTGAAAAATCTTGTTTCCTGATTGGTCCTCTGGTCAGGTGTTTGGTTACCCCTTTGCAGGTGAAATAGACATTAACCCTTAGCTATCTGTTTATGACAGTCACTGTTCAGAAAGTGACTTGGTCTGGCCAGCCTGTGGATTCACCTAACTCATTACTGCCACATTACTGACTTTAAAAACAGCAGCCTATAAGATGACACAGGACTCTTTGCTGCTTTTACAGATCCAGACTAACATGGCTACCCCTCTGATTACTGACTCTTCATTGTTATTCTCTAGTGAACTTGGGGAAAGCGGATTCATTAGTGGTCCAGGAGCCTGAAGCCCTCTGTTTATCTGCAGAGCAGGTGCCACACTGCCAACTTCCTAACCCACCTTCCCCTGCCAGCATCTCTCAGTCCTGTTTTACAGAAGCTTCTTGGGATGGGATGGACATTCATTCTCCTCAGAGAATGCCTACAAGGGTAACAGTCATAAAGAGAGGGGCAATACAGACACATGAACTTAGACCCACCTACTCAGATCACATAGACCAACACCACATGACATGAATGGGTAATAGCCCTCAGTCACTCCTAACCTTCTCAGGATTTGAACTGATGACCTAAATGTGAAAAGTACTACAATCCATCAATAATCTCTTCTGCCATTTGGTCCCCTGGGGCTTTGCATGCTTGAAAAAGTTGAAATAGTCTTTTCATTTGACCACACAAAATGATTGGACACATTCATGAATTTCCCTCTAAGAATCAACTATTGATGATGATCTCAGAAATCACAGACATCTGTGATAGCCAAAAATCCCTTTGGGGAACCAGAGACCATGCAAGCACCTCTCAATTTGGGGAGGTCATAAGGACAACAGGGATTAGTTTGAGGCAGACAAGTGTTTCACTGTTTCTCATGAGACCAGCGACAACTACCCATAAATGGTCCCCTTCCAAAAGCCTGTAAGTGACTTGCTGCTGACATGGTTGCAAACTGCTATGTCCAAAACTGTTCTGGCGACACTACAAAGTGAATACACAGCCGCCTGAAGACAAACATTTTCTCCGAATCAGCAACAGTTGCTCAGTTCTGGACAGCTTCCAAACTTAACCTTCATTCAGTAGCAAAATAATGAAATACACTGACAGCAGCCAAGAAGCAGCAGCAAAAACAACAATTACTAAAAAGATAAAAGAGCCCAACCAGAGGGAGGGAAAATCAAAAGAGTGAGGTATGATGTAGAACTAAATGGAAATACTATGCATATTCTGCTTTACACAATGGTTCCAGCCACTTAGAATTCTCGCTTGTCAAGTGTGGTTTGCATGCTCTTTATTGATCATTTTATGTCTGTTAACATCATATATGTATGGTTAGGGTTCAGGAATTAAAGAATCAGAGAAATTAAAGGGGGAAAAAAGACCTATTGGGTAAATCTCTCTCTCAACTGCCCATGACAATGATACTTGAGGGTGATTCTTGATATTGGGCAGGTAAAGTATGAAAGTCTCTAGTGGTCACTTGGGGGCTTTCAGTCAAGACTTTGTCTTTCTAATAGATATGCTATGATTCAACTGTAAGTTACTGGGCTCAGTTCAGGAATAACAGGATGTAATTTTGTGGCCTTTGTCATGCAGGAGGTCAAACTAAATGATCATAATAGACCCTTCTGTAATCAGATTTAGGAGTCTGACATGGTTGACCATCTTACATCCTGGTCCATAGAGACACCACATAATGTGCTCAATATTGCATCTCCCTGAGGATTACCAGAGTTGAGTTCTGAGAGAGAAATGCATACCCTGAAGTCTGTGTTCAGTCTTCCGTGAGGAGGCAGCCAACCGCTCTGCGAGACGGTCAATCTGCCAGCTGGCTGTACAGGAGCAATGGCATCAGCTGGAGCCTGTCCCCTCTGCTAGCTGCATGAAATATCTGGTCTGAGGGGATTCGAAACTGGAGAAAATAGGGAGCAAATTGCTGCAGGGAGCTGGAGTTGGGATAGGAGAGAATGCTAAGGTAACAGTTATTTTTAATATTCCTCTCATAATCTCAAATTACCTACAACAATGAGGTTGGGGGATGGAGGAGACTAGAAGTTAAAATATAAAAATCTGACTTTCAGGAAATCATAACTCACATTAGCAGTGAGATTAAAGGATAAAATTAGATTCACGCTTCAGTCAAAAATGAAATCTCAGGCTTCACTTTTTGTGTCACATGCACTGGGCCAGAGTTGTGACTATGTGGCTATAGGGCTCAGTCACCAGTGTGCCTTCCCTGCTGTTAATACCATTTCCCATGATGTACATCTCAGTAATGGATAGCCACTAGCCTGACAGGTGGAAAAGCAGAATGGTCACTTGTGAACTTACCTTTTCTATCTCCTGCCTCATGGTCAAATATCAGGCACTTCCTGAAGAAGATTCATTCTTCCAAAAATAATTCTCTTCCTTCCTTTGCAAGACCCTGCAAGCAGAGAACTTGGATCTCCTGTTTAAAAAGGCCCTCTTGTCACAAAAGTTCTCAATAAACTAGATTTGTAGAGTCCTGCATGCTCAGGGATTAACAGCTCTTGGATGCACTCAGCCATTGTGAATTAAACAACCAGCAATGGGAGCCAGAGGGCTTCTTGTCTTCTTTGCTTCTTATCTGGTATTCCACTGTACTACTGTCCTGTTAAATAGTGGAGGGCAAAGCCTTCCCTCTATGCATTTGCCACAATCTGATACTGTACTGTGAGGTTACTTGGAACACTTACACTAGCATCTCTTATTCTGAGGGAAGCTCTTCTCTTCTGCATACATCTCCCGAAGTGAATATACAGTTTTGCTATTTGCGTTAGCCTAGTAATGACTTTGCCAACTGGGTATCCGGAATGAGAGCTTTGTTGCCATCTGTCACAGGTTCACTTGAACTAACAGAGCAACTTGCAAAGCGAGATCCCTTTAATTTTACAGCACACAACTGATATCCAACTCAGAGCTTTAAATTCAACCCTGTAAAACAAAACAATATTTTCCTGACACCACTAAAAGATGCAGTCAAAATTAGGCCCCTGACCAAGCTGGGCATTTGGATTAAGACAGTGGAGAACCTTCTTTTCCCCACCCCAACTTCACCCAGAATTCCCTCCCCTGGAGGAGCAGCCAGCCCTTTTTACCTTGCCCACTGGTCTCTGATTGGCTTCTGCCTGCTTCCAGCCCTTCTAGCTGCTGCTGGACCAATTATTGTTGGTTCCACCAGCAGCTGATCCTGGGTGGCCTCTCTAGGACATCTTGGAGGACTAAACTCACTGCTCTTTTCACCCAAAAGGTGGGCAGGGTGTGCCAAGGCAGCAAGGTTTCAATGGGGGGAGGGATAGCTCACTGGTTTGAGCATTGTCTCACTAAACCCAGGGTTGTGAGCTCAATCCTTGAGGGGGCCTTTTAGAGATCTGGGGCAAAAATCTTTCTGGGAACCAGTCCTCCTTTCAGCACAGGGTTGAACTAGATGATCTCCTGAGGTCCCTTCCAACTCTGATATTCTATGATTCTGTTCCATCAAAATAAGGAGTCAGAATTAGGCCTCTGACCAAGCCACATCTTTGGATTAAGACAGGGGAGGTTCTTCCTCCCCTGTTCCTGCTTCACTCAGGACTGCCCTCCTGGAGGAAGCATCTCACCCTTTTTCACCTTACCTTCTACACCCCAAGCAGTATGACCTAACGGCTAGAGCACTGCACTAGCATCAAGGGGACCTGCATTCTATTCTATTGGTTCTGCTGGTGGTCTTGGATAAGTCACCAACCTGCTATGTGCCTCAGTTTCCCCATGGGTAAAATGAGGATAAGGATACTGACTGACCACCTTTGTAAAGCACTTTGAGATCTATGGTGAAAAGCTCTATATAGGAGCCAGGTATTATTATTCCAGCAGGGGGCATCCAATCCCTGGCACACCTCATCACCCATTCAGAATCTGACCCCAACATTACAGGAGGGCAGAGAACAAACCCACATTATTAGAGACTTCATGAGGCAATAAAGCTGCATGTGTAGGAATTCTAGACAGGTGTAGGCTTTGTGAGAGTGCTGGGGAGCTGTGAGAAGGAGCTGTGCAGGAGAAATCCTCCTCACTCAGAGACTGTGCTGTGCTCTGTTCTGTTAATTCTTTCAGCTGCTTGAACATATTCTTCTTCCCCTGACAGGTCCATGGGAAGTGTGTGTGCAGACACAACACAGCAGGGAACCACTGTGAAAGGTGTGAACCATTATACAATGACCAGCCTTGGAAGCCAGGAGATGGAAAAACTGGGGCACCAAATGAATGCAGAAGTAAGTGCGGGGAGGGGGGAACATAATGATTCAGGGTGTCAGGGCAATAAATCACCATCCAAGTAGGCAAGGCTCTATAATAGACAATTCACCCAGTTTGGATTTATGCTGCTCTTGCAGCAGATGGGGAATGAATTGCTAGGTAACTGCTAGAAAATCCTTTCAATCAAAGTATTTTTTAATGTAGCCGGTCCATTTAATCTATTGCAATATAGAACATACAAGGCAGAACTGTGCTCTTCAAAGAGAAACATCCCCTCATTCATTTCACCATTCCCAAGCATGAGTCTCTACAGAGCTGTAGTAGGCTAAGAAAGATTAAGGAGATAAGTTTAATGGGGGGAAAAATCAGGTTCAGTGATCTCTGTCCTTGGCATGTGCATGGGAACAAGGTTTCAGGAATGTCTTGATTTGAGTTGGTTCCAAGTCTATATTTATTATGAGATATAATTATATTATGTATTTATTAATAACTGGAAATTGATTTCAACCAACCTCCAGCCCCCTCCCTCCCCAATCCAAACAAACTTGGGCATTTGCGTGATGAGAATCAGAATCCAAACTTGGATCTGGATCTAAATTTCACAGGCAACCCCTGTTTATATAGTGTCCTGAAAGAACACCCCAGTTCTGAGCACTCTGAGACTTAGCGAGGTTTGATTTCTATATGGTGGACTCATCCAAAACCCTGGATCCAAACACCCCAGAACCTTGGACTGAAGTCCAGCTCTGAATCAGATCTGTCCATCTCTATTTTTTTCCTCAAGTAGCACTAAAGGTGTGCACGGTGCTTTACAAAACACAAAGTATAGCACTGCTGCTCCAAATAGTTTACAGTCTAAACTGGATGGGAAAAAAACCAACAGTGTTTCCAAGTGAGAGATTCTAACTGGAGCAGAACAGACAGAGTTGTAGTTGATCAATCTAGGAACATACAGTGGACTTTCAAGTTTACTAATGATGGCTACAGGTCTATTATAACATATACTAATTTTAGTAGGATCAGGTTGCATGCTACCAAGCTAGAATTGCAGGACGTTGAAACAATCCGGAAAAGTCTTTATCTTTTTGTTACTATACTTGCATTGCAAAAGCAAAACTATGAGTTGCTAGAGCTGGTTGGAACACAAGGGAAGATTCTGCAGAAAATTTTTACAATATTGCAAAAAATCAAAATCTGAAATATTTTGGCCAAAAAACAAAATGTTTCAACCAAATACTGAAATATTTTTATCCAAAATGCTGTCTCATATGAGTTGTAGTTCAGTTGTCTCATGTTCCCTTTCTTTTCTACAGGATGGCTCCCTGATTGGACTGCATCTCCATGGTGCCTCATGGTTTTCCCTCTCCTTGAGGAGAAGTGGTATATGCTGGGAGTCATATGGCTATGGTGCATCATGGAAGATGAAGTCCAGCTGAGGAACCCAGCCACAGAGAATGGGGATATGAGTCAACTGAACTACAACTTTCATAAGGCACTATGGCAGCATATATGAATCTAAATTCTGGGGTTTGGGCCAAAATATTTCTGTTTTCAGGCATTCGTTTTTTGACAAAAACAGACACTTTAAAAAAAATTAGTTGAAAACACAATTTTCTGTCCCAAGCCAGTTTTGACAGGAAATTTTCAACTAGCCGTAGTAGTGATAAATCTGTTATGGCCCAAAGGGCTCAGTTCTATAGGTGGAAATAAACAGGACAACACTAAAAGTAGAGATGGTCCAAGCCACGTAGTTTAGATCTAGATTTGGAGCTTGGCTTTCCCAAAGTTAGGCAGTTGTTCAGATCCAGGGTTTTGGTCCAAGCCCATCTGTAAGTTCATGTAGATACTTAGATAAGGTATATAGTTCGTGACAATTGGCTTTTTCACCTGACTGTCAGTATTTCTTAGGATTTACTAGGAGTCTCATTCTGCTCTGACGTTTCTGCTTTTAATGTAAACCCAGGCAAAAGAAAAATGTTTGGCATAAATTAGTTTGGTCCTAAGTTCATTGCAATGAAACTGTCACCTGAGTGATACTGTAGGCTCTGTGCTTTATAAATGTGAGTAAGAAATGCATTTCCCTGCTCCCTAACAGAGTGCCGTTGTCACAACCATGCTGATAGCTGCCACTTCAACCTGAGTGTTTGGCTGGCATCGGGGAAACACAGCGGTGGAGTATGTGACAACTGCAAACACAACACAGAGGGACATCGATGTCAAAGGTGTAAACCAGGATTTTACAGAGATAGAGGAAAACCTGTGTCTTCCCCAGACGTCTGCAAACGTAAGTCCAATATAATACTGTACAAATGAATGGTGAAAGCTGTTTAGGTCTACACATTACAGAGTGAGCTGAGCCATCCAGCCCATTAAAAGTATCTACAGGTATCTTGTGGAAATACATCATAAATACCTTATCCTTTCCTCCAACCCTGGTTTCCTGATCAAGAACACTTTCCTCCTGACCCTGCCACCAAAGTCTGATGTCTATGTGGGATCGTGGAATGGTCTGATTTAAAATAATAATAATAATAAATAATAATAATTTTCTGAAGCAATTGTATTTTTAGGGAAAGTTTTATTCTGGTTGCATTTCCATTTAAAATGCTCCTCTCCTAGTGAGGCACACATTTTATTTAGTGGGGTTTATCTATATCTCAACCAAAAGGGGCCTACAGCACCCGTGTGTGTATGTTCTAACTGCTATGAGGCTCCAGTGAGCCACAGGTTGATTTTGCATTCTCTCCACAGACAAACATGAATAATATTGGCTGCAGGAGGGATGAGTAGGGAGTTTGAGCAGTTGAGTTCCCTCCCACATCTTACAGCTTTGATCCCCCCTAGTATTCCCCAGGAAGGTTTCTGTTTGTAACAATCCATCGTTTTGTTCGTCTCCTTCTCTCTCCCCCTTTCTCTGCCTCTGGATGAAGCTTGTTCTCTCCACTATACCATCATGATTCCTCCCCCACCCCCATCCACGCAGTCATCAACAAAGAACTGCCTCCTTTGTTACCTATGTTCATTCCCATTGTCAGCCATTGCTTCTGAAGTTCTCCTGCCCCTTTGACAGGCCTGATCAAGGTTTCTCTAGACACACGGGTTACACATGCGCTTCTTGCTGGGACCAGCTGGCCTGCGATAGCACTTGAACTTGCAGTGCACAACATGCCCTGTGTTTCTGATCCTTTGTATTCACCTTTCATTGGATCTTAGAGCCAGCTCTGTCTCCTCCCAATTCTTTCTTTTTGATTTTTTTAACCTTGCGACAAAGCTCATTGATCAGGGGAGGAGGCAGGGCTTCCTTGGCTGTGTTCCCAATTGTGTTCGATGATGCTCAGCTTTCCAGGGATTCTTCTGCTGGTTTGTTTCTGCTCTGAGAGGACTTGCTGTATGCAAAGATTTGTAATGAGAATAAATTCTTGTTCCAGTAGATTAGATTTCAAGTCTTATGGCACCTGAAGAAACCAATGTGCAGGCTCTTGTATTTGACTGCAAGGTGACAGTGTAGTAACCAGCACTGTGTGTAATATGAGATAATCACTGAAGTCTAGGAACATTAAAGAGTAGCAGAGAAAAGAAAACATTATTTAAAAATATCTGTGAGGAAACCCTAGAACAGGCTGCCCGGTTGAAATCCGACCCTGAGCCTGCCTACAAGTCTTTTGTCTGGTCTGGCTACCGCCTTCTCAGTACATCTTGCCAATACTCTGCAAAATGAACAGGAAAACATTTCAGAGGGATGCTGTCGAACAAGTGGAAATATATCCTGTTCAAACAGAACTACTCCTGTGGTGGCAGCATTATAAGTAATAGCATTTTACCCAGCAAAATGCTTAATGCCAATAGAAGGCTTCCTGCAACTGTTCCCATCATGTATAACTTCCGCACTAAGACTCCAATTCTGTGTAGCACTTATGCACATATGCATGACTTTAGGCACTTGAGACTGAAGTCAAGGGGACCACTCACGCACTTAACGTCACACACAGTGCTTAACTGTTTGCTGGATCCTGACCTAAGGAACACGTAGGCACTTTCCTCTCTAGAGAGCTCCCCTAGCTTTTCATGGCTGATTTGTGAACTGTGGTTGCATTTGTGTGGTGCAGGGAGAAACATTCAGTCTTCAGAGCCTGTTCAGAGAGACATATTTTCACTGGGTATTAGTCTATGCCCTTTTCTACTTTATTTAAAGGTGAAGGGGAGAATTCCTACAAAGACATTCAGATGGTTATCTAAATGGGCAGCTTTTTGAAGCTGAGAGCTGAGCCCCAGAAATTTCCCAGAGAGGAGTGTGGGTCGGTGAGTGGGTGGGTGCAGGTATAAAATGCTGCATCGACACAGGTAATTTTCAGGAAATCTCCCACTATTCTGTAGTCACTGTTTAGCTCTACCAGTGACAGCACCTGTAAAAGCACTAATGTAGATAGAGCCCCCATACTCCACCAGTGCAGCAGTTGTGGGGAGGAGAAGCATTGTGCCGGGTGGAGCAAGAGTAGGTTTGGTGCGGGGGAAAGATTCATCCCAACAGGATCCCCCCGACGCAAGTGCATTTACTGAAGCTTGGCTCCGGGTTAAAGATTTATCCCATAGTGAACTTTAACCTGTGGAGGTGTATTACTGTCACACCTCAGTGTGCTGATCACGACCTGAAGAACTACCAAGTCTGGGTGAATAGCTTTGTGAAAGATTGGGCATGCCACCTCCTACACATCCACTCACTTTGGCTGAGAAAACCTTGCAAATAGTACCAGAGTCACAACATTAAATAATGCTGACATGCATCTGACGAAGTGGGTATTCACCCACAAAAGCTCATGCTCCAGTACGTCTGTTAGTCTATAAGGTGCCACAGGACCCTTTGTCACTTTTTCCAGATCCAGACTAACATGGCTACCCTTCTGATACTTAACATTAAATAACTAAATGTTCTCGGAAAATGATGAAAAGAGCCATAATAAATTGGTCGTGGCAGACTGCACGGATGCTTTTTGTGTGAGCAACGTGGTTCTTGGCTTCACATTGGTGAGGAAGGTGGAAGAAATACAGGGAATTAAAACTCACCCTGTATTTACAGTAGACACTGAGCTGGGAACTAAAAGATGATGAAAAAGTTGAATGAAACGCTGTGTTAAGCCCTTCGAGTAATCATACTTTAAGAGAGTTCTCTTCCATCCAGAGCAAAGTCTAGGTTACGCTATGACAGCCCCCTCCAGCTCCCAAAAAGTTAGCAGGACTCTGCTAAGGCCCAGAAGGAATCTTTAGGCATTAGTCATAATAATCGGCAGGATTCTTTCTTAATCACTGCTCGGGGGAAAATGAGGTTGTATAACAACTGCCTGCACTGATGCTATCCAGATCCCCCTTCCCTGACTTCTCCATTTACAAGAAAGACAATTGCTTTAAAAAAAAAATCCCAGCTGAGATTTAACATGTAAATATGATTCTGCTATTTCTTTTCATCTGGAGAAATCGCCAGTCTCTGACTTCTTCATTTCTGCCATTCCTAGCAGCTGGGGATGAGTGGGAGCCAGGTCATGCACAGAGCCTTGTTTTGACACCACTTAGATTAAAACAAAAAAGGACATGAAAAGAGCCACAGAGCACAGCACACACCTGCTTGTTATTGAGGGTGACAACACAGGATTAAACGGTTTGGATATAGGCTTGTATGGAAGCTTTGAGTCAGAAGCCTTGTGAAGCCAAATCGTTTCCCAACCAGTGGTCAGAAAAGCTGCTGTATCCTTGGCTCTTTCCTGTGGCTTATTTGGAGGCTTAAAGGATACGTCTGACCTGACACCATCTTTTGTAATCAGCCTTTGCTTATCCAAAAAAAAAAAAAAAAGAAGCAAGTATGTAGGACTATCAGGCCAAAGTCTTCAGGGAAATGGGATTTTTACTCTAGCAATCAGCTTGAAAATTAAAATGTGCGCACACACACCATCAACAAAGCTGTCCCTTCCCTTCCCTTCTAAACAGATCTGTGAACCTCCCAGTTGTAATATTTGGGATTAATTGCATCTTTGAGTCACTATCTCAGTCGGCCACACAGATGGTGACCGCACCCACACAGACTGTAGTGTATCCAATTTCCTTGATTTACGGGACATTGTTGAATGGTTTTGACCCAAACTTTGACCTGCTTTAAAAATTGTTTGAATTTGGTTGGGATTATATTCCAGATTCCAAAAGCTTTGGTTTGTTTTTAAATTTGGAAAAGATTGAATCTGCTGTTAACTGTGTTTTGCACCGTAGTTTTGACAGAAATGAAAGATTAGTTATCTCTGTTGGTATGTCTAAGCTGCAACCAGAAACCCGCAGCTGGCCCATGCCAGCTGACTTGGGCTCGCAGGGCTCAGGCTAAGGGGCTGTTCAACTGTGGTGTAGATGTTCTGGTTCAGGCTGTAGCTCAAGCCTTGGGACCCTCCCACCTTGCAGAGTCCTAGAGCCCAGGTTCTAGCCCAAGCATCTAACACTGCAATTAAGATTTCCCTTATGGCCCAAGCCCCACAACCCCAAGTCAATTGGCATGGGCCAACCGTGGGTTTTTAATACCACTGTCGACATACCATGAGAGTCTCTGACGTGAGTTAATTGGAGTACTACATGCCTGCTATATTCATGTTGGTTGGAACCACATCGTTGCAACTAATATTATAGTTTACATCTGTATCTAATTAAGATACAACTGGAGACAGCTGTGCTGAGAGCAGACAAAGATTTATCTGCTTTAGGACTGTTTTCATTCCTTGGTTCCCTCTCTGTCAGCAGCATCCTGGCAAAAATCTTATAACAGCAGCTGCCAATAAAAATCCAAGTGGACATTTGTGATACTTCAGTGACCAACAGCAGCCACCTCTAAGACACAACCATGTAATATTTTGTAGTGTTAATATTTTGCTGCTGTACAGGGGAGAACCCAAATAAATAGGACCCTACCAAATTCATGGCCCATTTTGGTCAATTTCATAGGATTTTAAAAATCAGAAAGTTCATGATTCAGCTATTCAAATCTCAAATTTCACAATGTTGTAATTGGGAGATTATGACCCTTGTGGGGGGTCACAAGGTTATTGGGGGGGGTTGTGGTACTGCTACCCTTGCTTCTGCGCTGCTTCTAGCGGTGGCGCTGCCTTCAGAGCTGGGCAGCTGGAGAGCGGTGGCTGCTGGCCGGGAGCCCAGCTCTGAAGGCAGAGCCACTGCTAACAACAGCGCAGAAGTAAGGGTGGCATGATATGGTATTACCACTCTTTACTTCAGCACTGCTGCTGACATGGTGCTGCCTTCAAAGCTGGGCACCCAGCCATAGCTGCCGCTCTCCAGCCACCCAGCTGTGAAGGCAGTGCAGAAGTAAGGGTGGCAATACCGTGACCCACCTAAAATAACCTAGAAACCCCCCTGCAACTCCCTTTTGGGTGAGGATCTCCAATTTGAGAACCAGTTTCCCTTGTGAAATCTGTATAGCATAGGGTGAAAGCACAGAAAAGACCAGATTACACTGTCTGTGATGCGTTTTTCATGGCTGTGAATTTGGTAGGGCTCTACAAATAAACTAGCCAGCTCTGTGCCAGAATTGTCTGTCCACTGTCCCTAACATCCCTTGACACAAAGAAGGTAACGAATCCATTGGCATGTTGGTTTGTGTTTCATTAGAAAGAGGTGGATGGAGAGAAAACTAGGGTTTGCCAAAAAGGAAAAGAGCAAAAATCAGCAGAAAAGACATTTTGTTTACAAACACTGGGAAATACAAAAAACTCAGCTTGTAAGAACTTACTTAATCTTTAATTGTGAGGTTTATCATCAAATCTATTGTTATTTGAGAGATAAAACCTGGTCATCAACAGCTGCCCTTCAGCGTGTGACACACAGATTCATATTTTGGGAGTTACCTTAGCTACAGAATTGAGAGTTTGGTCATAATACTCTGCAAGCCAGACAATGCACACACCCGAGCTGATACGCTAAATAAACACAAACTGAGGGAAATGTTGTGAGCTACTTGTGTAACTCATCTGAAAGTGTCATGCATTTATTTGTTCTGTTTTGCTTTATGATCCGTCAAGAGCTGCCAAAGCTTCTAACTGGAGGCAATGCTGGTTTTTCATTTTTGAACCACCAGCTTCCCTTACTTATGTCCCTTAACTAAATACATGCACTTTTTTCTCTACCTCCCTCCTTGGCCTCTGCTATAAATCACCACCCAGTTTCCCTTCGGCTGGGATGGTGAAATTCATATTCTTCACATATCTGACATCCTGTCCTCAGCTAGAGTAAGCTAGCATAGCTTCATTGGAGCTACACTGATTTACACCAGCTGAGGACCTGGCTCCAGATATGGAAACCTGGAAAGACATGAGATGAGACTGAACAATCTGTAAAGAATAGAGATAGATCCAAACTAAAACTCCTGATCCAAACACCAGTGAACTTTAGGAAGGCTGGATTCTAATGATATAGTAGGGGAAATCAAGAACAAGGATTCAGACAAACCCAGACTGTGGCAAAGTTTGGATCTTTTTGTCTCAGACCTACCTCTAATGAGGAAAGCACCCATTTCCCATGTCCAAAGATCAAGGACAACATTTTCAAAAATGTCAACTAATATTAGATCCCTCCATTTTTGGAGTGGTGTTCGGCACTTCTGAAAACCTGGGCCACAGTTTCTCAAGCTGAGCACCAAAAATCAGAAGCGACTTTTGAAATGTTGGTGCAAATGTGCACTGTGATGTTACACCTGATTTTCAAATTCTAGTGAACAACATCCCTCAGATTGCTCCCAAGCTCAAGATTCCTGTGTGGCAGCAGCAGTAGAGCCTGATGCTACTGTGCCACCAGCCAACAAGCTCATTGTGTGGAATACACTGCTCATTATAGTATGCTTATTTTCTGTCTTTAGGCTATTGTGCTAATGTTCCCTTGAAAACAACTGAATAGGATCCTTCTGCAGCACAGTATAATAATATTGTTAAAAATATTGGCATGAAGTACATAGCTAGGACAGGGTGAAAATATAATATCTAATGGAAGATCACAAGAAAAATGCCCATTACACAAACTGGTGGGTACTGCTTTTTCACATATTAGTATTCCCCAAAGAGATTTTCTTTTCTAAAGAACAAACATGATGATGCACATGAAAGTAAATCCATCGTCACTGCCATTATCCTTCTTCATAGAGCTCTCTTCTTGGACAGGGATGTGTGGAATCAGTGTGTTCATTTGGTCTCTTATCTTGAGCTCAGGATTGTTTGATCAGCAGTAGTGATGGGGAAACTTCAAAAGTACTGGAGTAAAGATAATCGTCCAAAACGCTGTCCCCTGAGCCAAACATCTTGGGTGTCCAACATCTGACTGGAAATCCCTGTTAGGGCAGGCCTTAGCCCCAAGATTTTTGTTTCTTCCTTCTGGCGGGTGGATGAAATTGTGACATTTTGGCACTTCAGGCTTTGGTGTCAGCAGAAATCAAGAGGTGCCACAATGTTCAAAAATGAGAAGGAGCTAAAACATGAGCTGGACCTGAGTTTGGGGCGAAGATTCAGCTCACTTCTCCATTTGTCCAAACCTATTCAAGCGTCAGACGTCAGCGGGCCAGATCCTCTCTTGTGATCCAGCCTAGTAGAGCTGCTCTGACACCACAAAGGGGCTAGCAGTCTGCAAGATCTCCCCAGTTGAGAATTCCCCTGGTGGAGACGTGTCCCAGCTATTGCAGAGCCAGCACAGTCAGCTCTGGCCTCACCCACTCCCTATACTCCTGGCATAGAGACTTCATTAGGGACGTGGCCAAAACATCACTGAGCTCCAAATTGTCTTAGCTGTAGTAGTCCCTGGAGGCCATAGCCAGCTGCTCTACTTTACAGCAGCCTCCAGACTACTCTGATGTATGGCAGAGCTGGTGTTGAAATGGCACCAGAGTCAGGGAGCTGCACCTGGCCCTTCCGTCCCCTCTCTCACTGCACTCAGCAGATAACGGTTGTAGCTGAAATATACCCAGTGGATTTGGAGATCTCTCTCTTCCCCTCCCTCTTGTAATGTATCCACTGATGTGTGCATGCAAACTTCAAGTTCACACTGGGAAGAGAACCCTCGGCTCTACGTCTCACACTAAAGCAGAACCATGGACTCCTCAAATCTAGAGCTGGAAAAGGCCTATCCGGTCGTCTGGTCTTGCTTTTCATGTCATACTTTTACTATTGTTTTGTCCAGTTTAGTTTTAAATATACCTGGCAGTAGGAATTACAACACTACGCTGGGGAGCCTGTTTATCCTGATCTTCAGCCAAAATTATTTCTTTCTTGTTTTCATCACATTGCTTTGAGCATCCCCTCATGTATCACACTAGCGAATCCTCTCTCTCTCTTTGCAAATGCTTCCTCTCCCTCTCTTAATGCTTGGGCACTATTATACTGCCCAGGGTTGTAAACATGTCCCTCACACTGCACTAAAGTGCCCTTAGCACTAAACAGCCTGGCTTTTGACCCTTATGGTGCAAGTGTGCAGCACAGCGGGCACCTGAGAGGTCTTTGTGCCTACACAGGAAGACTGTGACTGATTTATATAATTTTATTGTATAGACACACAATGGGCAAATCCTTCCCACCCACAGCCTACAGCCACATACCATCCAAAAGGCAAGTTCACAAACGGGCATAATGGGAAGCCCACTCTGGCGACATATGCACCTTGAGGCCCCGTCCATGGTAGCCCAGTTGGGTGTTTTACAAATTCACGTGCCAGCCCCTCCCTCCTCCTTGCAGAATGAATCCACACTAGTAACACCGGCTACTGCACAGCTGCATAATGCTCTTTATTTGAGATTGGTGTAGGGGCAAGGATTTGGCCCACAGGAAGCGGTGCTAGCACATGCATCGGTCTCAGATGAGCATTTAGCAGTTCAGGTTTTATTTTGAATCCATTGCTATGCTCAGTGAGAAAACACCCCACCAATACTTAAAAATTACATTTCCATTTTGAACCCCAGCTGCCTGAAAATACAATGCTTCTCAGTGCTGATGTAAAATGACTGGCTGTTGGGAATGAGTGGGACCCATGGAGATTATCAGCCTGGCAGAAACATCACCTAAACTGCTGACCCTTGGCATATCATCTCAATCACTTCTTATGTCTTGTTAGCTTGCTCCTGTCAGCCTATGGGATCGGCCAATGCAACCTTCAGCAGAAGCTGGCGGTGCCACCCAAAGACGGGGTTCTGTTACTGCAAGCCAGGCGTGGCAGGCCCGAACTGTGACAGATGCCTTATGGGATACTGGGGCCTTGGAGAGAATGGCTGTCGTCCTTGTGACTGTGCCAGAGACTGCAACCCGCACACTGGAAACTGTTTCAATGGGTAAACAAGGCCCCTTTTATGGGGAGATAATCCTTTGGGTCACTTTTTGGCCTGTAATATGAAACTCAGATTAACACTTGGAATCTTGCACAAACTGCATAAATTCAAGGATGTAGGGGGAGGTATTAGGGGAAACAAGACAGTTTTCTGCATCCACCTGAATTTGAATAGATTGCAGCGCTGAGTCATTCAGATGCCATTTGACTGCCTGCATGTAAGTACATCCATAATACTCTTTAAAGACAGTTCTGAAGCAAAGGTCTTTTCTAGTTATGACAGGTAACTCCATGACCCTGCTGGTGTCTGTGAAACTACTGTTTGCTTTAGAAAAAGTAAATGGAAGCATCTGAAGAGCTGCTGTGCTCTGTGGCCTAGTGAAACAAGTTAGAGAGTCTCACTCCAATTCCTAGTGTGCAAATGTTCTCATCACGTAAAACACACACACACACACGTGACTAATTGGTGACAGTCTGAGCAAAGTCCAAGCCTGAGTGGCCTACGGAGTCTGAACTACTCTTCCATCCATAGATCACTGGTGGTGTGAGGAAGCCTGCACAGATGCTACCAGTGCAGGTAATTTTCTACAGATAACTGCAGGAACTCACTCCCAAGGACTGTGCTGGTGAAAGGTACCAGACTGACAAATACGGTGTTCCAAATCCTGTGAAGTGCTCAGCACCTACAGCTCCTGCTTATTTCAATAGCTCCGATCCTCTGAGTGCTCTCCATTCCTAACAACATCCATTGGGTGCTCAGCAACGTGCAGGGTTTGGCCCAGTAATTTTAAAGAAATTATACACAACTGTTAAAAAAAAAAAATGAAGTGTGAATCAGTGAAGTTGAAGTATAAGCCCAGATATTGTGGCCTATCTACAGGGCAGTGAGCTAGGGTTTTGCACTTATTTGCATTCAAGACTAGATGTGTGATTAAGTTTGCTCATCATGACCTTTGAGGCCATGTTTCTTTCTGGCACCGAATGCTGCTGGCATGTGATAGTAGCTTCCTCCCTGCTAAACATCAGAAATCTTAACATGAGATTTTTCTTCTCTGTCTATCTCCTCCCTAGTTATGACAATGAGCCATTTTTCAACATCCCCATGGGTGGGCGAATCCCTGACCTTCTACAAATGCCAGCCAATGAAAGCGATGAGTGGAAATGGAATGATCATGAGCAGGGATTTTCTGCATTGAGACATCCAGGTATGGTTTAGTGTTATAAACTCCATCACTCGGTGTTTATTAAATAAATAAATAATTCATATAGAATGCCAGAAATATGCATGGATTTTGACCAAATACATATTTTATTTTATGATTTGTTTCTTCACATTTCTAAAATGTAGGTGCCCATCTAGTGTTCTGGGTGTCTATCTCATAAATTAAAAATCACAACATAAACAAAAGACTGCCTATAAAATATAAGTCTTCCCTCCTCTTTAACCACTTGAGTGAAGAGAATAAAAAGGTAGCTAAGATAAACTGTAAACTCTCTGAGACGGAGAACCTAACACAAGACAATACCCAGGACAGCAGCTCAGGAGAGAGTATAGGAAGAACGAGGCTGTTGCATCAGCCTGTGCTTTCCAGAGTCCCACTGCTGTGCAGCCTTACTGCACACTTCAGAAACTTTAAGCCACAATATAGCTGACCCACATATAGCTGTCCAGTCTGATCCTTTGCATCTTTGTAGAACTATTCCCTGCACCATTTCCCCTTGTATCCTACCAAAACTGCTCCTGCATATTTGCAGATGTAAAAGTATGATGGTGGCATCATAAGTTATTCAAATGTGGAGGCAAATGTGAGCATCCCGTGCATGGGTCTGAGACTTCTCTGCACACCATTCTGATTATTTGTCAAGACACTCCAGGATGAGTTCAAGGAGAGATCTGACCTGTGCTGGGTATTGTTTTTGCACTGTATTTTCTAGTGCAGGTTGAACTATCCAACTTTGGCTTTGTGGTCAAGAAATGAAAAAGTCATAATTTAAATAAAATCTCTGTGAAAAATGTGCTTCCCATTTGTATCATTCATTGATTTACATAGCACCCTTTGAAAGCTTTCAGTCGCTTTGTAGAACTACAGATGTTGTATGTGGAAGGATCATTTGACCCATTACTGAAATGCAGCCACCTCTGGGATGGAATGTAGGTGCTTTTAAGAACAGTGCATGGCCAAACTATGGAACAATTCCGGACTGGCAGTAAAGAAGTATATTGTATTCAGCTAATGTAAGAGAGAAATTAGTCCAACAGAATATAGTGGAACCTTTAATGCCTAAAAGTGGTCAAGACCTCAGTTTTACACAGCATGTGAGAGACAGAACCAGTTAATTCATTGCTGTTTCTATAATGACTCAGAGGAAAATGTGCCTCCTGTTGAATCCCCAACATGTCCTGAAGCACCAGGAATTTTCCTTAGAGGACTTCCATCTAAGTACTGATACAGCTTAATATTGCTTATCTTATGACATCTAACAAGAGCGTTATTTATATTATATTATTCACACCTGGATCTGATTCTGATTTATCTTTTGTTAGCACCGGCTTATTAACTGTGTAACGGACCCGATACAGATCGCTTTTTACTTCACAATGCAGGCCAGATTTCAGAACTATTTTTGTATTGTTTAACAAGAACCAACTTTGCAAATAACTGAGCTCACTCTGAAATCTTCTTTAACCATCTATGTTTATTCAGAAAATTGGAGCAACTTTTATACATAGATGTGTATGAGTATATAAGAATGAACATCATTTGATTTGATTTTCTCTTTCATGTTCTGGCCCTTCTCCAACCCTTTGTGGTCTCTGGTTCCTGTACTAGAAAAGTGTGTGTGCAAAGAGAAAGTGCTCGGAAGTGTCACTGATTTCTGCCAGATGAAATATGCATATGGTAAGTGGCTGATGTGCCTTCATGGTATGATCATTCCAGTATTTTCCAGCTGGTACCTGTGAAATCATAGATTTCCTTCTTTTATGTCTATTGATATCTCCCAGTCCTGGGAGGAGTTGATCAGAGGACAGCATACTTCTCATAATGATTTTTCCAATGCCAAGCAAATCAACATGGCTTTCATGAGCTCAGGCACATGCTTACACCTATCTGAGTATGTGCTGTAGACCAGCAGTCCATGCCAGGACTTCTTTTTCCTCTGGTGCTCCTCTTCTGTTAACACAGCACCTCCCTCCCATTTAGCAATAGAGGAAGGGCAGGGTGGGCAGGATCCCCTGACACCTGCCTGCTACTCCCATCACCGTGAGGTTCAGAACCCATTCTGTAGGTCTTGCAGTAGGATTGCCACCCTTTTGCAGTTTGCCCTGCAGGATAAACTTGCTGTGTCTGTTTGTTAACACCTTATTTATCACCCCGGCGAATAAGCAACTATGCCCTGTCATAGCTCTCTGAAGGGTCACGGCCACCAAAAGACAGCACATTTTGACTTGACACAATCACATCGTGATCAAACAAAGCCTATTTGTGGGATTAGCCTGCTGAAAGTTGGATGATCTTGGAAAATCAGGAGTGGCAACCCTGTCAGGTCACAAATCAAAGTAGCTTTTTTCCAGCTTATCATTATCATCTTAGAATTCTAGTCATGTGACATTCCTGCACTCCAGTAGGAAATTTCCTGGCCAACACTGTGAATTCCATTGCTTAACCCTGAATTTTTGTACAGCGGGCAGGAGGAATTTTAAAAGCTCAGGACTGTCATTATGTAAATCTAATGCAGGCCGTCCAATGTCCAAATTAAAATCTGCCAAGGCTCTGAGTCAGTTTGCTTAAGATCATACTGTTGGCTGCTGGTCTCTCTCTTTTTGTTTTTTATGACATTCCTATTATCACTGGTTCCACTCACCACAGTGGCGCCTTCTGCTGGCCATCCTGGGGATTAGCTCTGCCAGTTGGTGCGCCTTCTTCTGGAGGTACCTCTCTTGTCATTGTCTCTGCCTGCAGATCTGCATTACTCCAGGAACTGGAGTGTCCTCTTCATGACTTGGCCCTTCGACTGGGTCACCATCAGTGTTTCCCCCTTCTGGGGTGTATCAAAGTTCAATATTTTGGCCACTTCCCCAGTGGCTGATGGGGGGAAACCCAGGCCCTACCTCTGCTCCTGGTCCTGACCCAGGGACCCTGTAGATAGCAACCTCCTTCTGTGACTCTTTAACTTCTCCCAATGCTGCTACGTTTCCCTGGGCCACTTCCCCACAGCCCCAACACCTTCTTCGCCCCATCTCAGGGCCCTTCAGTCCCAGCAGTCAGGCAGGAGCTCCCTTTTGCTCCGTTGGTCCCTGCCAGCTCTGTCCAAGGTGCATCAGTTCGCTCAGCCTGCTAGGGACACAGTCCTCACTCCTTGAGCTCCCAGCAGCCATTAACCTATTCTACCTTGTAGCTCCTTTTATATGGCCTTGTTGGGCCCAGATTGGTTGCTCCCTGAAGCTCTTCTCTGATTGGCTGCACCCCACCGGCTGCTTGGAGGACTCACCTCCACTGCTCCACTCTGGGGCAGGGCATGGTAGGACCATGAAGCCTCCACTAACCCCTTCCACTCCCTATACACCCCATCACCCTATACATACCCTAGTGGTTTCCTAAGACTTTCAAGCTGTTGGCAGCAACCCATTGGAGATGAGCTGATAAAATTGGGAAAGGATTAGTTAACTGTCTAAATTGAAAAAATCCAGGATTCCGTCCCCAGATTCATTTAAATGGGAGCAGTGATTGAACCAGAATGCTCATGTGTTCCTGTCCAAGTGCCAGTATCCTGACATGATTCTTTGTACCTCATCCAACAGTCCCTAACATTCTATCCTCTAGCAGTATAAGGAAAATACCAATGCTTACTTTGAAATGAATTATTTCAAAGCATAGCATGGAGAGGAGGTGACCAGCCCTCTGTGGAGAAAGAAGTAGTTCAGGACTATTTAGAAAAGCTGGACAAGCACAAGTCCATGGGGCCAGATGCACTGCATCTGAGGGTGCTAAAGGAGTTGGTGGATGTGATTGAAGAGCCATTGGCCGTTATCTTTGAAAAATCATGGTGATAGGGGAAGTCCCGGATGACTGGAAAAAGGCTAATGTAGTGCCCATCTTTAAAAAAGGGAAGGAGGAGGATCTAGGGAACTACAGGCCAGTCAGCCTCACCTCAGTCCCTGGAAAAATCATGGAGCCGGTCCTCAAGGAATCAATTCTGAAGCACTTAGAGGAGAGGAAAGTGATGAGGAACAGTCAGCATGGATTCACCAAGGGCAAGTCAGGCCTGACTAACTTAATTGCCTTCTATGACAAGATAACTGGCTCTGCGGATGAGGGGAAAGCAGTGGATGTGTTATTCCTTGACTTTATCAAAGCTTTTGATACGGTCTCTCACAGTATTCTTGCCAGCAAGTTAAAGAAGTATGGGCTGGATGAATGGATATAAGTTGGATAGAAAGCGCACTAGAATGTTGGGCTCAATGGATAGTGATCATGGCTCCATAGTCGTTGGCAAGCTGGTATCAGCGGAGTGCCCCAAGGGTCTTGTCCAGGGGCTGGTTTTGTTCACATACTTCATTCGATATCTGGAGGATGGATGGACTGCACCCTCAGCAAGGTTTGCAGATGACACTAAACTAGGCGGAGTGAGATATGCTGAAGGGTAGGGATAGGATACAGAGGACCTAGACAATTAGAAGATTGGGCCAAAAGAATAACTAATGGAGTTTTCATCAAGGACAAGTAGCAGAGTCCTCACTTAGGAACAGAAGAAATCCATGCACTGCTACAGACTAGGCGACCGAATGGCTAGGCAGGCAGTTTCTGCAGGAAAGGACCCTAGGGTTACAGTGAACGAGACAGCTGGATATGAGTCAGTGTCCCTATGTTGCCAAGAAGATTAAGCATTTTGGAGCCTGATAGAAGTAGGGCATTGCCTGCATCAGATCGAAGGACTGATCATTCCCTCTATTCGACATTGGTGAGGTCTCATCTGGAGTAATTGTGTCGTCAGTTTTTGGCCCCACACTACAAGAAGATATGAATTGGAAAGAGTCACGGAGGGCAACAAAAATGATTAGGGGGCTGGGAGACATGGACTATAAGGGAGAGGCCTGAGGGAACTGGTAATCGTTTTGTCTGCAGAAGAGAAGATGAGGGGAGATTTGATAGTGCTTTCACTACCTGAAACGGTTTCAAAGAGGCAATGGATTTAGATTGCTCTCAGTGGTACCAGATAACAGAACAAGGAGTAAATAGCTAAAGTTGCTGTGGGGAGGTTTAGGTTGGATATTAGGAAAAACATTTTCACTAGGAGGGTGGTGAAGCACTGGAATGGGTTACCTAGGGAGGTGGTGGAATCTCCTTCCTTAGAGGTTTTTAAGGTCAGGCTTGACAAAGCCCTGGCTGGGATGATTTAGTTGGGGATTGGTCCTGCTTTGAGCAAGGGGTTGGACTAGATGACCTCCTAAATTCCTTTCCAACCCTATATTCTATGATTCTATTGGTCTGTGTCCATGTGTGTGTGTTTTCTGGCAGTGATAAAAGCAAGAATCCTATCGGCTCATGACAAAGGAACCCATGCGGAAGTTGTAGTGAAGGTAAAGAAAGTCCTGAAATCAGGCAAAGTGAAAATTGCCCGGAGTAACAGAAGTATCTATCCAGAGTCCTGGACCAACAGGGGATGTACATGTCCCATTCTCAATCCTGGTAAGTATTAAATGCTTATGGCATGAATTCTGTGGGGAAAAGGCTATGTGGGTTGTTAAGGTATTCATATTCCCAATTCTTATCTCATTTTCACTAATGTAAATCCGGAGTAACTCTATTGAAGATAGCAAAATTGCATTGGAACCTATGTGAGACCTACACTAGTTGACCATACTGCTGGAATAATCCATTGAGGAAAAGCTGATCCAATTAACATAAAGCCAACGAACGGATTAGCAGGGTAAACCTGGTACTCTTATTGGAGTATTAAAGAGAGAAACATAATAGAAAAATCCTTTATTCAAACAGTTAGGGCTGAACTATGCCTCCCTGTAGAGGATGTACCCATTCTCCCTTCTCTGCCCATGCAGCTGCACAGTGACCAGGCATAATCTGTTTCCCAGAGCTGAGGAGCGCAGGGCTGGGGGGCAGTTAGTCCTGCCAGCAGGTCTAGCAGGTTTAAAGTGGTTCACTGATGCCTTTCTCAGTCTGAAGACAGTCTGAAACAATAACTGTGAGGTGTGACCTGCCCCATGCATCTTAATGTACTGTTACTTTGAAACTTAAAGCTCACAATTTGCAGCATGTGGGAAACTCAGTATATGGGGCTAATACACAATAAATGAATTTAATGTCACAATAAATGAGACAGGGGCTTTGGTGCTGATTGGATTATTCATCTTTAGATTTAATTCAGTAAAAACATCCCTTTTAAACATTTCTCTGTAGCCACCGCAGAATTCCTATAAGAGTGCCATAGAATCTAGGGCAAAACTGCCATTGCATACATGCCTTGCATCATGTACAGTATGCACAGAGAAAATGAAATGCAATCTCCATGTTAACAATAATGCAGTCCTAGAATGTAAATAAATCCAGATCTGACATTTCAGTTAATTACTACATTAGATTTACGCTCGTGAATATACAGGTTTGAAAGAAAGAGAGAGAGTTAGAAAGGGAGGTGTTGTCTAGTGGTTTACACACAGACCTTGGCCCAGGAACTCCTTGAATCCCATCTCATGACTCCCTCTGCAGGCATGAGAAACCCTCTGCCACAATTTTTTCATGTGTCAAGTGGAGCTAATATTTATCAGAACTTACCTGCTTCACAGGGGACTTTGAGGATTAATTAGTTAGGGCACAACTGTGAGCCTTGCTGTGCACCTGCACAGGGGAGGGGCTTGTATGAACTAGCCACATCACCAGAGCTTGTGATATGGGGATTCCCCCTCCCCCTCAGTAGGCAGGGAGGGAGTAGAGCCACCCCATAGCTCTGACTACCACATACAAGATGGCACAGAAGGGGAAGTAACCTGTGCCAGCAAAAGGGCTGGTACATATTACTTTCCAGCAGGGCAAGGGGGCAATAGGAACCAAATGATGACTTGGAGGCACAGGGTGGTTCCTAGCCTGCTCCTGGAGCAGCACTGCACAGAGCTTAATCTTCCCAACACCACCTGAAGTTGAAAAGCACTTAGGCACTGAGTTTTATTTTTCCCAGTGGGTGCTCCACCCCGACTCTGCCCAGAGGCCCAGCCCCTACTCGCCTCTTCCCCCGAGATTCCACCCTCGCTTTGCCTCTTCACGCCCCCACTCCACCTCCTCCCCTGAGGCCCAGCCCTTGCCCCACCTCTTCCCACCGCTGCTCTGCTCCCTCCCCTGAGGTCCCACCCTTGCTCTGCCTCTTTTCACTCCTGCTCCGCCCCTTTCCCCCAGAGTCCCCTGCCCACCCACCACTGGCTGCTCTCTGCCTCCTGCAAGCGCTTCCCACCAAATAGCTGATCAGTGGCTGGTGGGTGCTGAGCACCCACTATTTTTTTGTGGGGGCGGTTCTTGAGCCCCTGAGCATCCACAGAGTTGGTGCCTATGCCAGACAGGGGTGCTAAGCAACGTTATTAGTAGTTGAACGGATGGATTTTTCAGCAGACCCCTGACTACTGCCTTCTTTCCCATCAAACAATTTAGTGGGCTGGAGACAGAAATACTTGTATTCCCCCAGTTGAAATCCCATGTGGATAATTATGAGGAGATGAGCTACAGAGCCCATGTAAGTGCCTTTAATTGTGCTAACCAGAGTCTGGAAATATCTTTTGGACCCTGCTTTCTTTTTTCATCAAAGTAGGCAGCAAGGGCTTGATCCTGAGAGGTGATGAGCACCCACTGCTCCCATTCACTTCAATAAAGGCTGCAGGTGCTCAGCAGCACTTGGGATCAGGCCCTGAATGAGACAGGTAACTTGGTTTTCTTTAGGGTGAACTAAACAGTATCCCCAAGGATCATATTTCACTATTGTGCCTTACAACATGGAGAGTGGGGACCTATCCACATTGTAAAACAAAAACTTGTTAGATAAGTTACCCTGTGTTTTTTCTTCTGAATAGATTAAACACACTTCCGCACTGAGTAAAGAATTCCTTGTATTTGGGCTGAAATCTAAGGCTTACCCTGACCTCTAAAGCAAGTTCTCATCTGAAATCAGCCGCATACAAAAGAGCCAATTGTTCTGGGATTGGCTGAGTCCAATCAAATCCAATGTGAATTCTCCAGTCAGCCCCAAATGATTTGTGCCCTCTCAAAAATGATTTGGGTCTTGCATCACCTGTACCACCAGGTGAGGAATTGGGTTTGAATATGCAAGAATGCAGTGTATGGTCTCTGAGAGCTGAACTTCAGCAACATAACTCAAACTTGGTAAAATACATTTTACTGACTGGTGCAAATGGTTAAGGTATTCTCTTACACTTCCTGTCCTAAATTCTTTTATGGTTTAGCTACAGGCCACTAAATAGCTGCTGGGCTCCCTGCCCAGCAGTTGGAGCTGTAGGTCAGGGTGGGTGAAGTATGTGTTTAATATAGGGTTAGACTGTGTTTGACCCCTCACAGAAGCTCAAGGAGGGGAGAAGGCATAAGGAGTCCTGCCCCCTTGTCTCTCTTTATCTGTTAGGAGTATGGGGCCTGTGAAACACTACTGTGCAGTTCTGATGCTAGCCAGTGTACCTGCAGTGGTGCACCTGCACACTAGCCAGTTCCTCACAATACAGTAGGTTTGTAAACTAGATTCTCATCACAAAATTATGCACTAGATTCACAAGTGGTGTAAATCAGCATAGTTCTATTGACTTCAGGTTTCTATGGTGATTTCTACCCACCTAGAATTTCACTGTACATGCTCACTCATGTTGAGATCCCTGCTTTTATTCAGCTCATGATTTTTACACACCCCTTTTCCCTTCCGTCTACATGCACATTAGCTTTTCATTCCCATCACTTTACTTCCAGTAAGCGGAGCGGGGGGGAGGTTGGTGGCGGGGGGAGGAGTAAGGGGTAAGCAGCAGCCACCAATGCCAGTCCAAAGTGCCACTGTCGTCAGCAGGGTTTTCTGCTGTGCAGGGTGATATGGCTTCCTGCCCAATCGTCTCTGCAGCATTGTATTGTATGTTCTTCCCTGGCTGATGACAGGAAGTCCATATTTAATCTCATGGCCTTTAGAGTTTAATCATAAAACTTTACTTATGTAGCTACCGAATGGATTTGCTGTAGGGAGACTAAAGAAAGACCTTCCTGCTTTCCACATTAATAACTCCCAGCCAGAATAAACTGTTGAGCTGCCCTCTGCTTTGCACATGAACTAGCATTTTTTTTTTAATAAAGCATAGGAAACCTCAAGCTTTTTAAAGGCTGGAGAAGTATAATTTAGGGGTAAATAAGGTCCTCCCTCTCCCCCCCTTCCAGGGCAGTGGAAGGCTCTGCCTGCAGCGAAATTGGTGTACTTTCACTGTGCAAGGGGTTGCACAGCAGGATTTAGGGGAAGGGAGAAGTGAGACAAGGCCAGTGACTTTTATAGCCATCAGCCTCAGTCCTTCTTAGGGAGCGGGGTTGCAACAGTAGCCCACACTGAAATTGCAGGGCTGCTGAGTAGGGTACATAGAGAATGTATAATCCTCAGAACCCACTTTCACCACTGCACATACTTGGGGGAGTCAGGGGATTTGGCCCTGTGTCTTTAATAAACTTTATAGTATAATAGTGGGGTTTGTCTGCTTGAGTAATAAATCATTAGCAGTATCTGTGTCTTGCTAATGAACTGATCACAGTAGGGTGTCTCACCTCTGTGGTTATGCCTCTAATCCTATGGAGATGTGGTGGTTATATTTCCTGGAGTTGCCTGAGCTGCTGTTAAAGATCCTTATTGTGTGAGGAGAATGTGCATTATTGTACCAGAAGAATACAGAGCTGGCAGTTGTCATGTCAAACAGCCATTTCAGCTAATCTGTGTGGCGCACACAGATTAATCTAGCCCTTCAGACTGCTCACCAGCCAATCGAAATGCTGCCTCAGCTCAGGCGCTTTAATAATAGTGTTTATTTTGTTCCTCACCAGAAAACACTGACCGACAATGTGGTCTTTTTGTTGCTGCAGGTTTCAGCTATGATGGGTGAGGGAGGGCAAGATCTGTACCTTTCCACCCCACCCCCCTTTGTCTATCATCCAGAAATTTTGTTCCACACATTGAACCTGAAGAATTAAACTTTGGATATTAACAGGGTAGATACAGAAAGGCTGCCAATCCCACCCACCCCCCCCATTTCCCCCCAGGATGGATGTCCAAGCTTCATTTCAATTAAAAATCAAGAAATCACATACACATGACACAAATACACAAGCAACCAGATACCATACAACGGCCATATGCAGTAAGGCACAAACACAAAAGAGAAACAAGACACAGCAGACAGATACTCAATAAGAGATGCACATACACCAGACTTATGGATAGGAACACACACACGCATTGCTGAAAATAAGACAGTAAATTGCCAGCCAAAATCTAGCCATCCTTTTCAGCTGGGAGATGTTTCTTCATTGTGTTTTAATGACTAGGGAATTTGGACCTTCTACTTGTGTTTGTGCTATGAAACCAACAAAATCAAGAAAATTTCAGAAGGACACAGCTCCCTCCATAACCTGCCCCAAGGTGCTTAGCTGTTACAAGGGCCTCTGAACAGTAAGGGAATTTTATTTATCATACCAGATACAATACACTTAAAAAACCACCTGTGTTTAATACAAAACATCCTGATTTTCAGTGGCACCTCAGTCTGGCCTTTCCTTGAAGGTGTACAATTTTGTATAAACTCACATCTGTGCACACATTTTCTGTGCACTAGCAGTTGCATGTGCAATGATAATCTAACAGGGATGCTTTAGAATTCTCACATTCAAAACCAGCGTGCACCTGGCAAGACCTGTTTCTGATGTCACTTATACCTGTGCAAACAAGGAGTAATTCCACTGAGACCTATGGAGTTAAATTGGTGTAAAAACAAAAACAAAAACAAACCCCAAACACCACCACAACAAAAAAGTGTCAAGGAAATCAGAATCAAGCCCAATCACTTGCTGGTCCAGGTGTTGGATTTTGAAAGCAATAAACCCTTTGGAACAAATAGGGTTTGTGTGTAAAGGTTCTAATATGTGCACATGCATGTTAGAATGTATTGCTGGTGTACAGAGGAAATAGTGCACAGAAAATGTATGCACATAAAACTGTATATGCATGTGGCAAATTGCCAGTACTGTTCTGCTGGGTCTCACACTTTCTCTTCTCTGGGGTAGGTTCAGGGCACTATTGCTTGCCTCTGAACCAGTTCTTAATTACTCCACTAGTGTCCTTGGAGGAGGGGAGTGGAGAGGGAGGGACCTGGGCCAACCCTCTACTCCAGGTCCCAACCCAGGGGCCCTGAGGGTTGTGGTGAACCACTTGAACTAGCGGTTCCTTCCCCTGGGTTACTTCCCTCTCCTACCCTTCAGCTTGTGAAGGGCTTCTTCCCTCCCTTCTACACAAGCCTGGTGCCCCTTACCTAGGGTTTCTTCTGGACTTCACAATCCACCACAGCACTCCTCCAAACTTTCTATTTCTCTCTTATCAAACTCTTCTCTTCTCCAACTTCTGCAACCTACACTCTGCTCTAATCAAACCTTCCTCCTTCAACTCCCACACTGTCTGGCAAAAGCAGGGGGTTTTTATCACATGACTGAACTCAGGTGCTCTAATTAATCTAAAGCAAACCTTCCTCCCTTGGCAGGGAATAAGGCCCCCTGCTAACATTCTCATGCTGCCCTCTGGCCATGCTGTATCACAGTGCACAACCTGGAATATTCATTTTTAAAACAGGCTGAAGCTAGCTCAGGTGCAAGATTCTGACTCCCTGGGGAGTGGAGATATTAAGTATGTACTCCTCTGTTTTATTTATTTAAGTAATTATTTTTTTAACCAGGAACAGAATACCTGATAGCAGGCCAGGAGGACTCAAGGACCAGCAAACTCCTTGTGAATATGAACAGTCTGGTGAAACCCTGGAAGGCGTATTTGGGGAAACAAGTAGCAGACATTCTTCGAACTGGGTGCAAATAATTTCTTCTTCAGAAGTTAAAGTCACGAACTTTATACTTTAATAACACTGTGGAGAAAGGTGTAGCTAGTTCATATATTACCATGCAACACGTTCCTAGTTAAGGGGACAAGAGTGGACTAATCCTTCTGTCCCTCATTATGTGCTTAAACCAGGAATCCTTGGACATGACTTTTCTTCCATAAATACACCCTGTCTTATATGAAATTAACCAACCCATCACATGTAGGTTACAAATCACAGTTCTTAGCTTGCAGCCATTTTCACAGCTCCCAGAAATTCACTCTCATGGGAGAAGCAGAAGCTACGGTTTACGTTTTTCCACTCTTCAGGAATTAATCTGCTATTCATACCTATAAACCGCTTGCATAGTGCATTCATTACTTGGCTGTCATTTGCTTTATTTAAGTGGCCATTAATGGGCAAAAAAATTTCAGCTTTGCAGGTGGCAAAATATTAAACAGCATGTCAAATGACATCTGATTTGTTTGAAAAGAGCTCAGTTATTTTTATTTACCAAACAAACTGCAGTTAGATTAATATCAGACAACGCTGCTTTCTAGAGTGAAAATATCACATTGCTGCACAGAGACTAATGCTGGAACTTTATCTGGTGAGGGCCTCTACAGATGGAGTTGTCGAAGTCAATGCCTAATGTGAAAGCACTGCTGGCTCAGTGTGGAATTCTGACGCCACACTCATCTGTTCTATCGAAGGTCTCCTCTTTGCTGTTGTAACATTGCTATTAGCACTGTCACACAACAGGTTTCAGAATGACTGCTGCTAAAGAGCCTCGTACCAGTCGAGTAGTGTCAAGCTGCAGCTCCAGCCCCACAGGAGAACATGATGGAAGCTGGCCCAGATTTGAGTTTGTGAAGCTACAACAGATAGAGGTGTGAAGGTGCAGCATGCTATACCAATTTGAGGATTAAGCGAGGTGTTGATGGCTGACAGGATAGCTACCTTGTTATTCTGATCAATGCCCTTGAGGCCATGCTCATTATTTAATTGTTGCTACTATTTTCACTATGCTCTGTTACTCTTGCCCCCTTTATGTGTTGTAATAGTCGAGTGAAGTTACCTTCCAGTTGTGCTTGAAGTTTGTTTAACTTGAGGAATAGGGGTGGTAGCATCTCCACTCTAAATAAAGTCCTGCTGTTCTGCAGCAGGAGTTCCCATAGAATTGTTTTAGTCTATTCCACAGTTAGTAAGAAGCCAGTCTGTGGAAATGTGATTTCCTCAGAGTACCGTGGGGGAAAGGGAATGATCTCCTACGGGTTTCTGCCCAAGTGACAGGAAACTCATGACCAAACTGAGAGGGTAAGGAGTATGTTCCATTGATAAGTAAAGCATAAGTCAGAACTTTGTTCAAAGATATCCTTTTTTTTGGTTTATGTAGAACAGGGGTTCTCAAACTGGGGGTCAGGACCCTTAGGGGATTGTGAGGTTATTATGCGGGGGGTCACAAGCTGTCAGCCTCCACCCCAAACCCTGCTTTGCCTCCAGCATTCATAATGGTGTTAAACATATTAAAAAGTGTTTTTAATTTATAAGGGGGGGGTGTGTGTGTCACACTCAGCGGTTTGCTGTGTGAAAGGGGTCACCAGTACAAAAGTTTGAGAACCACTGGTGTATGGGCACACACCTTCATATATGCTGCTTTTGCTCACCGTTGTCTGTACCTACAGGAAGAGGAGATGGGGTTTGATCCACGTGCCACTCAGTCACTGTAATATGAAGGAATCTCGGATAGCCCAACAACCATGAAAAGAAAGTGGTGGGTCTGGGTTATGAAGTGTCTGATGAGAAGGAGATAAATTATCGGCATGTTCAATTAATGCAGTTGGCTGACCAGTATCTGAAGACTAGGGATCCCAGAATGCCAGAGCTACTTTTTTATTATCATTGTTTGTTACTTTTCCTTTTATGTAGGGTCTGATGTACATCAGGACACATTTCAGATTATTTACAAAGAGAAGACCAGCAGAAATTTCTTGCTATATTCTTCCAGCCATTCACAGCTTGGGTGAAATTCTGGATTGGACATCAACTTAAATTGACTCAGTGTGTGTTTACATAAACATCCCTCAATCTATGGATGTACTTACTACATATTGTCTCAGGCCAACATGACATCATCCTACGTTTGGCTGTGAATTCAAATGACGTTCAGTCTGGTAGCTGGCTGGACTGATCAAATATTCCTAAACCCATTACTGCTCCTACAATGGCCCTGTTAAAAGTAGCTTTCCATTTTGTGCCTGCAGTTTTGTAAGTGCAAGTGTAATCAATATCACTTAGATGTCAAACTGGTTGGTTGCCAATAACTTTGGTGATACCTTCGAATTTGCAGGCACAAAATGGGGAGCTGAATAGAAGTTCCTTTCAAAATCAGGTCCATACAGTATATTGCCTCACACACAAGTGGATCCAACTGCCCTTGGATAATGTCACTTAACTATAGGCTTGTTCCAGTTTTAAAGCTATCCTGTGGGAAAGGAAACTCCACATGGTTATTTCAGTAGTTAGTTGTTCTAGATTTCTGTACTTTTAAGTAAATATACACGGTACCTTTGAGGATTCCTTTATTTGTGTTTTCAAAGGAGCCAGGCACTCAGTTCCCATAGAAATGAAGTGGCACATCAGAGCCTCATTTCCTTGGGCACCTTTGCAGATTCCCAGCTTAGAAATGTGTCCTGTTCACACGGAAACTAGCGTAGAAATGGCCATCTCCACTTCATAGTTAACAACTAGAATTGTTCATGGGACACATGATGATATGGACAGAGGTTCCCATCTGATCATATACATTGACCCCACCCCATCCCCAAAATGTGTTTTCTCTTCAGTAGCACAAACACAGTGTTTTCTTTTTCCTATCATGTGAGGAGGAAAAAAGCCACTATTATCCATTTGTTGCTACCTAAAGCAGTAACTAAGAATTTGGCATCTCTGATCAGACAGTTCATTAATGTAATAAAACACTATGCACCACTAAAGTGGCTTCCTTTAAAATGTCAGCCCATTAAGTTAGAAGACTAGCAATCAGGTGATTGTTTTCATCCCTATGTCCAGAAATAGACTTACTACACGGATTAGCTAGCCATCTTCTTTTAAAGACCATTCAAAATAAGGATGTATTTAGATGACTTTACAGTCCATTCTCAAAGGGCCTGTTAGGAAGAGTTTCACTAAAGTAAAGCCTCGGGTAAGATAATGTGTTCAAGGACATGCTTTTTAACAAATGCATTTATATTTCCCATTGTGTGTTTCTTATCTGCTGAGGGTCACATTCTGTTCTCATTTACCCAAGTGCTATACCATTGAGCTAAATGGCATTGCACAGGGTGTAAATCACCAGACTAGGTTTCCCTCCTCTCCACAACTATTTTACTTTCCAGGGGTGAAATTCACACCTTTTGTGGGAAATGGAGATGGGAACCCCTTGCAGTGACCATTTCAGGTTATGGGCTGGGATAGTGACCAGTGTCTTTGTTCTTTTCAGTGTGAGGGCTGCTGAAGCCACATAGTCCAGTCAAGCCCTTCCTCTGATCTGCCACCAATACGCTCCTCCATGCCAGTTTATTTAGCATCAGTAGGAGCCCACCATGCAGCATCCACTCAGCCTGCCTACCCACTCCATGCAGGGCTACTGCAAGAAGTGGGGAATCACCAGCTCAGAGGGCTGTGCGCTACCCTTTCAAGGGGTTATGAATGCCACACTTACTGAGTGTGCCTAATCTTGTATGTGTAACTTTGCAATGGGGTTCACTTACTACTAGGGTACCTCCTCCTAGCTGTTCAGGTGATTAGCTCCATCCCTATCTGATGCCTCACTGTTTGTTCTCACCATGGCCCCTCCTGCTCTCTGAGACTCAGCATGTTCCCTCTGCATGACTTGGCCCTTGGACCAGGTCACTATACATGTTTCCCCTTCCAGAATACCAAAGTCTCTCCAGATCAATTGTCCAGTTGCCTTCCCAAGCCATCCTCTAATTCAGGATGATGCTACTTTCCTCAGAGAGTGGTTAGGGGACCCAGGCCTGGCCATTATTCCCAATTCCAGCACAGGGACTCTGTTCAGCAACCATGGTCCATTTACGCTCAGACCTCATTGCTCTTTCCCTGCTCTTCTTCCTTTTTCTCCCCTTGCTCTACCCGCCACCCCAGGTTATCAGTAGCCCGCCCTCTGCTATTTCACCCCTTTCAATTTCTTGCCAATCTACAGTCCAAATACACTTTCCTCCTCCCAGGGAATGACCATAGATTACCTCTCCTACAACCCCTTCTGGTCTCAGCTTGCTGGTTTTGTATCAGACCAGCCTATACCTGCTCACCTGAAATTCATCCTCTGTTAGGGATTGCCTGGCCAGCCTAATTCTCTCCCAGGTGCAGTCCACTAGGTTAATTAGCCCCTTCCCAGCTACCTTAACTCTCCGAGGTGATGTGTGGAATGAACACTCCATCACAAGTTTCTACATACAGCTTTGCAATGCACCTTAATGCCAACTTTCAACTGGGGGGTTCCCGAGCATATTCATCCATTTGTGCCAGACTGTGATGGCTTTGTGGTATATGCAAATGCCCACTGGAAACCAGAGTGGGACCAACACATTTATGTCACTAATGGTCAAGTTACTATGTCATTGAATCTATTGCCGCCATTTCTTATGATGAGTGATCTGTCTCATCATGAAAAATATTAATTAATGTCATTCCCAAGTGATTCTAGCTATCAATATTAGATGGGAGATTTGAAACAAGGGTACTTCTATAATCTCTATCACTTCCCTTGGGATCCATTGTAATAAAAACAATCAGGCTAACAATTTTTTTTGCATTCAGATGCACTCTCCATTGTATAAACATTGTGTAGCCAAATGTTTCCAAAGGTGAATCAGCTCACATACAATAATGTGTAAGGAGTGGGGAACAAGTAAGGGCAAATGTGAAAAAACATGAATAGTTCCTTTACCACCTCCCTCCCTTTCATCCTCTTTGATGGTGGCTGTAGAGTTGAGTCTACTTCCTATTCTAAAATCTCCATTACTTAGAAATACTACACATTGCATTTTGACTGTTAGGCTAACTAATGTCTGATGGCTTCTGTTTTGCAATCATTCAGGGTAAGCAGATACCCCACCAGTGTGAGACACAGGTGAGCCTACAGTTTGAAAGTACAGAATGGAAGCCAGATATGGCCAGCCTAAGAGCAAGTTGACTTTTTGTTGCTTTTACTACCAGCTACTCATAAGATCTCTGATTAACTAGTCTAAGAAAGTCAAAGAATGGGGAGCAAAACTGAGACTTACGCAGAAATATAGCGTCTAGCCAAACAATAGGACCAGCATGCTCCGCAGTGCTATAAAGCATGTAGCCTGCCTGAAAATGAACATCCAAAGTACAAATGAACTCCACAGATTTGAGTGAGAACAGTATTCACTATTTGCACTGGAATTAAGACTGTATAAAGGAATGGTTATCTTGGGTATGGGGAACTTTTTCATATACTGGGATGGCTCAGAAGATTATTGTGAGACTGCATGACACTATCAATACTTCCCAGAAATAACTGCAATGTATTTCCTGTGACCAGAACAAACAAGGCCCTACAGAACTAACAAGAGGATCTGCCAAAGAAGATGCCCTTATTGAAATGGGAAAATAAATCTATTGGCCTAGTCCAGGGGTTGCTGAATACAGCTCTCCAGTACTTTCTAACATGGGCCCAGGGCAGTACTGATAATGTTCACAAGAACAATCCAGTCCATACAGTAGCTGACAGGTTGTCCTATCATCAGCTTTGCCAAAAAGTAGCAAAGACAAGGCAGCTGTGTTGTATTCTGATGCATCCTAAACACTAGGAAATCAAAGCAAGACACAGGTAAGTGGTCAGTCAAAACATGTAATAATCCTAAACCAGCAACAATCCAAATGGCAGGTATATAGCAGCAGGCTCAGTGTAACTGCACACACGCAACACTACGTGTACATACACACGTGCGCACACTCCCACACACAGAAGAACAGGAAATGGAACACTGAATTTAGGAAGCAGGAACCAGGAAACAAACAGAAACAAGGAGCAGGAAGCAATAAGCAGGAAGGCAACACAGACTGAAAGTGGTCAGATGAACAATCCAACCCGTACCATAGTAGACAAGTTGCCCTATCACTAGCTGTTATCACATGCCAAGAAGTAGCAAAGGCAGCTAGTAGGCCCTGCCTAATGATGAAATAATAGTGTTTACCTCCAAGAAAAGCATGGAAAGCACTGGAAGAGTTACACTGGGGCAGGGAAGTAAACGGGGAATGGCGGAATGCAGCAGCCTATGTACAGAGGAAGCACAGGACGTTAGGACAGTTTCAAGTCAGAGCAACTACCTGTGAGAGCTGTGCAGCTCATGTATCAAATAAAATGTGGCCACCTCTGTCCTAGTCTTTGTAGGGAACTTTAAAAGGATCAGAATAGTTCACTAGGTAGTTCTTTGTGAGTGATGCACTCTGAATACAACATAGCAACCTTGCATATTATCATGCTTCTGCACCTCCTGCTCTTACACGCTGGTACAGCAAGCAGCTAGGAGGCAGAAGGAAGGTAAACAGACCTACATACGATATCGTATTGCTTTGGCAAGAGTGGCTCATTCCTGTAACTGCTATACAGAGCAAGGTTTCTCTGTAGCATTCTCCATGTGTGTATCTCAGATTGTTTCAGTGCCGCTTGATGTAAGCTTTCCTTGAATTTATATAATTCATAGGGTGTTCTCTCCAGGGTTCCTCAGACCTGGAAAAGTGATTGTGTTATTTGTAACGTGTTGTGCACATTTTCTTTTTTGTACTTAAAACTTTGATTAAAAATACTCATAGAAATGTATATTGATCTTGACTTTCGGTTTGTTTGGGTTTTATGTTTTAAATTATGTCATTTTCAAGCCACAATTACACTTATTCTGTTGAAGTTAATAAATCTGAAACATTCCAGACATCAAATTCTTGATTCAATAGTCTTTCACAGAGTAGAAGAAACAGAGGAAAGAATTTAGCTAAAAAGGAAATTGTACCAAACATCATTTTCCTAGCAAGCTAATTCTCACCATTAAAAACTAATATGTAGCAAATAGAAGATGTAAGTATATTTTGAATGTATAATAAAAACACAAAAGAAGGTGCCAAAAACAGATGCTGACGACTTGCATCAACAGCATATTAATTCAGAATTTCAGCCCAGGTCCTTCAAAACCTTATATGTGTATTTAACTTTATTAATACGAGTAGCAATCAGGAGCATAACATTACACATGTATAAATGCTTGCAAATTTGGGACCTTAAAGCTCATCACTACATTCCAAAATCACTCCCTGGCCCCTAATTATTGCCCACACCAGACATCAGGCACAACAAACTATGAGTTCAAGGTGGGTGGAGAAGCCTTGACTCTGTCTACACAAAACGTATGTAGGCTTAAAACTACTACTTTTTTTTGGTTCATACTTTTGCTTTTAATAAACACAAATAAATGCATCACAGAGACTTGTTATTGTGACTTTGGCATTGATTTTGTGCTAGCTCTTTGGGACAAGTTCATAGGATCCTTGCAGGTCTTCCTACTGAGATGTTTGCACCTCCATTCTCAGTGGGCCATACTCTGCATGCAGATGATTAACACAATAAACACCACCACTGAGGCTTCAATCCATGTCTTATTGACATAACATAATATGTTAATAAGGAGGTGACTTTTTGAACTGTGGGGCAATATTCATTGCTGGCATAAACTGCAGTGGATTTATTACAATAAAATCAATTCTGCCTCAACTGGTGTGACTCCCATTAAAGCCAATGGTAGCTGATTTACCAAAGCAGAATTTTGCAATAGGAATTGTGCTTGTGTATCTACAAGTAGTGCTATACGTAGTGTAGTTGTAGCCGGGCTGGTCCCAAGATATTAGAGAGACCAGTGGTGGTGAAGTAATATCTTTTATTGGACCAACTTCTGTGGTCAGAGACATAAATTTTCAAGCTCTGTGTGGCTTGAAAGCTTGTCTCTCTATCACCAACAGAAGTGGGTCCAATAGTACTGTATGGTATATACTCCATTAAGTCCCGTGCATATCCCTTTAACTAAAGTAGCTCCATGTGTTACAGTTGTACAAGTACATGACTCTCCTTTGTTAACTGAATTTAAATTACAGGAACAATGTGGTACATTATAATACAAACAGCTTCAACATCTATAAAACAAACGGCTCAACACAGTCTCTGAACACTGCTGATTTTCAGAGAAGCTCAGATCTGGGTCTGTGCTTTGTGGCTCAAACCCGTATCTTCATAATGTATTTGTAATGACTTTTTAAAGAGAGTAAAGAGCATAGGCATTAAGGACTTTTCCATTTTTAACTGAGGAGATACAATGCCTATTAACTTTTGTAGCCATGCCAGCTACAATAATAATGTCATGGAGATGCTTCAGGATGTAAACTGACCACTTGGATGTTTGTTCTTGTTCCCCCTTCCACATACACTAGAAAACAAGTGCGTAAGTGTATTATGAGTGGAGTGTTTTGTTTTTTTTCCCAACTTCCTACAAAATATTGGGTTTTTGTAACTTGGTACAGCAAATCCTACTTCCACTTTCCCCTTCACATCACTGCTATGGGATCCGAGCTAATCATCAATGAGCAATCACTACAAATCTTCCAATGCTCTTTGTGTTGGCTGCCACGAAGCCTTCACGAGCTGTCTGCTCACTGATATATCGACGCTAATCTGTAACACGCTTTTCTTTTTTTGTGCATTTACTCTTGTTTTAGAGACTGCCTCTCCCTTTGGTCTTTTTATGTTCAGTCTCCGAGTGTGGTTTATGCTAAGGATAGAGAATTTGAGCCGAGAGAGAGAGAAAGAAAAATAAAGGCCAACGATACTAGCAGAAAATAAAGTTAATAACAGAAAGGAGAACCTGACAGTTCACTATTAGGAAGCCTCTATTAGACATTACCCCTTGACACCAGTAGTGGAAAACTGCCAACTCCAAAGTCTATTTTCTTTGAATTGCAAAAGGGTTTTTTTTCTAAAGCAACAACACTGCACTCACCCCAACAAGTAGGACAAAAGGCCTATTATTAATTATTTCAATTAAATCAGCAAACGACAGGAAATAAAGCAACATTCCAAGCATTTTAATGCACTATGCAGGCTCCTCTAGGAGATCCAAATATATGAAAAAAAATTGCTCTGGCTTGAACCGTTGGCTGAATGCATGGAGTACTCCAAACATAAATCCTTGTGCTTCTGGTGGCGGAGGGTACAAAGCTGACTGCAGCCTTTTACTGATACTATTAACATGTTAATAGCAACCTGAGCTTTTAAAAGTCCACTAGTAAAAATAACCATGCATTGCAGTTGCTTACTTTCTACTGTTCAAAACCAGGCAGTATTAAATTGGTGAGCCTCTCTGTCCCCGTCCCTTCCCCACTTTGCTGTTCCAAGAAGGGCAGCTACTGAGCAGAGGCTAGTATGGGTTGATGACCTAGCGCCTCCCTCCCCTGCCTGCAGTAACTGGACTTTTGGCGTTTGGTCAGTACATTTGATCGGACACTGCCAGGTCCCCTTTTTTACCAGACTTTCTGGTCGAAAATAGAACAGCCCCCCAGATAAGTCCAGAACATGGAGAGGTGGGTGAGAGCACGTTTTAATGCAGAAGGTTGAGAAAGCAGCTGGGGGAAGCTGTTCTAGATTGGATTCTGAAAAATAGCGAGGAACCAGTTGAGAATTTGAACGTGGAAGGCAGTTTGAGTAAAAATGATCATGAAATGATAGAGTTCAGGATTCTAAGGAATGGTAGGAGGGAAAACAACAGATTAAAGATAATGGACTTCAAGAAGGCAGACTTTAGCAAACTCAGAACTGGTAGGTGAGATCCCATGGGAAGGAAGTCGAAGAGGAAAAAAACACTTCAGGAGAGTTGGCAGTTTTTTAAAAAAAGACATTATTAAGGGGACAAAACCAAACTATACAATGTGTAGGAAAGATTGGAAGTATGTTAAGAGACCACTCTGGTTTAACCATGTGTTGAAACTCAAAAAAAGTCATACAAAGAATGGAAACTAGGTCAAATAAGAATAATGAATATAAAAAAATAACACTAGCATCTAAGGACAAAATTAGAAAGGCCAAGACACAAAACAAGATTAAACAAGTTAGGGACATAAGGGTAACTAGAAAACATTTTACAAAGACATTAGAATCAAGAGGAAGACCAAGAACAGAGTAGTCCCATTACTCAATGAGGAAGGAAAGAGAACAACAGAAAACACAACAATGGGCAAAGTGTTATATGCCTTTTTTTGTTTTTCACCAAAAAAGTTAGCAGTGATTGACAATGAACATAGAGAACATCAAGGTAAGTAGGGTAGGATCTGAGGCTAAAACAGGGAAAGAACAAGTTAAAAATTAATTAGACAAGTTAGATGTCTTCACATTGGCAGGGCCTGATTAAATACATGCTAGAATAATGAGGGAACTGGCTGAAGGGATCTCTGAGCCATTTGCCATTATCTTTGAGAACTGATGGAGAATGGAGAGATCCCAGAGGACTGGAAAAGGGAAACTATAGTACCTATCTATACAAAGGGGAATAAGGACAAGCCAGGGAATTATAGACCAGTCTTCTTAACTTCAGTGCCCAGAAAGATAATGGAGCAAATAATTAATTCGTAAGCACCTAAAAATAATGTGATAAATAACAGTCAATGTGGATTTGTCAGAAACAAATCATGTCAAACCACAGGGTAGCAAGCTTTGTGGGTAGAAAGAAAGCCATATATTTGATATATCTAGGCTTTTGATACTGTCTTCATATTTTAAAAAGGAATACCTATTTACAGTGTTATAAAAAAGATATTAAATAAAACCTCAGAAGTCCCACTGTAACCCCCAAGGAGCTTACTTGGTTCCTGGCTGTCTGTGCTGTAACTCAGGGGGAGGCATGCTGCCCTGGGAGGAAGGGGGAGCCAAAGGCAGACTCAGAGTCTGCTAGGCAACCAAGAGGGAGAGAGAAGAGACACTATTTGAAGGGGCAGGGGCCCCTATTAGGTTGAGGGAGGCTAGCAAGGTGCCTGTATAGCCAGCGGTATGCCTGTTAAGAGGAGGAGCAGTGACTGCAAAAAAGGAGGGGAGGTAGAGTCAAATTATTGAGGGGGGAAAAGCCTGGTAAGAAGAGCTAGCTTGATCAATAGGAAGTAAGATGTCCTGCCCTGGGAGCACTGGAGAGGGGAGAAGCCATTTTGGAGGAGTCAGGAGCCAGCCATTGCAAAAGCAGGACTTGCTGTGTGGTGAGGTCCTGAGTCCCAGGCCTGCATGCAGGATGCCCTGAGAACTGGCCTCTGGGTACCTGGCAGCAGTAACCTTAAGCTTGGTCCTTTCCCCGTTCAAGGTGACTCACCACTGTATAGTTTTGTTGGGAAAACTCCCTACCCAGCCAGGCTGAGTTAGCCCTCCAGCACCCTACATCCACTCAAGTTACCATATGGCAAATACTGCTCTTGCTGTGAGGGTATGAGAGCACTACGGTAGGAGACTGGAGTTCAGATTTTAGTAGATTAACTACAATCTGTACCTTGAGCACTGCATCCCTTGGCAGTGAGGGGAAATCTTAGGAACAGAAGCAGCCTGATTCCTGCATGAAGAAGATGCCTGCCAACTAGTTGCTGAGGAGTCTAGATTCATCCCTGAACCTGAGTATCATTTGCAGAATTGTGAGTATACCATCTTTCAGTCAGGGAAATTGATAGTCCCCCCTGCATTGTGTCCTCAAGCCAGGCCCTAAAGGGCTGGGGATTTTATTATCTGCTGTCTAGTAAACTTGGGTAGGGACATACCATCTAATACCCACATGAGAGTTTTGTGGACTGTACTGAACCAAGTCAGCCAAGTTGCTTTGCTGCTACAGACGATATCTTTCTCACAGGTCATCAAGGGCCCCTGCAAAGTACACATAGCAATGGGACACTAAATTTTACTCTTGCTCTCACGTCATTCGACTGGGAAAATTCATCAGTTTTATTAGTGTGGCACTGGTGACTCAGTAACATTGTACACTGTCATATTTACTTTATGTTTAATATAATTACTCTGTTGAATATATTGTGTGTATTTGTTACTTCTTGGGAGTCTCCAACTATCTGGCAAGTAAGAGGGGTTACTCTGTGGTTAGAATTTCCCCTGCCAAGCTGCCCTGGTGATCCTGCAAGCGAGGAGTGATGGAGGTGGAGGCACCACCAAATCAATTCATAGGGGAAGAAAAAAAGGAAGTTACAGCCTGCTGTGATGAAGGCAGAACCCAGATGAAGCCAGGCCTCTCAATCAAAAGTTGTAAGGAGATTGCTGTTAAAAGGAGGTAACCAGGTGGAAAGTGGTGCTACTCACTATTAAACAAAGAGTCCTTCCACGACTTTTAGACCTAGATTTTGTCTGGTTAAGACTGCATAAAACTGATGCAATTGTTGGCAACCCTTTAACAGGCAATTCATTTCAAATGTTTAGGTGTATTGTTATGTCTCTCACAAAGATTTAAAAAAGGGATAATTGAATCAGTAATTGTTTATATTTTAAAAGATTTTTTTCAAGAGACACTAAAGAAGTGGGTCATACCTAAAGCCTTAAGTCAGATGGCAACAGTCCAAGTGGACAATCATAAATCTTTATTCACACGTAGGTTAGATCAACAGCTTCACTTCCTCTTCTTTACTGTCTGACTCATAAGCTCTTTACTTTGTTAATCAAGATAAATGTGAATGTAATGCAACAAATTTACAAAGAACTTGTCCACAGTTCCTTTAGGCCCCTGCAAAACAAGCTCAGGAATATCCCAAGACCAGACACTGAAGATCTGCCACCTAAAAAAAATACGTTATGTTTGTGGCAGAGACCAGTACATATTGTTAAAAGTAGTAAACAAAAGAAATTGAAAAGGCAGCAATATTTGCCACATGCAGGTCTCTATTTCATCTCCAGCAACTAATAAAAGTGAACCCTTGTCTACAATTTCAACAGCCTGCCACATAACGTTGGGAAGCATTTTATCATCTGTTACTTGTTAAAATAGCCTTGACTGATTATAGGTTTAAATTGGAACGTGCACGTATAAAATAGAAACAGCCCCAACAAAAGGTAGTACTGGTGAAGGTGTAGTATGATGGAGTTGTACCAGCCTTGCACAAATACCCATATTAACATACAAAGGAAAGGAAAGGTTATGGCAACAATCTCTAGCCTAGTAACACGCATGTGTTTCTTTTATCTGTCCTTCTCTCCTCATAAGAATGGCCACACTGGGTCAGATCAAAAGGTCCATCAAGCCTAGCATCCTGTCTTCTGACAGTGACCCAAAGCCAGGTGCTTCAGAGTGAATGAACAGAACAAATAATCATCAAGTGGTAATCATCTATTTAAAATTAGGAAGTTTCCTTCCTATCTTGAGTAGGCAGCATCTTCATACAATTTTTCTAATATTTCTAAGGACATGGATATTAATCAGAAGAGAGAACTGTTCTGGAGACTGATTGATTCTAGTTGCAATTACGTGACAACCGGACTTTGGGTAAGTCAGACAGCCTTTCTGTGCCGCAAATGTTTTCAGTTTTAAAATGGTAATATTTAAGCATCTGCTCTGTTAGTAAGTCCCCATAGCACCTTATATAAAAGTGCAAAATACATTATGACTAATGGATTTTAAATCCCAAAAGCAAGGGTTTTTTTTACACTGTTCTACTCCTGTTAACACAGCAGAGTACTGTGCCCACATATCATGACGAGGACAGCAGTGCAAGAACCTATACCAAATGAACTGCATACTATATTTTGGCTTGTGCATCACTCTCCACTAAATAAACTTTTAACAGACTTTTAGGTCTCAAGTGCAGTTTGTAGAGCTAGCAGTTTGACCATTTCTAAGTTGTTTTTTTTTTTTGGAAATTAGCAGAACTGATCTGCAAGTCACTGAAAAATAAAAATGTCATTCCATTTTTAAAGCCACTTTTCAAAGTGTAATTGCATTTTAAGGGACAGTACAAAAAATGAGTGGTAGCTCAACTATTTTAGCCATTAACTTCTAGATTTTTGGTTGAGAATGAAACTTCTATTGAGTTCTCTTTAAAAGGGAAACCATCATCTCCTGCAATTCCAGAATTCCCTTTTATAAAATACTCAAGAGGTTTTAAAAGTGGCTGGGTATCTACACATTCTGTGTACATATAGAAACTTTTGTAAATTTTACTTAGATTGTTTGATCCAGGGACCATCCTTTTCTTCCATTTATACAACACCTAGCAGAATGGGATCTTAGTCCATGACTGGGACTCCTAGGCACTATCTCATTACAGATAATTTAGGCAAAAATGAACCCTCAAGTATGGTGTAAATACAAGAATCCTTTTATCATCCAGTGTCATGCAGCCACATTTGGGGTAGAACACTGTAACTGATCGACAGCGCACACAGTCTGGAACAAGAAATTATGAACAATGGAAATGGCATTAGAATGCCATTAGAAATGGCAGGAGGCAACTTAGTTTTAATTTAGGACAAATTACCCAAGCTACTCTTAGTTGTAAAATTGTCTACTGAAAGTTGACATTGTTTTGGTTAGGAAATTAAGTGTAAGCTCTCTGAGGAAAGGGCTATATGCTCCTTCCTGTTTGTACGGCATACAGAAGGTATAACTAGGAACAAATACATAATGATTTTTGACAATATGGGACATGCTAACAAGGGACTGAAGTACGGATTGAGATGCAACACAAATACAAGGCTACAACTTACACATTCTGTATTCAGTACACAGATGCTTCAAATACTCAGTTACAGATAATAAATCCTAAGCAGCAAGGTGACGAGACAGCGTGGGAAAGAAAAACACACCACAGAAGCACAACAGGCAAGCAGTTCTTAGAACAGAGCACTCCTTCACACTGTGGTATTCCTTAACAAGTCGCAAGCTGGGTTTCCTTTTGAAAACAAAGGTTCAGGTACACGTGATTCGTTATCACTGTTCAGTATTTATCTGTTTGCCTGAGATTTCATTTCTCCATGGCCCAATTGCCTAGTCATCAAGGTTTATCACTGTCACTTTTGTGCCCACTTTCTCAGGTTCTTAACTTGGCATCTGTTTTGCTGACTGTTTCATGCACAGACTGAAACTTTTGCACTTTGCTTCTTTTAAATGCAAAGTCTGCCCAGAGTACTTTCTATCCATCCCCCTAGGACGGAGTTATTACCAAACTGCCTAATCCTGGATGAAGATTCAACTACTACTGAAATTCAAAGAGTGCAAACAGTACTTTAGAGGCTAGCAGAATAGAATGAACAGGTCCATTTACACTGAAGTAACTTAAGAAAGTAACACTAAACCAAAGTACTGATATAGGGCATCTCAGCAGTGTTGAGTGATGAAGCCAAAGGTTTTCAGCCACCAAGGGAGGCAAGTATCTAAATATTATCACACCTGCCGGAGCGAATTAATGCTATTGTAAAATGTAGTTTGCTATATTTAGTTAACAACTGATTAATGAGTGTGAAGGCAAGTTACAGATGGTACTTACATATTATGAAAGGAATCTTACCCAAGGCTTCAGTATCACACTGACTATCATGGCTGTCTTTTTGCTAGTGGAGAGGATGGTATATGTATTATCCCTTTGACCTGCAAGTTGTAATCCAATGTAATTTTTATATTAGACTGTCCATATACAAGTGTAAAGCAGATCATCTCTTTCATTTTACATACACTTAACTTCACATGATTCATGGATTATGGCAAGAGGTCCCTGTTGCCTCATAGCCACAATGGACTTCTGAGATGTGTCCTATAACCATCCCACTCCAGCCTGAAGAGGTGCTTTCATTGCTCATGCTTCAGAGAAGGAAGGAATAAACCATACATCTGGTAAATACAAAAGTCAACTACTTTAATCTAAGAGGAATTTCAGATGAGTTTTCAAAATCTCTTTACAATATAAGAGAATGTCATGCTTTACTTTCAATCCAAGCACTACTAATTAAAAACAAACAAACAAACAAAGAAACGAGACAGGCTTCTAAGCAAGGTAAGAAGATTTTGCTTTTTTAATATGTGCTCAAGTCACAGTATCTGCTCTGAGAGTGTTACTCCAGGTAACATTTCAATTTTATTGTCAATGGTATATTGTTAGAACTTGTCTATACAGAAGGAACAGGCACTAACAGAGGGGCCCCAAAAGCAGGGCTTTCAGAAAAAAGGAACACAGTGATCAGCATTCTTCCCATTCACTTGATAGTTTTATCAAAAACTGCTCAACACACCACCATTTTCAAAAGGCAAGAGCCATACTCAATTCACAAAATTAAAAAAGCCACACATTTTAACTTTAGTTTTCAGGAAATCTTTACCTGGAATCAGTAGTATATGCAGCCAATACCTTTTAGTGCCATTTGAAATTATGGAGTTTGGAACTTCTAAGCTTAGCTCCTTTCCAACTTTAAGGGCTATTCTCTAGCAGAGAAGCTTTAAGAAATTCCACAAAATGCTTTTCCTATCAACAGCATAGAACACATTGAAAAGGAACAACTACTGATCAGAATGAACTGAAATGGATATAGACTGGACACGCTGGCTAATGGAACTTTTTGGTTGAAAAAAGTATGTTTTATACTTTTAAAGACATTATTCAACCCAATCTGCAAACTGAGAACTGGAGAAAACTGATTTTAAAGCAGTGGCTGTACCCACTAACAGTTTACACAGTACCTACATATATACTTGCTCTTTCTGCAGTGTTTACTTGCAAGACCACAGGACTGAGGTCTCTGCTCCTGTAATAAGTTATTTCATACAATACAGTGTATAGAACATTAAAGGTGAAACACTTCTTGAAGACTCAAAAGACAGACACTTTTCAAAACGTCCATGTCTCTGATTTTTAAGGAGTGGAGACAAGAGCCTCCATGCATCTTCATTAGCTAGATCCCTTTTCCTCTTTGGCTACCGCAGCCTCTGCAGGAGTAGTTTCCAAATCTTTGCTCTGATTTTCTCTCTCTTCATCATCTTCTTGAGGGTAAAGGTCTGGATACTTCTGCATGCACTCCTGCATGGCACGGAACTGGTCCACACAGTCCGATCCTTTTATTTCTTCTGTGCTATAGTGGAAACAGGAAAAGGCCGATTTGAATTGTTCCCCACAGGGACCACTAGCCATTCCACCAAGGCATGGGCAATTCCAATTGATATCTCCATTAGGCAATATCAATCCTGAACAAAAAGACAAAGAAAGACAGAATAAAAATTAGGTATCCTATAGATTGTCATCTTGGTATTTAGGTGAATTTTGTTCTATAAAATGTACTGGGTGACAGCACTGAAGTCTGAGGTTCTTTATTACATGCACAAAACCAGTACAGCATCAACAGTGGCAGCGCAAGCCACCCTTTATTGCCTAGCCAATGTGCCTCAACTCCGACCTGTATGACTCACTGCTGAGAAAGGGAAAGAGGAGAGGTTAGTTAATGGCCTCGTTCAGTCTTTGGGAAAATAAAGAAATCATAGGGAAGGAAACAGAGAAGACAATGTACAGATGGAAAAGAGGACACAATGACAACATCACAGGAAAAAATATCTGGATCTATTCTAGGAATGAAAACAGAAACCATGAAGGCAAGAAGTTAGTTAAACAGCTTAACAAGATCAAGAAATGTAAGCTTGTAAAAAAATAAAGTGAATTGATGATGTTATTATAGGTTGTGCCACTAGCCTTCATCCCCCAAGAAGATAACTTAAGGTTGCCTGATATGTACCACTATAAAACCCTGTTTTCAGTCGCTTATTATGTTGCCAAACTTTAACTGTTTGGACTGAAATTTTCCTTGATGAGTGTCTGCTTCAGTCGGATTTATTTTTTGAAAATTTAAGCCATAAAGCTTCGGCCATTGCTGAGAACAAGGCTAGGAAAAGATGTTTTGCCCATGTTAAAAAATTTAGGTGACTTTTTCTTTGAAAACTCTAGTGACTCCATGTTTGTAGCAGGGGCTTGAAATTTGGTAAAGCAGTGGCCTTTAACATCTAAAATCTCTGAAGATTCTATCTGCTCTGGACCAACTAGTTATGTTACCCCAAGCGCTTGGGGATCACAACTCATGTTTTATTTTTAAAAACAAAAACGAACAAAGTAGGAAAAACAATAGCTAAGCACTCATTGTAGTATACACACTTAAAATGTTTACTATTTTTTGCCCCAGAGTCTTGTGAGTCTCTGGAGTTCACTTCCATTCAACCAGATCAGGTCAGAAGAAAAGAGCATTTACAACTGAAGCAAAGTGGGTTTGGTTCAGCACCCCAGAAGGCACTGAATTCTGACTATCTGCTTTACGCCAACCCTAGTAGTAAACTGCACAGCCCCCTTCGTACCATTTCTGGGTTGGAAGTGCTATTTACTACCCAAAGACTGGGACATTGTCATGCATAGGTCTTTTGGATACGCTCACAGAATTGTCACTCATCCCGCTGGACAAAACCTCTTTCATGGATAAGATGTAGCTAGTACAGTCCATCTCTGGCAAACCATGGCTGAGATCCAAGCTGGGGAGGAGGGGAGAAGCAAGCAGGAGGTCATAAAAAAAGTGGATAGCCTGTTGCAGATTCTATTGCTAGGGATGATATAAAGCAGAAGGAACGTAGGTTGATCTTGCAGTGTAAAAGAAATATGGTTTTGCTTTGTAAATAGACGAAACTAGAATTTGAAGTCACTGAGGGACATTACGGAATATCAGCTATTAAAATGACTCGTTGTGTCTCAAATACTTTAAGAACACAGAAAGTTTTCTGAAATTAGCCTGATCAGGGCATTGCAATAATAAAATTCCTTGTCATATAATCTTCAATCTGAAACAGAAATTATTAGTTTTAAAACTCAAGACTGCATGGTAACACGAAGTTCAGCTGTAAATTATGACTTTCCACACGTGAATCTTTGGCACATACTCCTGGGATAGTGTAGAAGTAGAAAAATAGGTATAACTCCACTAATTTCACCATTAAGAAGACACAAGCTTCTAATACCAACTACACAGAAACCACATTTTAAAAGAAAGCTGAACAAGAGTAAGAGTTTTGTTCCTTGTGGACCAGAAGCATAGAAGAGTCTCTCTACACTAAAAGTGATAAAGTATATTGGCTTTTCTTTTTTTTTTTTAAATCTCTGAACTAATAGAAAGTTGCACTTTTTCTTCTGGAGGTAGTCTGCAGGACATTGATCCTCTAATCCAGACCTACTGTTAAGTACTAGTTGAGGCTCACTTGAAGACTAATCAATTTGCATTATAATAGATCCAGGACTTAGGCTGGCAATTAGTTGCAGAGCTCTCCAACCTAAACCCTCTTAGCTAACGGAAATTGATATCACAGACACAAATAAAAATGTCTGCACTTATGGCAATACTTGTTTTGTCCTCTCTAACCTACATAAGTGCCTATAATTAGGTTGTATCAGAGATCTGCATTAGGACTCCCTTTAACGGCACAGATTAATTCTTGAAATATTGACTTTTGTTGTAATTAGCTTGTAATGTAGATACATAGATTATTAGGGTTGGAAGGGATCTTAAGAAATCATCTAGTCCAACCCCCTGCTCAAAGCAGAACCAATCCCCAAATGGCCCCCTCAAGGATTGAACTCACAACCTGGGTTTAGCAGGCCAATGCTCAAACCACTGAGCTATCCCCGGGAACTTGTATATCTATTACCTACTGCACCTCTAAAGTCTTTCCTTTATTAATGCTTTTAAGTGACATTCTGCTGGGCATTAACTTTTTTTAAATCATCCAACGGTGTTATAAGAACGGCCATATGGGGTCAGACCAAAGGTCCATCTAGCCCAGTATCCTGTCTTCTGACAGTGGCCAATGCCAGGCGCCCCAGAGGGAATGAACAGAACAGGTAATCATCAAGTGATCCATCCCGTTGCCCATTTCCAGCTTCTGGCAAACAGAGGCTAGAGACACCATCCCTGCCCATCATGGCTAATAGCCATTGATGGATCTATCCTCCATGAATTTATCTAGTTCTTTTTCGAACCCTGTTATAGTCTCAGCCTTCACAACATCCTCTGGCAAACATCCTCTGGAGTTCCACAGTTTGACTGAGTGTTGTGTGAAAAAATACTTCCTTTTGTTTGTTTTAAACCTGCTGCCTATAAATTTCATTTGGTGGCCCCTAGTTCTTGTGTTATGAGGAGTAACTAACAAGTACTTTCTCCACATCAGTCATGATTTTATAGATCTCTATCACATCCCCCCTTAGTCATCTCTTTTCCAAGCTGAAAAGTCACAGTCTTATTAATGTCTCCTCATATAACAGCCATTCTATACCCCTAATCATTTTTGTTGCTCTTTTCTGAACCTTTCCCAATTTCAGTATATCTTTTCTGAGATGGGGAAACCACGTCTGCATGCAGTATTCAAGATATGGGCGTACCGTGGATTTATATAGAGGCAATATGATATTTTCTGTCTTATTATCTACCCCTTTCCTAATGATTCCCAACATTCTGTTCACTTTTTTAAGGCACTTGACTTGGTACTGCATGACATTTTAATTAAGAAATGTGACTGATATAAAATGAACCTGGCACCCATTAAATGGATTAAAAACTGGCTAACTGACAGGTCTCGAACTGCAAACTGGGAATCATTATCCAGCAGATGTATTTCTAGTGCGGTCCCACAATGACTGGTTGTTGGCTATTGAACATTTTTATCAATGACCTGGAAGAAATCATAAAATCATCACCGACAGACTTTGCAGATGACACAATAATCAGGGGAAGGGTACATGCTGAAGAGGACAGGTCACTGATACAGAGCGAATGGGATCACTTGGTAATCTGGACGCAAGCAAACAATATGCATTTTAATATAGCTAAATATATATCTAGGAACAAAGAATGTAGGCCTCACTTACACGATGGGGGACTCTATCCTGGGAAGCAGTGACTCTGAAAAAGTTTTGGGGGTTGTGACAGAGTCACTGCACCTGCGCTTCCAATGCGATCCAATGGCCAAGAGGGCTAATGCAATTCTTGGATGCATAAATGGGGGAATTTTGAGCAGAAGAGGATTATTTTACCTTTGTATTTGGCACTGATGTGACCTCTGCTGGAATACTGTGCTCAGTTTTGGTGTCCATAGTTCAAAAAGGGTGTTGATAAATTCGAGAGGGTTCAGAGAAGAGCCATGAGAATAATTAAAGAATTAGAAAACACACCTTATAGTGACAGACTAAAGGAACTCAATTTATTTAACTTAACACAGAGAAGGTCATGAAGTGACCTGATTATAGCTTATAACTACCACGTGGGGAACAAATATTTGATAATGGGTACTTCAATCTTGCAAACATATAACATGATCCAATGGCCAGAAGTTGAAGCTAGACAAAAACTCAGACTGGAAATAAGGCATACATTTTTAACAGTGAGTATAATTAACCTTGGAACAATTTACCAAGAGTCATGGTTGATTCTCCATCACTGGCAAATTTAAAATTAATATTAGATGTTTTTCTAAAAGATATACTCTAGGAATTATACTGAAAAAGTTCTATGGCCTGTGTTATACAGAGGTGAGCCTGTATGATCACAATGGTAATTTAAAATACCCAGAATGCAAGAAGTGAATACTAGTTTGGCACATCCTATATATTTGATAAAGACACTTAACATTTATGTTTTGTACATATTTAAAACACCGGAGTATAAATTGCAAGAGGTGCAATGATGTTGAATTAGCATTCTTACGAGAACCTTCGTTTTAACTTCCTTACTTTTGAACATTTTAAATTCATAATATTAACATTTTAGTTTCTCAATCCTCTTCAGACACGCTCCCCATTCAAAAAACCTCAGGAAAACCCCAAAACAATTAGCCTTGAGGAACTTGTAGGCCCTTCAAAATTAAGTTATTGAAGACTAGGAGCTTACAAACTCTGTTAGTTCCTTTAGCAAGACTGGAAAGCCATATAATTCTCTCTTGCATTGCAAAGAGGAAGTCAAGTTATCCCCTTCATTTAAATTTATCCTCAAAATTCACTTCTACTGTCTCAACTATTAAAAGTTAAAAAAAACCCCAAAAGCACTAAAGTTAATGGAACTGTCAAGACATGTACCCTATGTGATCTTGTAGTATCCTTTTCGTCCGCCAACATTTTTTGGGGGGTCTGTTTACGATCCTCGTTTGTTGTATAATGGGAAGTTTCAGGGAAGGGCCTGTGCCTTCACTAGCAGTTTTGGGAACCACTCCTGCCACTAGACAATGATTTCAATAGAGAACCTGCTTTTACACTGAAATCTATTTATTGAGAATCTTTTGTGATTAATGCCTTCTACTTAAAACATTAGTTATGCTAATAGTGCGGTAACATTCACAAAAGTCACCTGGCATGCACAAAATATTTAAAAAACAATCATAAGATGTTTCCTAATTTTAAATTGTATATATATTTTGCAAGTAATAGGAACAGGTCCTCAGTTAGGAACAGTCACCCTGAAAAATTCAACACCTGTGATGTTCATCTGTTTGCACCGTGGAAGCAAAAAGCAAAGTCTTAAATTGGGGAAAATATTTTTTCATCTTTCTGTAATTCAAAAGCAGATGAAGAGATTCTTAGGCAATTTTCCCAGCCCATACCTGCAAAGAGAGGATGTTATAACGAGAGTCACAACGTACCTTTAGGTACAACTTTTATGTTCTAAAAGCTGTAATTTAAATCTATCTCAGTTTGCCATCCCACTTAGCTGGGAATCATCTGTAGCTTTGCCCATTGTACTTTTAATACTTCTGGCTTAGAAAGTGGGCTCCAGACATAGGGAGGTGATGGAATCTCCTTCCTTAGAGGTTTTTAAGGTCAGCTTGACAAAGCTGTGGCTGGGATGATTTAGTTGGAGATTGGTCCTGCTTTGAGCAGGGGATTGGACTAGATGACCTCTTGAGGTCCCTTCCAACCCCAATATTCTATGATCTTACCGAAGAGAAACAATACAATAATTAGGATTTTCCTATGCAATCTATTCATCAAAAACTTAATAAAGAATCTTTGATATAAAAGAGGAATTTAACAACTAGAGCTACAACAACAATTATGCTTTGTATTGTAATACCAAGTGTCAGGAGGGCTGCAAAATAATGATCACATTCTACATAAATTTAAAGGTTTACATTATATTAGGACTCAGTGCTGATTGAGGCATTTATACAATAAGCATATTCCTCCTTAAATGTGATTATTTTGTGTATAGTACAGTAAAAAAAAGATCAAAAGGGCCATTACTGTGAATTATGCCACAGAAGTTGAACACTGGAAATCAGATCTCCTGTTCAAAGTATAAGCTAAATTAAAAAAAACCTGCATGTTACTTTATGAATGGCTAAAAAACTTTTCCAATTTTCTTTTAAATAAAAATCACACAATAAACTAGAGCTTCTGCCCTACAATGCTTCAAAATGTTTTGCCCATGTCTTTCTCCTCCATTGATTTCCCTCCCCTCAGATACAACTGCAACCTGTGATATGCGAATTGTTCATCGTTTTTTGATTTGCTGTGTTGTAGCTTTGGAGAGCTGAACTGAGAAACTTTGAGAAAACCCTTAAATTGTGGCAGCAACTCACGGCATGTTCAAAAAAAGCATACTACAGTATTTAATGCAAAAACCATTTTCATGTTGGATCATAACCTTTCTAATGGAAAGGACAGAGATAAGATGTCCTTTTCATTGCAAGATTTCCCCAACACAACTAGCTTCTAGCCTTTTCTCTCTCCTCCCCTATCCATAGCAGGCCTGGACAGGCCAAACTAGGAATTTAAATCCAGAGTACATCTGGTGGTCTAAAGTGCTGGAATTACTGCTTTGTGAGAGGACACACATCTCCCTCCCACCAAAGCCCTTCCACATCTAACATAAACATGGCATTTCACTAGCCTTCCAGATGAGTTGTCTTGGCCACCTTTGAATTCTGCCCAGACTGTCCAACTGGGCAAGGAACTAGATTCTATGACATACTAACTTCATTTATGCAACCACTGCCATGAAAGAACAACAAAGCAACTTGTCCTTACACGTCCCAAGAGAAGAACTATGCGCAGAGTTCATGTTCGAATCACTTGTATCTGCGTCACACCAATGCCAAGAGATCCTTTTCTTCCCTCTTTTGATCTGGCACTGACAATACAGCAAACCTGACTGACTTGCTCGACCATAATTATTAATATAACTCAAAATATCATGAACTGTTGTGGCTCAGTTCCAAGGAGTTAAGTTTACATTCACAAACTCCATTACTAGAGAAGCCCTCCTTGTTGAAGACATGACTTCCAGTTCAGAACAGAAGTGATACTTTTAAAAAATTCCAACACACTGTCTTTACAATGATAATGGGAGATATTCTAAGACTTGAAGCAACTTCCTATAACCCAAGACTGCATGAATGTTAGAACTTGCCAATATAAGCAGCAGTCTTTTTTGTTCAGTTGCATACCACGTAAGGTGATTTTTCATTCTATGAACTTTTAAAATGCATTATAACATCTCCTAGATGCTTATGTTCTCCAGATGTGAGGTTGTGGTGGGATCTTTATTTTCGGCAGTCTAGTTTTGCAGAAGAGAGACAGGCCAGACAGAAGGGAGTTGGGATCTTACCACAACCATATTGACCAATGAAAAAGATCACCCATCAGAGGCTATTAACACTATAAGAGAAAATGGCTTTTTCTAAAATGTTTGAGACAGCATTTAAATATGTTTCTTCATTGTTTTTCCCACAGAGTACAATAACTGGCTGATCAGATAAACTTCTCTCAGAAAATGCTTTTAATAGAAGGGTCAACTGTACTACAGAACTGATTACTTATAGATATTGTGGGCTCTATTCTCCACTCTATGTAGTCAGGAAGTTGTATATATAGACATAAATTGAGAAGAAAACAGGTGCAAATATAGTTTGGATTTCATGGCCAGTACCAGATTCTACCTGAAATCTTTAGAATCTGATGCACTGATTTCAAAATGGAGATGCTGACAAATCTTATTGTGCAGATTGGTGAAAACAAATCTGCTGTTTGAGCATTGGCTATTAGCCAATAACAGATCTTGCCTGAAAATACGAGGGGTAAAGGAACTCCTAACAGACACTAAACTTTAGCTTCTACACATTTTTCTGAAATAAGACACACACACTGGAAAGTTTAAGGGGGGAACCAGCTACTACTTTTCATCTCAGAAAGGGTGTAAGGTTAATCTCAATCACACCAAGCCTGCCAGTCCCATATATTGAGAAAGCCAATTAAACTTATTTTGAGCACCATATCCGAGGTATATCATCAAGTATTGTGTAAGAATGTCTGTTTCTACTTATTTGCTACTGTGAAGTTATGTTTAATCATCTTTTATTACTAGCTTTCACAAGAAGTTCCACATGGGCTGTTCTGTCAGCCTATATAACACTGTCTTAAATTCCCATATATTGGGCTAACATTAATAATGTCTTCAGTTAAACAACTGCACACACCAGGGTTAAATATTCTTCTAACATACATATGCTATCACATCCTTATTGCGATATTCTGAGGCATTGCTCTTCACTTCATAGATTCTAGCAGCCTTCTGAGTGGCTGAACTCACTGATAGCCAAGAGAGTAGGGTACAGAGCATCTCTCACCACACTGTCCTAAGCTTCAAGAGACATTTTTGACTTTGAATCAAGCATACTATGGGAAGGAGTGTGATAAGTTACTGTTCTACCTGAAAGAAATCTGTTCACCTGACATACATGTGGCATCTAAAGTCATGAAAGATTTCTCTAATCCCTTGTCCCAGTTTTCATTTAGATCATTACAAAGGATCCAAGGTGAGGATGTGATCAGATACAACTGTTCACTCTGAATACTCATGTAAACAGGCTCAGAATCTATGCAGGTAGGTGAGGAATGCTCATTTTAGCACAAATATATGTACAAAAACAAAAAAAAAAAGTTTAATTATACAGGACAAGATGGTTCAAATTAGACTGTGTACTGTCTGTTCGTTTGTTTAACATAGCATCACCAATATCCTTTTCTGGGTGCTAAATGATGCGTGAATACTGTCCCCTAGAGATTACAATGCTGGGGCAGAGTTTCTGCTAACTATTGTATGTTTAACAGATTTTCAGCTGGAAAAAGGAACAACTTAGCTCAACTTCAGTCAAAGTTGGAGGCAACAAGACTCGAGACTTAGTATGCCTCAATTCATGCAAACTGAAGTAGACACTACAGCCAAATTTAAAACTGCAATACCTGAATTTATGCACCCAAATAAAAGCGAGCAGTTTTCAGAATTGCTTGAGTGTCCACAGTTTCAATGTATTTCAACAGGCGCTGTGAATCTCAGCACTTCTAAAAATAAGATTGTTTCCATTTAGTTCCTCATATTTCAAACAGTTGCCTTTTGTGCCTGGTGAACATAAAAGCAATCCAATAAATCCCAAATCCAGTCTTAAATTTTCATGGCCATTTATTAGCCTGGGTCAAAATCTATCCACTCAGGTTTTACCATGACTATAAACTAAGATATTTTACTCACCGATTTTAAGAAAAAAAGATTACTTGTCCAAGGCAATCACGATTTTACAATGCTTAATTCCCTGCCATTCTATCTCACAGAAAGATAATACACAGCCACAGTAAAAGCAGATAGTTCTTAAATTTGTTCACTTGCAGATGTGAACTGTTCAGCATCAGCAGCAGAGAATCCTCTGGCACCTTACAGACTAACAGACGTTTTGGAGCATGAGCTTTCGTGGGTGAATACCCACTTCGTCAGATGCATCAGTACTGGTTTATCTTGCATGATATTTTGGCAAACTTCAGTTCCAAACTGCAAATGTTAAGTTACTTGCCTCTTAAGGCATTAGTGACAATTGGATCCCTTTAGAGTTGTCATTATGTGACAGGAAGAGGAAAATAGTTTTAGACTTGTTGAAATGGGTTACTGGGTACAGAACATGACAAAGTCATGGGTGTAAGTCATTTTCACTCTAACTAGGATTTCTGAAAAATCTCAGACTACTACTGCAACAAACTGCTCTGTGTGATAGACTGCAGAATTAAATATTTTGAAGGACTGGAGAGGGACTGAAGTAGTTGAGGCTGAAGGTGGGACCATTAGAAAACCATGCAGAATAAAGAAGTTAGAGAAACACTAAGCTACTGTATAGAATTAAACTGTGTTAACTCCTCCTCTTAGTTAATCATGCTTTGAACAGGTCTGTCTCTGGTTTCTAAGAAAGAATGAAATTGTAGAATTACAGAAAGTTTGTTGACTGTTTGCCAAAATGGCAAATAAACTATGGTCATACTGTGACATTCTATACCTTGGGGTATACTGTAACCCCCTATTCCTCGTTTTCATATAATCACGATCTTGCATATAAAGCATGCCTTGTAAGGTATCAGGGGAAAGGTTATGATCTGCTGAAAGTCATTTCTCTATCCATGTATGTGTATCATTAGTGCATATGAAGTTATGAGAATTGTGTTGTACAGCAGTCACTAAAACATGCTGTAAGTTGAGGAATCAGCCAGGTATCAGCTCTCCAGAGGCAACAGCAAGGAAAGTAACCGACACCCGGGTGGGGTGTCGAACAATCATCAACAGCCATTGTCCAGCAAGGGAACTACAATGCAATGACTCACCTGCATGAGGTCACACCAGGGGAATTGCTCAACCTTGCTTGGAGAGACTCAGCAATGCCTTCCAGATATACCTGGACTTGTGCTCCCTAAGACAGAGTGGACACATACTGGGCCCTTCTCCTGCCCCCACCTTCGCTGCAAGCAACTAAGACACTGAGAAGAAGACAAGACTCCAACAGAGGAGAGTGGCCCGGGTTTAAGGAACAAACCTGTATATTAAGGACTGCAATATCCAGTGGGGTGAGAAAAACTGCTTAATCTAGATGTTGCCTAGTCTAATAGGGTTGAGAGTTTAGCCTGCATGCTTATGTTTTATTTTATTTTGGTAACCACTCTTTTTGCCTATTACTTAAAATCTATCTTTGTAGTTAATAAATTTGTTTATTCCTGAAGCAGTGTGTTTGGTTTGGAGCATGTCAGAGACTCCCCTTGGGATAACAGGCCTGGTGCACATCAGTTTCTTTGTTAAACTGACGAACTCATATAAGCTTGCAGCATCCAGCAGGCATAACTGGACACTGCAAGACAGAGGTTCCTAGGATTGTGTCTGGGGCCAGAGATATTGGCTAGTGTCATTTGGTTGCACAATCCAAGGAGCAGCGTATATACCAGCTGCTGTCTGTGAACAGCCCAGGAGTGGAGGTTCTCACAGCAGAGCAGGGTAAGGTTGGCTCCCAGAGTCAAGGATTTGAGTGACCTACCAAATCAACGGTCCAGATAACACCAAAGGGGAATGTCACATCTACAGACAAGGATTATGTCTCAGTTTCAAAATATAAAGGAAGTTAAAGTAAAATTAAGAGCAAGCTTAATGGTACTGCCTTAGGAAAAAGACTGACCTAGCTTTTAGAGATTCTTTGAGGACCTATTCCACTAATTTGAATGGGAGCCACACAGACAGATTAGATTGTTACATATATGTCTTACCATCCTTTTACCAAATATTACTGACCTTGGTCTTCATAAGGGTCATTGGGGTCATCTGCTACCAGTTCTGCACTGCTTGGCGTCTCATGGTCCTCTTTGGTCACGAATATAATTCTGTCTTTTCCTAAGGAAAGACAAAAAGCAAGAGTTCAGAAAAAGGATTAAGCTGAGACAAAACAAGCCATTTACAAAGCCGCTACACAGTACAAGCTTTTGAACTGTTCTGCCTATAAACAGATGCATTCATTTTAAGAGCTAATGAGTCTGATCTATTTGGCCCTGTTTAGGCTTCAATTGGAGCAGTGTTTGGTTTTGGGCATCCCATTTTAAAAAATACAAATTGGAGAGTGTTCAGAGGAAAGCCGCTAAAAATGACAAAAAGGTTTTGGAAAATAAGACCTAAAAGGAGAGGTTAAGAGAATCAGGCTATGTTCAGTCTAGAAAAAAAGATGACTGAGGCGAGACAGGATAACTGTCTACAAATACATAAAAGATGGCATGAAGAAGACAGGGATCAATTATCCTAATTAATCAACAAGGACAGGGCAAGACATAATGAGCTTAAGATACAACAGGGTAATTTAGGAAAAATATTCACATCTTTATAAGAACAGTAACGCAATAGAACTTGATGCCAGAGGAGATGTAGAGGGGTCCTCACTGAAAGGATTCATGGCTACCATAGGTGTCCATCTATCAGAGATTCTGAGTGAACTGCTAGGATTCATGGAATTGAGGTTAGAAATTACTCTGGGACTCACTATTATTTGTATTTCAGTGACACCTAGGAACCACAATAAAAAAATTAGGGACCCTTTATGATTAAAAAACAGCACTTCCTTATTTACTTTTCTTCCTACCAGTCATGATTTTACAGACCTCTATCATATCCCCCTTTAATTGTCTCTTTTCTAAGCTAAAGAGTCCCAGTCTTATTACTCTCTCTTCACATGGAAGCTGTTCCATACCCCTAATCATTTTTGTTTCCCTTTCTGTTACCTTTTCTGAGATGGGGTGACCACATCTGCATGCAGTATTCAAGATGTGGGCATACCATATATAGAGGCAATATGATATTTTCTGTCCTGTTATCTATCCTTTTCCTAATGATTCCCAATATTGTCAGCTTTTTTGACCGCCGCTGCACACTGAGTGAATGTTTTCAGAGAACTATTCACAATGACTCCAAGATCTCTTTCTTTCTTAGCTAATTTAGACCTCATCATTTTATATATGTAGTTGGGATTATGTTTTCCAAGGTGCATTACTTTTCATTTTTTTAACACTGAATTTCATCTGCCATTTTGTTGCCCAGTCATCCAGTTTTGTGAGACCCCTTTGCAACTCTTCACAGTCTGCTTGGGACTTAACTACCTTGAGAAGTTTTGTATCATCAGGAAATTTTGCCACTTCACTGTGTACACCCTTTTCCAGATCATTTATATGTTGAACAGTACTGGTCCCAGTATAGACCCCTCGGGGACACCACTATTTACCTCTGACCATTCTGAAAACTGACCATTTATTCTTATCCTTTGTTTCCTATCTTTTAACCAGTTACTGATCCATGAGAGGACCTTCCCTCTTATCCCATGGCAGCTTATTTTGCTTAAGAGCCTTTGGTGAGGAACCTTGTCAAAAGCTTTCTGAAAATCTAAGTATCAGAGGGGTAACCGTGTTAGTCTGGAACTGTAAAAGCAACAAAGAGTCCTGTGGCACCTTATAGAGTAACACTTTGTTGGATGTATTCACCCACAAAAGCTCATGCTCCAATACATCTGTTAGTCTATAAGGTGCCACAGGACTCTTTGCCGCTGAAAATCTAAGTACACTATATCTAATGGATCACCCTTTTCCACATGCTTGTTGACCCCCTCAAGAATTCTAGCAGATTGGTGAGGCATGATTTCCCTTTACAAAAACCATGTTGATGCTTCCCTCAACAAATTGTGTTCATCTATGTGTCTGATAATTCTGTTCTTTACTATAGTTTCAACCAATTTTACTGGTACTGAAGTTAGGTTTATTGGCCTGTAATTGCCAGGATCACCTCTGGAGCCTTTTTTAAAAATTGGCATCACATCAGCTATCCTCCAGTCATCTGACACAGAAGGTGATTTAAATGATAGGTTACATACCAGTTAGTAGTTCTGCAATTTCACATTTGAGTTCCTTCAGAACTCTTGGGTGAATACCATGTGGTCTTGGTGACTTATTACTGTTCAGTTTATCAATTTGTTCCAAAACTTCCTTTAATGACACCTCAATCTGGGACAGTTGCTTGGATTTGTCACCTAAAAAGAATGGCTCAGGTTTGGGAATCTCCACCACATCCTCAGCCGTGAAGACAGATGCAAAGAATTCATTTAGTTTCTCTGCACTGGACTTTAGTGTCTCATTAGACAGTAAAGACAGGACCCAAATCATATTCTCTTGATGCATATAGGCAGGATTTCCACTACAATATATTAAGGCAGCTAAAATGGCAAATGTTTGGCTAATTTCAGGTGAACTTTAAAGGTCAAAGCCATAAGGCACCATTGGCTTGCTAAGACCATCTGCAACCTCCCTCTGCACTCGCCACATATGCAGATACAACATAACTTAAAAGCAAAGTAACCAGCTTCCCACTGATCTTTCCCATACGTCAAACACCAGATAACTTTTTTTTATAGTCTTTCAGAATATTAACTAGCTAGCACTAGTTAAAGTTTAGCATAGAAAAAACAATGACCAATCAATTACTAAGAAACTATGTACAACATTACAGCATTTATTCATGTAGTCCAATATTCCTCCTCCAACAGTGGAAGCTAGAAAACCCCATAATATATCTAATCAGTTGTAGGCAGATTTTATTAAGGTGCACATCGCTGGAGTAGAGTTGCACAGTGATGTACGGTTGGAGCTGGGGGTTGATGTTGGGGAGACGCTGCAAGGGTTAGGAAGGAGTTTATCTTATGCCCTGCGGCATTCGAAGTGATTAGTCTTATCTTGGCAGGCATAGCTACTGTCAAGGTGACCTAGAAGAATTACTGCTCTTCAGGGGAGAAATGTCTTTCTAGCATGCATGTAAGGTAATCTGCTACAGGGCAGGTAGCACTTTTAGGCAGTCTTGACTGCGACTTGTCAAAATTTATTTATTTTTGCAATTGAGTTACCATAAGAACTAAAACTCAGGTGCAGTTCTATATATATCCTGTTTACAATCTAGATAAACAGGAAACTGGCAGCTATTAATATGTAACCAAGGTCACAGCTCATTTCACTGAAGATCAAGGAAGATGAAAAGTTATAGTAATTCAAAACTGGCTTGGATAGCAAAACCATCAAATGGACTGAGAGTTGGCTAAAGGGACATAAACAAAGGGTATTGATTAATGGCACATGTGTTGAATTCCAGACAAGTGTCTAGTGGGATATTGAGGCAGTCTGTATTAGGGATGGATTCAATAGTGATCTAAATGAACAAGTAAAGAGCGTATTAAATTTGCAGATCATATTAAATTAGGAAGTGCTGTGAACACTACCAAGGATAAAAAAATACAGTCTGCATAAGATTTGAAGAGTGTAAACACTACAAAGGTAGAACTCACTATGATGGTCCAAGGGTATACAACTAGAGCAGGGGTCCCCAACGTGTTGCCCATGGGCGTCATGATGCCCGCCAGGGTGTCTAAGTGCGCCCACGTACTCGCTGGCAGACGAGCATCCGCCGAAATGCTGTGTCATCCAGGGGCGTCGCTGCCAAAATGTTGCTGCTTGTCGGTGGCATTTCGGCAGCGATGCCTATTGACATTGCCGCTTGTCGGCGGCAATTTGGCGGATGCTCGTCTGCCACCACGGCCCTCTGTGGTTCATCGTCTGGTGCCCGCCAGACAAAAAAGGTTGGGGACCACTGACCTAGAGTAACGGAAAGTTTAGGGGAAATTTAGGATGATTCTCTGAGTAAATTTTTCTAACTGAAGTCTATGAGACTGCAGAATAGTCTCCCAAAAGGAGTGTTGGAAACTTCATTGGGAAGCAATCCTTCATTTGGGAGGGAAGAGAAAGGGTGATATACAATAGTCTCCCTTCTGTCTCACATTTCCATGAAGCTACCACAGTGAGTCAACAGGGAGGGTGGGATTAGAAATTAAGGCTTTCCTGGCTTTCAGTAACGTTATTGCCATCAGCGGACACATACAAATTCCAAGCTGTATATGGTTTGGTGAAACATTTACTGATGTGTCTGAAATATATCAGTTAAATGTGTGGAGCATGGCAATTGCTATTTCAAACACTGTACAGTGCATGACTGCAAATGCTTCACTCTGTCAAACTTTGCCGCCATGAATAATACTCAAACAAATTATTAATCAATTTGTAAGCACCTAGAGGATAACAGGGTTATAAGGAATAGGCAGCATGGATTTTTCAAGAAAAAATCATGACAAAACAACCTACTTTCCTTCCATGACAAGATTAGTGGCCTAGTGACTAGCAGTGAAGCAGTAGGTGTGATATAGGGTCCTACCAAATTCCTGGCCATGAAAAACCTGTCACAGACTGTGAAATCTGGCTATTGTAGGGAAGTTGTGATATTGCCATCCTTATTTCTGTGCTGCCTTAAGAGCTAGGTGGCCAACAGCAGGCCTGGCTCCTAGGTGGGGGTGTGTGTGTGCGGGGGGGTGTCATGGGGCTCTGCACACTGCCCCCACCCCAAGCACCAGCACTGCACTCCCACTGATTGGTTCCTGGTCAGTGGGAGCTGGGGGTGCCTGTGGGCAAGAGCCACATGGAGCCAAACCTGCTGCTGGCCACTTCTGGGAGGCAGCATGGTCCTTGGTGCCAGGACAGGCAGAACCCTCTCTGTGCCCCACCTGAGGTAAGCATGTGCCCCAAGCCCCCCCGAACCCAGAGCCCCCTCCTGCACCCCAAAACCCTCATCCCCAGCCCACCTCAGAGCTCACCCCCCCCAAACCAGAGCTCTCTCCCACACCTTGAACCCCTATCCTCAGCCCCACCCCCTCCCATACCCCAACCCCCTGCCTCAACCCGCAGCCCCTACCTGCACTCCGAATCCCTCAGCCCCATCTCCCAGCTTGGAGCCCCGCTCCTGCACTCCAAACCCATCATCCCCAGCCCCATCCCAGAGCCCATACCCCCAGCTATAGCTCTTACTCCCCCACAATTCCTGCCTCAGCCCAGAGCCCCCTCCCACATCCTCAACGCCCCCATTTCTCGCCCCGCCTTGGAGCTCGCACTCCCAGTTAGAACCCTTAACCCCCCCCTTGCCCCAGCCCAGTGAAAGTGAGTGAGGATGGGGGACAGCAAACCACCAAGGGAGGGGAATGTACTGAGCAGAAGTGGGGCCTCAGGGAAGTGGTGGGGCTAGGGTGTTCAGTTTTGTGCAAGCAGAAAGTTGGCAACCCTTGTGATGGGTGGTCAGGTCTCTGTAATGCCTCATACAGCACAGTACCCAGCAGCACCATACTAGGATACCCAAGTCAATGTGGAGCCAAACAGGCATGTCCCCAGTAGGTCTTACACACCATCCTGTGCAACTTTGGGGTTTTCCTTGTTCTTCCATCTGAGTACTGACCTAGCTCAGATAGTGAGATCTACCACAACCATAGTGCAATCTGGCTAGAAGACACAAAAATTACCATGCTAAATTTAATGAGTGATCATATAACCCAGTGTTACATCTCTAGCACAGACAGCACCAGCTCTTCACAGAAAGGTCAAAAGCAACCAGAGAGTGGACAATTAAGTCTTATCTACACAGTGTGACAATGCTGCACTAGAGAGATGTGAATCCTGAAGTGGTGAAGGCAGAATGTTGGGATGCTTCAGAATTCACCCAAGCCCCCAGACACCCTGATGATGAGCCCTGAGAGTAGGTTCTTATTTAACGCCTGCTATAAGATGACTTGTGCTGCATAGTACAAGGATTTTATTTATTACTGTCTAACATAACTGGGTATTTTTACCATGAGTATGTGTGCAGGGCTGACGGGCGAGGGGGGAAGAAGCCGGTACAAATTAGCAGGGCCCGGCGGTCCTGAAGGGCGCCCACGGCCTGAGTCGGTGGGCCCTTGCGGAGGCGGGATTTTTTTTTCACCGGGGCCCAAGCCCACTCCCAGCGGCCCTGTATGTGTGCCTAATCCTTATTTGATACCTACTAAACTCTTGGCCTCAGAGACATCTTGTGTCAGTGAGTTGTCAACTCTCATTATTTTATCACAAATCTCATGATATCGGATGTGTTTCTTAACACTGCAATTGTTGGAATGAAGAGACTCAATTGTATTTTTTATGAAAGTAGCCTCTAACTGTCATGATTGAGAGAGAAAAAAAAGCATGAAAATGGGACACGAGCAAGCCCTAAAGGCTCAAAAACCAGAAGGCAAACACGGGCGGGGAGAAAGGCTCCTGATTTGTAAACCCCGAGGCCAGCCGCACTGCACCTGTTAATTACGGCGCACGAAGCAGCACTGCCCTTGATGGCTGCGCAGGGCGCCGCCTGTCCCCATGTGCTGGCGGGAACGCAGCTCCGGGGGCCCGCTACCCTACACCGTGACCCCCCCACCCCGTGCTCTCGCTCCCGAGCCCCTCCACTAGCCCGCAGCCCCAGCGCCCGCCGGCCCGGGCCCACCTGCCCCTGAGAGCAGGCGCTTCTCACCGCCACCCCCCGCAGGCCCTTACCCGCCCCCCACCGCCACGCACCTTCTTCCCTGCAGTAGGACATGGTGAGGGGAAGGGTGGGGTGGTCTCTCCGCAGCTCCGGCCCACGGCGACTGACTGACCCAGCCAGCGACCCGTCCGTCCCCACCAGCGGCAGCCGGCGGACCACACGGCGACCTCTCACCTCGCTCCCAGAAGGACCCCAAGCTGCCCTGCACCGCGCCTGATTGACAGCCGTATTCAAGACCCTGAGGGCTGGGAAGAGGGCGCCCTCTCACGGCCGTAGCTCCACGGAGGAGCAGTTAGGAAAGCGGAGGCCGCAGCAAAGACCAGGAGCTTTGCGGGCCACCCTTCTGCCTATCCCGGCGTGCTTTGCGTTTTGCCGCGCTTCTTACAGACCCAGGACTGCATTTCCCATCGTGCCCCGTGACAGCCAACTTCTGCCAGACCTCGGATTCGATTGCCCGAACGATGCATGGACTTCATTTCCCAGCATGCTTTTCGGCGACAAAACTTGAAACTACATTTCCCAGCATGCCAGACGCCAACTCTCAGTTTGGAGCCACATTTCCCAGCATGCCTTGCTCTAGGGCTTAGCTGTCGGGCTAAAGTTTTACATGCAACAGTGAGGCCCTGGGGTGGCAGCTTTCTCGCTGCGTTGGGCTCGGAGCCTGTGCGTCGGGGAGCGGGGCAGCGGACGCAGCTTGGGGCAGTGCGGGCTCGGGTGTCCGTCTCTGCTGCCTTAGCCCGGGCTTAAGCCGCGCGCGGCTGAGGCTGAAGATGTCCGGGCACGTAAGTGTGGGAGTCCGGGGGGGGGGGGAGAGCCTTTCTCTGTCCGGGAATAACTCCCCTTACCACCCCCGCTGCTGAATCGCCCCTGCCCGCTGGCTGCTCCTCCCTCCGGGACGCGGTGACACCTCGTAGTCTCCCCGCCCCTCTACCGTGTTGTGTTTTAACTGGACAGCTTCATGGTGCGGGAAACGTGTGTGTGGTTGTAAGAGGCAGTTTGCACGTAGGATATAAAAATTGTGTTCTAGCCAATGCTCAGATTGGAACAAAAAGTGATGGGATGGTCACTCCCTTCCTGAACATTTTCTAAAAAAAATCCCCAAACCTGCACATCTTTTTTAGCTACCTAAAGCAATTATAAAACTGTTTCTAGCTATTCCTCACCACCAATATAAATACCGAGTGCCTCCACGCCAATATTATCTTGCTTTTAATCTGAAGACAATAGAATATTTGTTTAGATCAAATCAGCTGTCTCCATTTATTGCCCAAGATGCTCCATAAGAGGGAGAGAGGTCTTTACTTTTGAAAAATACTGTCAGTTATTCCATAGTAATGTAAAATATTGTGTATTAGTCACAGCTCCACTTTTATATACTAGGGGTGCCAGGAATATATTTAACCTGCCAACACCCAAATATGTGCTACTGGCACAAAATGAGAAACCTAACAAAACATCTCAGGAAGCTTTAAAAATACACTGGACTATTATTGTGTAAATTACCTCTTTCAATAAACCTCAGTTTATTTACAGCTTTTCTGGTATAAATAACTAAAAGTACGAAAAGTGAGGTGAGACAAATGTTAAACTGGGACAAAGATCAGGTTTGCTCTAAATCAGATGTGCCTTTTAAACAAGGGACCCCCTGAGTGGCAAAGCAATTTATGCCTTAGCTAAGAAGTTATTTAGTGTTTGTTTTTCTTTACCAGTTCTCTGACACAAGCAGCAGGAAAGAAAATGTTAAAATCACAAGTGAGCCCAAGCCAGGATTTCTGGAGAGACTCAGTGACACTGCTGGAGGGATGCTAATTGGACTTGTGGCATTTTCTCTCTCTTTCTACCTTCTTTTTACCAATGAGGTAAGTGAAACACTATTGACCTTTGAATTTCTTTTCAAGTCCATGTTCACCTCTATGCCCAAAGTCCAGTGCTCTTCCAGACAAAGCTCTTCTTGCTAAAATATTTGTAATACTATGTTGCTGAACTGTTCAGATTGTCTCCAGGATTCATTAGTAATTTACACTTGAGAGAGGTGGCATGTATCTGGAGAGCCTGAATTGCACCCTGGTCCTGTAACATCCCCTAGAAAATGAGGGTGTTACAAGGGGATATGAGATGGGATGTAGAGCCATATACGGAGATTTTATCTAGAACTGAGTGTGGTGCGTAGAGATGGATCTTATCTTACTCAGTCATATTGTATTGGCAGTGGAGTCGATTGATTGGGAAGTGCGGAGAAAGGTGGGTCAACAGCACATGACAAGTGTGATTGGAAGAGTTTGCATGGACTTGCATGTGTGTGCTATGTGCTAGTGCACCTCATTTGTGTACATAATATCTGCTCTGTGCTGTACAGCTAAGAGACAGTTGTAGTGAGGAGGGAGCTGATGTGCTGCAGGAGAACAGAATAAATCACTATTGAATATGGAAATTGGAGGTTGTCTAGCTTGCTTGTTTCACCAGTCTCAGAAAATGGCTTACCATCAGCAAGCGGGGTGATCATTTTTATCCAGCCTGGTTTTCACTCTCTCATTGCTTCCTCATTCTCTTGATATATTGCAAGGCTAAATTTTCAGTTAGTTTAATTCTAATTACATGAAAGGAACTGAATACATCTAGCCAAACTGGGCAGATAAATTATCCTTAAGGTTATTTAGTGCATTATGTCAAACTGTCTATTTTAATTCATTCCTAGGATGATCTTGGGCCCTGATTCTACAAACATGCATGTTCTCAACTTTACTACCATGAGAAGTCCCATTGAAATCAACAGGATTACTCATGATAGTAAAGTTAAGTGCATGCATAAGAGTTTGCGGGATTGAGACCATAATTTGTTACCCTGAAGGTATTTATACTTAGAGCTGGTTGGAAATTTTGCAGTGGGAGCAGAATTTTGTGAAATTGTATTTCAGATTTTCATCTATAGTTTCTAACCATCACTATATAAATGAAGGAAGGGAACTGTTCACGGGTTTAGGAGATTGTAGGACAAGAACAATAATCTGAAAATAAAGCGAAGAAAAAATTTCTAGATAGTAAATCAGAACAATTGGACAGTGGAACAGACTCACAATGGTACCACCATTGCAGTTATTCAAAAACAACAGGTAAGGTAAAAGGGGAGCAGGAGTAATTTCAGGGTTTTAGCCTGCAACTTGTATGTGCCTGCAAAGTCCATCAAAGTCATTGTGAGTGTTACATGCATAAAGATTGCTGGATTGAGCTCTCATGCCAGTGTAAATCAAGAGCAGTTCTGTTTTCTTCGGTAGAACTACATGTGTGGATATTGGGTCTTTTTTGTTTTTTTTTAGGGTGCCACTTGTTATTGCTAGTCTGATTATCCCACAAACTCTTACTCATGGGAATAATCCCCGTGCACATGAGTAATGCCATTAACATCTGTGGGGTTAGCTTCACAAATAAGTACTACTCTCTTAAGTAAGTATCATACATAAGATTGTGACAGCTTGGAAGTGCAGATGTGTTCCTTGGTTACATGCATGGAGGCTGAACCTATTAGCGCTTCATGGAAGCTATGGCCCCAACTCCTACTAAACTAACAAAGTGACACTCTGTGACTCTACCTCAACATGTTCTTTTTTCTCTTTTAATTGACTACAGGGACGAGCTTTGAAGACAGCCACTTCCCTTGATGAGGGGCTTTCTCTTGTGGTCCCTCTTGACAATATTCACAGTGTGTCTCAGCAGAATGAGGGAAAACTAGTGCACTTGTCAGGTGCCCTTAGAACATCAAAGGTAAATAAACAATAGTTGGTTTGAAAATAATGCATAAACTAAAAGGAAGGAAAACTCTTTACTGCCAGATTAAACCCATGCTTGCTTGATATGAAATACTACTGTGGGCTGTAAACCTCCCATCTGAAAATGTTCCTCCCTATTCTTGTGCTGTGTGTTTGGGAGCCAGCTGTGCATTCCTGAAGACACAAAGTCCTGAGGATCTTTAGGCTGCAGAGGCTGTGCATCTTCTGGGTTAGTCTAGAGATAGTGATGTTGTTTGTGGTCAGCTCTTTTTGCAAGAGAGAATGTGATGGAATAGCGGCCAGCAGAAAAGAACAAAAGGTTCTTTTCAAATGGGTTCATGCATGATTTAATGCAGTGTTTCCCAAACTTGGGATGCCGCTTGTTTAGCAAAAGCCCCTGGTGGGCCGGGCCGGTTTGTTTACCTCTGTGACCGCGGGTCCAGCCTGGCCACGGTTTGCTGCTCCAGGCCAATGGGAGCTGCCCACACGGCTTCCAGCAGCTCCCATTGGCCTAGAGCAGCAAACCGTGGCCAGGCTGGACCCGCGGTCGCGGAGGTAAACAAATTGGCCCGGCCCACCAGGGGCTTTCCCTAAGCAAGAGGCGTCCCAAGTTTTGGGAAACACTGGTTTAATGGTTAGAAATGAGAATCAGGAATCCTGCCTCAATTTCCTTGCTGTGCCAGTGACTTGCTATCTTGGATTCTTCAGGTCAAATTCACCAGTAGTATAAGCAGATAGGGTGTAGTCCTCCCTGTTTTTTAAGGTTTTTACATCCTATCCGTCACTGAGATGTCTCTGTGGCTTCATGGAATTTCACATACTTTTGACTGATAAATGTGGTGTCTCATCCATAAAATGGAGATACTTACTTTCTTATCACGTGGTTTTGGGAAACTTAATTAATGTGTGTAAAATCTTTAAGATCCTCAGATGAAAGAAGCTACAGCATAGAAATTCAGAGAAATAACTGTTCCTGATGCATTGTTACACTTTTATTCCATCATCTGTCTTGCTGCATGTCACCAGGGCCTTTTTCTTTTAATTTTTATTTCAGAGTGTTTTTGAAGGAAAAATTTTACATGGCATCCCCTTTACTTTTTCATCACAATAAAGTGAGCTCTCCCCAAGATAAATTCACAAGTATCTGCTCTGCTGGAATCAATAATGAAAAGGTGCAGTTTGAAGTTGTCTGAGATACAGCCTTTTTGACTGACTTGTATTTTATTTATATCCTATAGCCTTTGTTTGATCCCAGCTATGGGCTCTCCATCCAGGCTGTCAAACTGAAACGTCAGGTGGAAATGTATCAGTGGGTAGAATATGAAGACTCCAAGTAAGTCATTAGGCTCATTATTTTGACTTCTTACTAGAATCCAATCACAATGTAAGGAAAAGGCACTGGCTAATTAACTCTTTTTTTTGTAAAGTGATGGCCCTAGAGCCCTTGAGTTTTCACAATTTCATTTAATTTTGGTTTAGTGATTATGGCCCCAATACTGTAATGAGCTCTGTGCGGGTGGATCCAATTGCAGGAGAATCCCAAAAACCTCCAGCAGTGTACTATATCAGACCTCTTGAAATCTAAGCTACAACTGTGGCTTTTACCTTCTATTTTCTGATATTCCTTAGGCTCCTCCATATCGGGCTCCCCACCACTAATCTAGTAGACACCTCCCTTCTAGTTAGCTATATGAGAAAGGCAAGGTGTGTGCCACTTCATGATACCTGTCTGCAGGATCCCCCCTGACCTTGCTGTTCAGAATCCATTATTTAGGGAAACGTTCACTTCATTCTAAAAATAAGTTTTTTGGCTTGTGTTTGGTTTCCCATTGGCTTCCTTAAGTTTCACTTGTGCGGTGGGCCCTGTCCTGACCTTCATGCTGTGTGTGTTTTCTTCTGCAGAGAATATGAGGAGAATGGCGAAATTAAGAAAGAAACAAGATATTCGTATAGTAAGTTTATCAATGCACAGTACAAAAGTGCTTCTCCCCCTTTGAATCAAAATGTGGTTTGCATGCTGATTTAAAAATAAGTCCTATAGTTCCCTACTAGGAAGAGAGGAAAGGGGTTTGGAGGAACAGGGAAAGATTCATTCCATGCTCCCTTAGCAAATGGCAGAGACTTTGTTCCATGAGGTAACTGAGACGAGGAACAAACTGGGACGCTGTTCATGAATAACCTAGAAATCCCAAAATGTCTACAAGCTTGGATAGTCAGAGCGGGTGACTGGGAGGAATGGCATGTGTACTTCATACTGTATATGTAATGTATTGAGAGACTGCTCAGGCAGTGGTGTCAGCCAGTGGAAACGCCCAGTATCTTGAGTGCCTCCGCCTTTTGACAAGCATTTGGCAAAAACTATAATGCACATCTGGCAGAAGCAGTAGAGAGGATTATTTTCCTCTTATTCTGAGCTACCCGATGGCAGAAAACAAATCCTCTGAGGCATCACATCTCAGGAGATTAATCTCTGAGCCTCATTTGTCCCTGATTCAAGCACATGGGCATGTAATGTGGGTATGTAACAATCCATGTACATGATTATAAAAAAATACCATCAGCCTGTTGGAATATAGAGCCCCTGATACGGCGTTACATCAGGACCAGAACTGTGGCTGTCAGCTAAAGGAGCTGCCCCACATCAGAAGGGAACTAATATAGACTGGACTGGTGTGTTCCATCCAATAGTTGCCAGTAGGTCATGCATGAGAGCATTCCATGCAAGCACCCCCACTTCACCCTTTAATGTGGATCCCTTGCTTTGTCTTTGTCCCTGCATGGAAACATGGAGCTTTCCTTATTTAGCAGATGAGCTGCACAAAGAAGAGGGAAGAGATTATAATGCTGCAGGAGTAAGAAGGAAACTGCCAGAGCCATTACTGAGAATCTCAAGAAGCTGCTTTATGTTTCTTTGTGGTGAAGACAGTAGCACAACTTTGTGTCCTACTGGGGCTTCTTCCCCTCTCTGTCTGCTGTATCACCACACTGAATCAGCTTGTTCCAGCAGAACAGTTATCCCTTTCTCAGCCAGCCAGAAATCATCCAGTGATGGGAACTGGGGTGGAATCCTGGATCCACTAAACTCAGTGTCAAAACTCCCATTGACTTTAGTGGAGCCAGGATTTCACACCGAGTAGACTTTCCCTAAATCCTTCCATTCCTTTAGAAATACGTCGTGAGACACTGGTGTATATATAGGGTACCTTTTTAAATATACATCTTGGTGTAAAGAATGTTACTGCAGGTATAAGGCACCGTGTCTAAAATTTGTCGTCTCCTTCTCTGGCATTTAAGCAGAACATTCTTGATTTTAGTGTTTTTAATTCTTCTCTTCCCAACTTCTATCCCATTTTCCTTAGACACTGAATGGAAATCAGAAGTTGTGAACAGCAGAAACTTTGATCGAGAGATTGGCCATAAAAACCCCAGGTAATTCTGACTTCTGTAATATAATATTTTGAATTTGATACACATGCTAACTGACTAATCATTACAGCACTCTCTGAGGTAGGTGAGAATTATTGCTATTTTATAGGTGGGGAAACTGAGGTACAGACACAGTAGGGTACCACAGTGAATCAACAGTGGAGCCAAGATGAAGTTATTTATATTATAGCTAATAATTAATAGGCAGGGGGTCTTCCTGACTTCCAACTGTATTTTTGTGCCTCTAGGGTGTGCTGCCACCAAGTATGAAAACTAGAAAGGATTCCTTTCTGACTTTCATAATCCACCAGTGAAGCATGGAACTATTAAAAATACAAAAATAGAATGACATCCCATGTGATTGTCATGCCAGATGCAATAGTGCACGCAGCTTTTGACAGCGCATATGCAAAATCACAGATTTGTTTGTGTCAGTCACTCAAGGCATAATTTATTTTTAATTACTCCTTGCTGCCAAATTTTGACTTATTGAATTATTATCTTTTGAGTTATTCTTGGAAGATCCTTGGGGCAGGGATCTTCTTTTTGTCCTGTGTTTGTACAGTGCCTACCACAGTGGGGTTCTGATTCACAAGCTCCTAAGAACTATGGTAAAACAAATAATATTCCATACAGTTTCTTATACCACTCTCAACATGGTAGTATTTGAGCATTTTCCAGTGGTGTGATGTGGCAAAGAATGTTTATATGGATAGGTGGGAAAATGGGCATTTGGGGTTTTGCAAAATCTCTGCATCTTTGCTTTGGAGATTTGGACTTTCACAAATGTCCCATAAACTGAAGCATTTTTATGCAAGTGGAATTTTGTTTCCAATATATTCAATGTATTTTAAAAAAACTGACACCGTGAGCAATGCAAACAACTTAGAGCTGGTCAAAAAACATGGCAGGGTGGAGGGACTGTTATGTGTCAGTTTTCCTTTATTTTTTTCTTGACATTTTCCAACCAGATATATCATTAAGATTATTATTTGAAAGCAAATCACATTCTGCTTGTAGGGCTGCCATAGGAATAACAATAAAATATGTAGCAGCACAGAGTCAAATGGTGCAAGCCATAAAAGCTGTGAATGCCATTGTAAATGAGTTACGTGCCTGACTCAAATCCACTGATTTGAACACTAAAATTTACAGTTCATGCCTTTCTAATGGGAACCTATGTCTTTCAAGTTGGTTTTAAATGTGTCAAAGTGCCTTATCCCCTCATTAGCTATTACAAGTGTAAGAGAGACTCAAATTCTAAGAAACAGTTTGTAGGAAAAAGATACGGTCTTTGAATTTATTCTTTCTTTTATAAGGTGCTCTCTCTATATGTATCTTGGGCTTTGAGCCTTCAAACACTTACACGTGTGTGTTTGTTTTACTACCACGAGTTATCAATGGACCTGTTTATGGTAGTAAAGTTAAGCACATGTGTAAGTGCTTCCAGAACTACTGAGACTTCAGCTACTCCTATGTCTTGATCATGGTTTTTAAGTACCAACTTGGGGAGAAGATTTCTGATAGATGGCTTTTTAATTTATTAGACACAAAGGCATAGCACGATCCAGTGGCTGGAAGCTAAAGCTAGACAAAGTCAGACTTAAAAATAAGATTCATTTTTTAAATCATAATGGTAATTAACCCTTGGACCAAGTTACTTAGGGATGTGATGGATTCTTCATTATGTGAAGTCTTAAATGGCTTTTTAAAAGAGATGCTCTAGCTCAACTAGAAGTTATGGACTAGGTGTGAAAAATCACCTGTTAATTCTCTGACCTGTGTTATGCAGGAATGAGACCAGATGATCATAATTGCCCCTTCTGAGGTTAGTAACTACTAATGGTCCTATTACTGTAGTATCTGAGCACCTAACAATCTTCTAACATATTTATCTTTACATCATGGCAGTTATTTAATTCTCAAGGACACTCTTACACTCACAGGTCTTTGTCTCTCTGTCCTATCAGTATGTGTACAGTATTTTGTGCTTCTGGGTATTCTATATTGTTGGTCAACTGTGCTCATAATACTCGAATTTATACAGAGGTTATTTCTTTCCCCAAGTGCCATGGCTGTGGAATCTTTCACTGCAATTGCTCCTGATGTCCAGGTGGGCAGTTTCTTTCTTTCAAAAGGTAAGGGATGTTTTTAATAAATACTCACTGGGTCAAGTTCATCTCTGGTGTAACACTATTAAGCTCACTGGAGTTGCACTGTGGATGACTTTTGGTTCATTACCCTTTGGGATGGCAGACTTTTAAATGGCTGTCTAGGGCTAACGAAATGGATCCTGAAGTCAATGTGCCACCTGAGACCTACATTTGGCTCTTTATTCTGCTCAGGTCTTACTGAGAAAATTGACAATTTTAAGCAGATGAGCCTGTCGAAATTGGAGGATCCGCATGCTGACATTACTCGAAGAGGAGACTACTTTTATCACAGCGAGAATCCTGAGCGTCCAGAAGTAAGATGAAGGGGCTTTGCAAAGGCCATCAAGGCAACAACTAAAATCTATTCATTGAAGAAAAAGTAGGGTTTTATCCTGCAAGCTGCACACCACTCTCATCTCCCATTGAAATCAATGGAAGTCATAGTGCTGAGCAGCTTGCCAGCTTAGCTCTGACTGCAGAGTGAAGAGTGATTAATTTCTGTATATCAAAGGAGCGTCTGATCCTGCCCTCCTTTCTCTTCTTGAGTGTCTTCTTCCTGCATGTTAGACTGACAGGCTAAGAAGATGCTTTTAAATTGAAAGAAACAGGAGCAGGGCTACTGCTGTTCTCACATAGGTGAGTTTCATCGGTGTCTGTCTGAGTTAGGTCTGCTCAGTGCAAGTGAACTGAGCGCAGTAATGAGTGAGCCAGGTCACTGCTGGCTGGCACTGCCCGCCTGCGGCTGAGGAGAGCTAGCTGTAACACTGTTTGGGACTCCTTCCTTTCAGCTCCTAAATCAGACAGAGGGGAAAGTGGCATAAAGCTTGCTCTCCTTTGGGACTGGAGCTGTGCTGTCTCTGCAGGCTTCCCCTTCTGCCAACTCAGCCTGGAAAAATCACAACCCAAGAATCCTACCTGGCTGTGCCACATGCTGGTGCAAAGCTTTATGGCACATCATCCTCCCATGACATTCCTGTGCAGAGAGGCTTTGCTGGGAATCTTTTGTTGAAGTAAATCTTCATTAACTTACGATGATTTCCCTATTTTCAGGTAGGAGACCTTCGTGTTTCATTCTTCTATGCGGGTCTGAGCGGAGACAAGTCCCACCGTGGCCCAGCAGATGTGGTAAATCTTCAGATTCTCCAGTAATTTTCTCCTTAAGGCCCCAGTGCTGTAATAAGTAAAGCTCTTTGATTGGTTCTTCTGCCTCTTGTAAGGTGACCGTGATTGCTCGTCAGCAAGGGGACCAGTTGATTTCGTACCAAACCAAGACTGGAGACATTCTGCAGATTCTTTATCCTGGCGATCTCTCTGCTGAGGTGAGTTATCCCGCAGCATGAGTAAACTATTGGAGACAGTGAGCACTGAAACTGGAGGAGGTAGCAAGAAGCAGGGAATGGGAGAGTGAGTTTCCTCCCTCTTCACGTTCCATTTGCAGGGGAAAGATCGGGTGGTAAATTACCAGTCTGCTACTGGACAGGAGAAATCTGGTCTGAGTATTCCCTTTTCCTGCCTCTAATCTTACTGCTGGAGGGCAAGAAAGTTGTGAGCCCATGTCCACCTCCCTCATCCTCCCCACCCTGGTCTTTGTGTATGCCTAACCTTTGCTCTGTGTACTCTTACCCTATTAGCAGCAGCCAGTTTGACTGTTTCATTCTTGCTCATTAAATAGTGATTTGTGGCTAAAGTTACCACACAAAATAACTTCCTTCTGCTACTGCTTACTTCTGCTGTAAATGAGAGAGTGACTGTGGGTACAGTAATGTCTGTTAATGGACCTAAGATATTACCTCCTCCATCTTGCCTCTCTCATGTCCTGAGACCAACTCAGCTACGACAGCTCTGTTGTAAATTCCTTGCCCCCACCCCATTGTTTGCCATCTGTTTGTTTCATGATCACCCACATACTTTCTAAAGGTGGTATTTTAAAAAGTTAGTTCTTCAATAAAGCCTGTAATTCCACCCCCACACCTTCCAAAATCCTTCCCTTTTAAGGGACCTAGACATTAAATACAATTATTGTTAATAAAGTTGGGTAGGCAACTAACTCGGTTCCAGTAAACCCTGCATGTTCCAGCAGTTCGGTGATTCACTTGGCAGACTGGCTTCCATTAGTGATTGTTTTGTGCCATGCTGCAAAGATCCTTGATGCCAAGTATTTGAGTTCCCATAAGCAGGTGAACTGGCTCTTGCATCAGGTTGATCTGGAAAGAGATAAGAAATAGTAACAGCTTTCATTGTAAGATGTGAACCTTAATACATTTTAACTTCAGCAGAAACTGAGACACCACCGATGTCGAAATTGGTCCAAACAGAATACAAGTAGTTTCCAGGAGGTGTCTTACTACTATAAAATCTTTATAAGCAGTTGCAGAGCATCTCAAAGCACCTGTGAACTTAATTCATGAATGTAGTACATGTCGTTCTGAAAATCTCCTTTACTAAAACTGTTTGCTAGGCAGTGTCTTGTTTTTGAAACATGCCCACGTTTCTAGTCAGCAAAACACACGCATCTCTTCTGAATAAAAACAACAATAATTAATATGCAGCTTTTACAATTTTCTCTGGTCCCAATGGAGGTTGCTGATTTTAGTGCATGTGTTTGAATAAGGAGAGAGAGAAGGCAGCAATCTTTACAGAGGTGTAAACACACTAGTTTTTGATTAAATGGTCATCTGATTCTTTCTTGATAGGGAAATGGATGCTCCTTATTTGAGTTCATCAGCAACAACAGTTGTGCACTTTTCAGGTGTGTCCTTCCTCACCTTTAGTCATAAGGTGTGACAGAAAATGTTGTGGACCAAGTTAGAACTCCACAAAGATGCACTTGGCCCTGCCCTTTGACCACTGCTGTAACATGTTGGGCTGCTGTTGAGGGAGGAAAAAAGCCACATTTTAGCCACCAAAATAGTATTGCAAATGGCCCTGTATCTCTTGGGAAGCATTAATATTTCCAAGCATGATCAGCTGTGATGTATTTATTCATAAGGTTCGGGAAGCAGCAGGATTTGAGGCTTGAAGGAACCCAGAAATGAGCAATGTATAACAGTGTTTGAGTTTCAGGAGGTGTTTCAAAAAGAGCATGAAAGTAACACCATGAAGACATGGGCTCTCCGTGCAGCTGGCTGGCTGGCGATGTTTGTAGGCATCAACCTTATGACCAGAATCCTTTACACTTTGGGTAAGTCTGTTACTAGAAAAAGAGCTCGGTTTAGAGGTGGGACCTGACTGAAAACACTGGATCCTAATGATAAAATGACCAACACACAAAAATGAATTTTTTGTGGGGAGAATTTGAATCGGAATCTGAACTTTGCTATTGGCCTCTCAGTCAGTAAAGATCAGAACCAAAATCTGAGATCGAAACATCTGCTTTGTGGGTGTATGAAATCTGGATCAGAACTTTGAGACTTGAACCCATGTAATTTAAAATGTGGATTAGGTCACAATTCATGGTCATGTCTCACAGTCTAGTCCCCAGCGGATGCTTACCCTGTGCTTACCAAAGTCAGAGACTGATAACACAAGCTGAGCAGGTTCTTTAAAGACTTTCCCCATGCATCTCTATCAGACCTGCTGTTGATTCCAAATATAGAACTGCTGTGTCTGAAATCTGAATTGTTGTGGTGGTTTGTATTGCAATAATGCCTAGAGTCCCAGGCCAGCACTGTGCTAGCTGCTGTACAAACACACAACAAAAAGATGGTCCTTGAATTATTTGTATTTTAGTTTAAGGCAAATGTTACAAGAAGAAACTTGGCAAAAGAGTGGTTTTTACATTAAACTTGCATAAATTGAATTCCAGAGCTACCTCTTGTTCTGAAATAGCATCTGTCCCATATTTTGAGAGAAACATTCTTGGTTCTTGAGACTCTTCAGGGAAGTTTTATGCAATTTCCTGTTCTCAGTGAAATGTGACCAGTTATACCTAGTCTTTCCTCTTGTGACTTTCACACACATCTATCCCATGTATTTTAAATGTAAGTAGAAGGATGGCCTTGTAGCTATGGGACAGGCTCGGCCATTAGGAGGCTTTGGATTCTATTCCCAGCTCTGCCATACAATTACTGTTGTATCTTGTAACTACTTTGCCTGACATTCCCCTTCTCTTCAGATAGAGAGAGACCCTTAACTGCCTCCCAGAGATGTTGAGGCTTTCTTTGTCAGTGTTTGTAAAGTGATCTGAGATCCTCTGACTGAAAGGACTGTGGAAAGACCTTATCCATTGTTCATTGAAGTGGATGGAAGTCTTTCCGTTGATTTCACTGGCAGCTGGATGGGGACTCTAACCACAAATTTTTAGCAATATTAAATCTTACAGTTGTTCACATTGTCAAATGTTTCATTTTATGTTTAATTTTTCTTTCTAACCACAGTGGATTGGTTTCCTGTTGTTCGAGATCTGGTTAATATTGGACTTAAAGCTTTTGCTTTTTGTATAGCCACCTCACTCTCCCTGCTAACTATTTCTGTGGGATGGCTCTTCTACCGCCCACTATGGGCTCTACTGATTGGGTTGCTGTCTGCTATTCCTATTGTGATTGCAAAATCCCGGGTTCCGCCAAAGAAGCATCAATGAAGATGGAAGAATTCCGTTTTTTTCCCTTGTACTTGGACCTGTTTTTTTAATCCTTTGAAGCCCAGTGCATTTATCATGTTTCAAGCTATTACGACATGCTTAAGGCACATTACAGTTCAGAATCTTGACTCCCTGCACCAGAGAGTCCAGTAGGAGACCGAGATGCAATTTTTTTATGCTTATTATACATCCATGGGAAAATGTAACTGTAGAAGCTGCACTTTGAAGTGGGTGATATTCTGTGTATTTAGAGGAGGAAGCAGCATTTGTTACTTAACTATTTTGCCAATCCTTACTTATTAAAAGAACAATGGTGTGTGCTGTTTACAGGGGAATATGGACAGATTTAATTAAGCAATCCATGATATGCAATCTCTAGCAGATCTTGTGTGCCTGCCTGTCATTTAACTATTCCCTCTATTTTCTTATGTACAGACAAATATACTTATGTGACAATGTTTTGAAATGCATGTTTATAGACAAAATGCTGCTTGCACCTGAGTGAAAGCTGTGTTATGCATTTAATTTGTTTTCAGTAGTTAGAAAGCCAGGTATAATGTGTAAGGTTTTCAAAAGTAATAAGTGATTTTGGCTGCTCAACTTGTTACCTTTTAAAGGGGCCTGACTTTCAGAAAGGGATGAGTCATCACCTACTCAGAATCAGAACCCTGGAAGCTGTCTCATTTGGGCACCCAAAGTTGCTAGCATGTCTACTTTTGTTTTGTAAAACTTTAAAACTGATTTCAAATTTCACCTGCTTAAAGGGATAGTCTAAAGTCAAAATTATAATTTGAAACTAAGAACTGATGTAACCTGTAAAACTAGTGTAAATTCTTGTTTTCCCATTTATTTCACTTCATTTGGCTAATGAAAGATGCATGAGAAACAAACAGTACTTGTATAAGATGTATTGTTTGGATTTAAACACTTTCCTGCAGGGTTTACAACTGCCTCATACTTAAACACCTTAATTGAAATTAAAAAAATTAGTTAATATTTTGTAAATGTTAGTAACCTAAATGTTAGGGTTTGTCATATTGGGGCCGGGGGGGTGCAGTGGAAGCAACTCCACATCTAACCTCTCATTGATTCATGTTGGCATTTTTCTGCCAACACCAGTATTTGTGTTTTTAGAACCCTTTCTGTATTTTAAAAAGTGTATTTGCTTCTAACAACTTAGGGCTGTTTTTCGGCCTGTCTTTTCCTGTGCTTCCACTTTTGTAAGCACAACTGTTGTTTAAGAATACTTAATTCCATGCACAAAGCAGGACCGTGGCAGCTCGCTGACCTCAACCTTGGTTTTCAAAAGCTTCCTTCCCCTTGCTACAATATTTTACTTGAATATATCTAATGAAGAAGGGGATTTTGCTTGCTTGGGATCTTTAAGTTAAACAGGAGAAACTACACCAAAGCTGAGGAATGTGGAAGGTATAGTCCTTAAATCCACTTAACACATACAGTCAACATATTTAAGGAATCAGGCCATGTGATTTTAAAATCAATTACTTAGGTACTAGGTTTATTAGCATTAGTAACTTATTTAACAGCCCAAGGACTATTCAAAAGTTGGCTACAAGATGAGAATTCAAGGCTTGGTGATGGGGCAATTTTTGAAAGTTTTTTTTTGCACAAAACTATTAAGTAGAATGGCTTGTAAAGTAGAACTTTGGGCAGTTGCTTCTTGAATGAACAATCAGTGTTAAGTGGTGCCCTTTTATTCCTGTTGGTATCCAGCCAATATTGGTTCAGTTTCAAGTCTCTAGGGCCCTATTCTGCCCCTAATGAAGTCAGTTGGAACAGGCTCCTAGGCAGGTTGCCTGGATATACAAATAGTCTATTAATAAACTTATGCAGTGTGTGTTTGTCTGCTACTTAATCATTGCAGTATATCTTCTAGTACCTCAAATTGTGTTTTCCTTTTGGGGAACAACATATTGAACCTGTACTTTCAAAACTTAAACCCCAACCAGCATTCAGCTACTGTACAATGGAGACTCTTGAAATAGTTTTCTGTGGAAGTGCTGAACTTTTGTATGTTTTATTAAAAAAAAGTTTCTCAGATGGTTAAGTGTGTGTTCGGGTTTTGTAACTGGGCTTTGATGCTAAAGATGCTGTAACCACAGCTGGTCTGAACTCTTCTGGAGACTGTTAAATACAGTGAGACATACAGCTTGTAGACAAACAAGCCCATTGCTAAAACTACACTAAAGAAAAAGGCAACTGTTTAATTGTAGATTTGCATTCAAATTTTTCACTATCAGGAGGCATGTTCATATTACCTGAATTACTAGTATCCATGGTAAGATACTTTATCTATACTAGCGGTAGCATGGTGGAGTAGTTTAAGAGCACCAGAACTTGGAGACAGGGTCTGTTTCCTAGTTTGCCACAGACTTGCTGTGAGGCCTTGAGCAAGTTGCTTAAACCTTGGCATACATTTCCTTATTTAACTGCAGCAACATTCCTACCTCCACCACAACTCTTTGAAAGGCATTATACAATGGAACTAGAACTATGGTAATGGTTCTAGTTCCATTAGACTAAATATTTAAAGGGCTTTGGCTTCATTCTACAATCAGAACAATTTTAAGTATGGATCCCTAATAGCTTACTTTGTACACATAAATAACGAAGCAAAACTCCACGTAAGAGGAGGTGCATTTTCTTTTTAAGCAACGTAGCCAGAATTGCACATATACAACCAAGGTTTTTACAGTAACAACTACAGCAATAAAATTTCTTATGCTGGTTGTACAGGATAGAAACCTCCACCAGTGACAGTCCAAAATTCAATCTACATGAAGCTCTGTTAGATCTAGGATATTGGTTGACCATGCAATGGATTCCAGAGTCATCTTCCATTTATGCCTAGTTGTCACTCCATTTCAGGCCTATTTAAATCAATGGAAAGACTCCCAAATTTCAATGAGAGCTGGATTCTGCCCCTGACACTGAAAATGTCCTTTGCACAGGAGGACCCAGACCCTGAAGGGACCTCTGGTAATTACTGCAGTATTGTCAAATCTTGCAATATGTAGAGTTTTTCTTGAAGCCTCATCTGCAGTCAAGTCACTACCTGAGAATCTCAGCTTTCGTTTAAAAAAAAGTTTAATATGAACCCTAAAAGCTCCAAGAGCAGAATGTAAAGAAACCCAAATGTACGTGTTTTGAACACTCAGGACTGATGATACTGCTGATGGAATACAGAAGTGTGAGAACTAAGCTGCCTCAAGTCACTGCTTTTTTCCTTTACTAATTGTTCATTGGGAATACAGATAAGTGACCCACAGAAATAACAGGGACCATGCACAAGATTGATCTTTGCAAACTTTATTTTTTTCCAAAAATTCAGTATAAAAATACTTTTCTAAATATACATAAGTACTAAAGCTTTTTTGTCTTGCATTTTTAACCTCTCCGCTAGGATTACAATGAGTTTGAGCTTGTGGCATAAGGCAAGGAAGCAGCAGGCTCTTAACATTACTGTATTCCTCCCATAACTAGGAGTTGAAGAGACATTTAGGTCCATTTAGGCCCAACTATAGGTTTTCTAAAAATAACTACAGTCTCATTTCATTTTTAAAAAAAATCCCATAAACAGTTTGCATGGATTTAAACATTCCTTTACAGTGCTGCAGAGAAAGTGAAACTTGTTATGTATAGACAATAGGTAACAGTTTCAAAAGAGCCCAAGTCCCACTGACTTACTTCTGGTCATGGTGCTCTTGCAAATTTTGCCCCAAACTAAAAGTTCCTTGTCTGCTTTCATTGTCCAAGCTATGCCATATGCAGACAGTCAACAAACATTAAGGGTGACAAGTCAGTTATTTTAGTTTAATGATACCGTGGTGACAATATAAAAAAAATATTTAAAAAATGCAACATGACAGTGTCCCAAATTATCTCAAGACTTTTCTCTCTAGAAAGGATTATGGAGGCAGGGAAAAGATCAAGGACTGAAAAGTAAAATAAGTCAAAAACTACGCTCAAGAAATCTGTCCTTTGCAAAACATGTAAATATTAGGGATCTGCCAGGTTCTGAGGTGCTACTTGATTCTTTACATTTCCCCTCTTGTGATGGACTACAAATGTGAATAAAAGAATCTATTGCACTGCTGATTTGAAACAATATGGGTTAACTACCTATAGCGATAATAGGCCAACAACAGAGAACACAAGGGACTGACTCCTGGATAGCAGCTACACATGCTTCTGTTTGTCAGTAAACAAGACTTGGGGGAAGGAGATTGTGAAAGTGATGCAGAAATAGGTACACTGTAGGGTGACAATACTTGTCAAAGGGGAAGAACAGCTGCAACGGGTCACTCGTCTCAGAAGGTATATGATATCGACAAGTCTGTTCCTCAATGACTCCACAAATAAAAAAAGGTTACCCATGACTCCAAAAGAAATGATAAATCCAGTTTCATCTTTTTAGAACTCTTAATGCTGGATCAGGGAGAAAGGCTTGAGATTACACTATGGAGAGAGTCCATCTCTGACTACCAGAAATGCTTATACACTGGAGGGCTGAAACCACACACCGGCTGGTATGATCCTGTTGTGATGTGTTTATCTACAGCCACATCTGCTCTTTGCTCTAGCTACATAATTATGACTCATTCGGTCCCAAGTAGGCAACTAGTAGAAAACAGCAAACATTTTCTAGCTCTAAAATTATTTACAAGATAGTTTTAAAGAAACCACCTTTGTCCTTGCATCAGGGAATTGAATGTAAAGGGTTTAGCACTCAGTTCTGGTCACAACTTCTCAAAGGGGAACAAGTGCGCTTCTTCTCCTCTCTTTTCACGCTTGCTCCTTCTGCCTTTTTTCTCTTTTCTTTGTTCATCCACTTGTCGATTCTGAGGCCAAGAAACAACCACATCTTCGGCTGGAGTCTCTGAACTTGGCTTCCCTTCTTCATCAGAAGAAAATCCAGCTCCTTTCTCTATCATGGAGCCAGATGCCTCACTCTGGAAAAGATAAGCATGAATATTAGGGGCAGACATGCCAAACCCACAAAAAAACCCACAGAAATTGGATTTGTTTTTGGCTTAATTGGCTTGTGAATTGCTTGTTGGCTTGTAGCTTGTTTGGCTTGTAGCTTGTTTTTTTCGATCAGCTCCTGGCAAGGAGGGGAAGAGAGTCTGGGGTGCACAGCAGGCCCACCACAGTCTTCACACTGCACCCTGGGGAGATCTAGTCACAGAATACTGGGGTTCTTAGGGACTGGCTTGTTTGGGCCTTGTTTTGAAATGGGATTAGCTTGATTTTTGGCTGATCGTGAAAGTCTGGGTGCTTATTTACCACGTGAAAGTTGGCAACTGTGGTTAAGGGGTCTTTTTTTTAAGAGTCCTTTTTTGTCATAATATAGTCTCATCACCACGGAACATGCTGCTATAGTTAGCAGGAGTGATCTGTAACAGACAAGCAGTACATTTTATGTAATTCTCTACACAAAGCAGTATCAGTCCATGTCTTATACATGCAGCATTAATTCAAGTTCAGAAAGAATAATCACTAGGTCAAGAGAGTGTAAGAAGAAACCAACTTTAAAATCTGACATCACCATGCATTAGGAAAAACATACTTAAGGACAGAATCATTTCACTTCATAACCCAAACCAACACAGGTTACTTTGCTCCTCTGAAAACTACGTGTGGTTTGGACTTAGAAATCCAACATATGATGTGGATATGTCAGAAAAATAGGGCCATAATACAAAACCATGTTGCCTGGTTGCGGAGTGCTCATCTTCTGTTAAATAGGGATGAGATTTCAACTGACATGATTGAGCTGAATTCTTGTTCAAAAGCCCCTATGAGCTCCTATTCAAAGTCAAAGAGAAGAGGGGAAGAAAGCTTTGCATGAAGAGATTTTGGAAGTTCTGTGATGTACCAATTGAAAATTTACGATTTTGGATATAAAGCAAGACAGGGTCAAACGCTGCTAAAGATTACATGCTTTATCCGTCAAATGACTAAGCATGTAGTGACCTTGACCACCACCAGCAGTGTTGAGAGAGATGTAATTAGTCTGCATCAACAGAGAGGACAGCAATGGTGCTCAGTTAGCTTCATCTGCTATGACAAGCCCAGAAGTGTGTTCACAGGCTGCAATTAACATATGGAAAGGCCAAAGTGAGCATTAGACAAGTTACAATGTTAGGTATATTTTAAAATGAATTGACAAAACATTTAGTGGGGGTTCTTGGGCCCCCCCACCTTTGACCATCACAAGGGTCAAATCCTGCTCACATTAATCATTTGAGCTGTCCCATGAGTAAGAAGAGATTGTAAGAACTGAGGGGGAAAAACCAGATTCAAGAATCCAGTGCAAATTCCACTGCTACCATTTTCCTGACAGGTCTTAGCACTGCCTGGCAGGCAAATTCTGCCTTGGAAAACTCCTTAGTCCTTACTGGTAGGAGATATACACACAGATTCTTACCTTTCTGTAGTAGCGCTGCTTCAGTCTCTCTCTTATGACAAGTCCTTTTGCCAGCAATTTCCAGTTCCCCAGTGCTCTCTTCTCTCTTTTCTATGTGCAATTGTTATTTCAAAAAAAGAAATCCTTAAAGTCAGGAATTCTGATATATTCAGAACCATACAAACAGTCTTCGGTGTTTAAACAAAATGGAGAAATTCTGTATATTAATTTAAATGTATTGCATCACTCCTGAGCATTCAGGAGGCCTATTAACCAAACAATATATTTTAAGAGGTATCTGTTTGTACAAGAATCATTGTATGTATTCCATCATATAACTTTATACCATTTTACTCACTATCAGCACTGCACCCAGTATGGCTTTTTGCAAAGTCACATCTGACAAGCCCAGCAGTGTCAGGATTGGTCAGTACTTGTATAGGAGGCCCGAAAAGAACATGTCAGTAGATGCTGCAGGATATGGGGCATTCGTCTTTGAGTCATGAATTGGGCACTTTTCTCAAAGTCAGTACTGAATCAATGCCCCACTAACCAGGACTGCTGGAAGGGCCATCATCTGGATTAAATACAACAATGATGTCATGGCCATTTATCATTTTTGAATGAGCAGGGCTGCTGGCCCTCCTTCCCTGGCAAATTCCAACTTGAGTAATTATATTGTGCCTAAAATTTAGCCCAGGATATGGACAGAGTAAAGTGCTTTGGGATCCAGCTGGGCAAGTGGTTCTACTGAAATGTAAGACTGTGACCACTAAACATTTACATTGGCTCAGCTCTGTGTTTAATGCTTGCCGGGCCCCCACGTTTGACTGTTATTTTATATAACCGTAAGTGAAGTGACTTATTGTTCAATTGTTCAATATAAAAACAAAGACCCTGTGAAAACAATTCTCACCTCCTTTTCCCTCTTTTCTATCTCTGCCTGCTCATTCTCCCAGGCTGCGATGAGCACCTCTTTGTATTCTTCACAGACTATGTAGCCATCAGTGCTGGAAAGGAGAATACATTCACCTATCAGTTTGTGCACCCGTAAAACAGGCCAAGTGCTAGAGGAAGAAAGGAAGCCAGCCAATACATATCGATGCATCATAGACAAAGACTACTGAGTATTGACAGAAAAAGCAGAGTATCTCACATGACGCATCTGCAAGGGTGGTTTCCCTACTCTTTCAGAGCAAGAGCAGGCTGCTAATGGAAATGAAAGGACAGGCTGTTGAGCTGAATTCTGTGATATCATGTGCCACAGCTTGCTCTGAGGTGTTCAGCCTCTACAGCAGCTGACAGTGAAAATGGCATGGTATCGCCCCTTAGCAAGGAGCACCCACCATACAGTTTACAAAATCCTCACAGGTCAAACAAACCAGAAAGCAGGCACATCACATACACTGGGTGCGAGTAGCCACCGTGAAAATCAAATCCAGTGATGGCTTGAACACAGTCAATGTCCAATTTCCGTGCCACTCTATGCAGGTTGGGAAGCTTTAGCTGCACACAGCCTATTGGTAACATACTGGGCAGGAAGAGATACACGTTTCCATATTCATTCCGGGGAACCTGTTATCGAGAAATTAAAATAAAAAGTGAAGCTCATGCTCAGTCAGAAGATGAATGGAAATTTCTGCTCTTATTCAGAAATAGATACATTACAAGTGTCTGCTTAGTTATCCTTATTCTGAATGTCTGATTAGCAACACTCTTGCAACAATTCTTCAATAGTCAGGACACAAGCGGTATTTTCAGACATTAGCCTACATTTTGCAACTACACTGACAACCCTGGTTTATGGTTACCATCTGTGCTTTGTAACTAAGGGCTTGAAAATTAAAAATGAAAATTAACCCAGAATATGGTAGGGTGTGAATTTCAAGCAGATTAACTATTCCCAATTTTCTCCATAGGTGGATGCTCTTACACTGGAACAAGAGTGCCTTATTCCAAATTAACTTAATTCACTTCCAAAGTTAATCAAGAATAACTCCCCATGTTTGCAAGCCCTGAATTGCAGGCACAGAACTCCATAATTATTTCCAGTCGTAAAAATGGAGGCCTACTTAAGGTGGGACTAAAATTTGGGCAGTTAACCAACATAATCTACAAATCCCAGAACTTTGGGATCCAGAAGCTGCAGACTGATCTACCACTAACACAAAGATGCTCTAGAAAAATAAAGCCTGGGTCTTCATTCCAGATTTTTCATTCATCATACACACACACACACACACCACCTCTCTTCCCTCCTGCCTACCCTTCCGTCGACTGCCACAGGAGGCTGGTACTCTTCCGTCTGCCACAGGCCAAACAGCCCCAAATCCTTTTTCTCCCTGTTTGAAGGCTCTGCCAGTCGTGCTTTCCTTGCCTGGTTGGAATATCCTATCACCATCTGTGTAAACACAATGGCTGCATTTGTCACACTTTAGAAACAGACACTAATCTGGGATCTCAGATTTTATTTGGGAGACCGAAAGAGAAGGGTATGGGAGGAAAGGAGTGCTCTTTCTATAGCTTTGACATCTGTAACTTACAGCTTATGCTTGATGCACCTAGGCACATTGTGAGCAAGTTGGGGCCAAATCTTCTAATTCAAGGAAGGATCCTGGAAGGCTCAGAACAGAATCTAACAAGTGCAGTTCTGCTAGGCAGGAGACCTCCAAACAGGGATGGTCCCTGAGTGCGTGAAGAGCACACAGCGGAGTTGGTGCATGGCTGACTGACGGATCCACAGCAGCAGGGCAGCTCCCTGCAGCCTGGAGGGAAAGAATCCCCCCCACTACCCCCCCCAGTGCAAATATTGTCTGTGCAAAAGGTATAAAAGCAAGGACTATTTATCCAGACAGGGCAGTGCAGTGCAATGACATCATTCCAAGCTCCCTTACCTTATAGGGCACTTCCCCAATCCTCACCACTCGAGCTTGCTTCAGCCAGGTGTCCCGGGAGTGCAGTGTGTGCACACAGTCTCTAAAGAGGCCAGAACAAAAGCAACTGTCTACACTCTTTCAATCGATTGCAAAAATACACAGAACTGTCTTGTTGATGTTCAATCAATTTAGCTACCTATATAATTTTTACAATATCACAAGCATGTATGTCTCACCTGGAATATACTGCCTCTCCTCTGCAGTATCCTAGGATAGCAGCAGTCTCAGGGTAGATGGCCTCATATTTCAGGATATGCCTCTTCAATGCATAAAGAGGGTGATTTTTATACTCTCCAATGGCTGTTGGCAGCGGCTGGTCTTGAAGCTTAACTAGAAACTGCATGACCCATGCAAATAATAGTGAATTTAATGGTCTTTTACACCAGCATTTTACAAGAAGAAGAAAGATTGTACTATAAACTTGATCGCCAAAAAATCAGAAACTCATACAAAAGCAGGTAATCCAAATGACCAAAGGCATCCCTGGTGTATCTCCTTTGGTGTTGATGGAATTACACCACAGATGAACTTGGTCCAAAGTGTTTAATGACAAGGGCAATGCTGTTCTATGCGACAAGTTACAAATGGGTCTGTCCTCTGCATTTGTTCTCTCCAGATTCTCTCCTAAACAGCCTCCATTTTATTTTATTTCTTGTAACTAACATATATACATTCCCCTTAGTGATCCCAGATTTAACATATGTACATATGAATACAGCAAATATTCTGGCACCAAATCCCAGCATCCCTTCTCAGGGAGTTTTGCCAGACTCGGGATGTCAGGATTTGGCTTTTGGTATGAAATGACCTGAATGTCTGGTGCCCATTTACCTCCTTTTCTTCCTTCTTCTCTCTTTCCACAAAGGGGCTTCTATATGGTTCCAGCGTGTCTTCCCACCACTGGGGATCCACACGACATTTCCTTGTCAAAGTCATCCATGCTGGGTCATACCTTTGTGTTACGTCCTTTACGTGCCCATTGCTGTCAATCCCCACAATATAGGAAATTGGCTTGGTGGCATATTTGAAACACAGAGAGGGCTGGTCAACGATGCCACGAACACAGTCCACACACACCCACCTGTCTTCCCGCTCAACAAAGATTTCCAACCACTGATCTGTGCCTGTCACTTTCACTACCTCCTGCTCCTCATCATCGTCACTAGAGATGATTTTGTTCCTCTTCCTGGGTGTATTAGAAGAGCCTGGAGAAGCTGCTTTTGACAGCAATTGCTCATTTCCACCTGACTTCTTGGGCCCCTTTGATTCCAAAGACCTGGGTTTCCTGCTGTTTTCAATTGCTATCCTTGCTTTGTAGGGCCCCGATGATCTCCTCTGCTTCTTAGAGACAGTTTCAAAATCCTCATCAGAGAAATGACTGTCCTCCTCCTCCGAAGCCTCAAACTCAGAATTACTGCCCTCGTCACTTCCACTCTCCTCTTTGTAAGACACTTTCAAGGTCACTCTTCGTCGGCAGCTGTTTCTGGGCATGTGTGCTCTTCCCTCTTCCTCCAGGTTACTTTCATCATCACTGGATTCCTTTTGTTCCTGGCAATCCTTGATCACCTTTGACTTACTTTTCCTTTTGGTTCCAGAGGTGTTTGATTCCTTGCAATCTCCTTCACTCCCTGACAGAGTCTCCTGTTGTTTGGCTGCTTTGCAGGAGCTTTTTCTAGATGGAGCCTTAGGTTTTTTGGCAGAATATTTCATGCAGGAGCTCTTGCCCTGAAAACAAAAGAGACTATCTTGATTTTTCTAGAGCAAACAATGTTTGTTAGACAAGCTCCAACTTCCACTAACTGGGCTAGGTGGAAGCAGAACAAAGCTTTGTGAGTACGGTACACTACTGTTAATATGCAGGCTTTAGGGAACTATAAACCTACAGTCAAACAGCTGGAGAGGGCCATTTGATGGGCTTCAAGAGGCTGTGCTCTGTGTTCCTAACCCCAGAGAAGGAAACACTGGCTAGATACATGGGGTGGCTGGCTTTAAAGGATCTGAGCTTGTTAATTAGTCTCCATCACAGATGTCAGAGATGGAAAAGACCTATTCAATCATTCAGTCCAACTCTAGTATTTCATCCAGTCTAGTTTTAGAAGTGGTAGAAGAAATTCTACAGCTTAAATCCTTGTCCCAATCACACCAGTTCAACTTGAGGTGTGGCTTTAAACTGATTTAATTTATACTGGTGCAAAGGCTGTGTGGACACTCTTACTTAAGTTAGCTAAATCAGTTTAGCATCACACCTTAAGTTAAACCATGGCAACTCTGCCCTAATACAGCTCATTGTCAGGAAGATTTTTCTGACATTCAGTCTAATTTTTTCTTTTTCTTTAACATCATGTGACACCCAACGATAATGCTCTGGGCCAGAGTGTGGACCCCTAAAATAGTCAATTCCTTTTCTTCCACAATCCCAGTGAACCCTACCTTTCCCGCTGGCTCTTTCAGGGGTATGGGTCGCAGAGACAGCACAAGCCGGCACAGCAACTGTAACGCTCGTAGAATAAGTAAAAATATCTGTTTAAGAAAAAAGAAAAAACTTGAGGTTAGGGGTGGGGAAAGAGGGTTGGTTTTGTTAAGTATGAACAGCCAGTTTAAAACCACATTGGAGCCAGATTTTAACCCAAAAGTCAGTTTCATCCAGATCTTCCAATGTGTGCTGATAAAGATTCATTTCAATTATCTCTAGTACTTACGTTGCACCCATTACCACAACGTCTGAATGTCTCACATGAATGCCTCACAATATATGCATTTAATATATTTATCCTCACAACATCCCCATGTTATAGATGAGGAACAGAGGCACAAAGAGGCTAAATGACTTGCCCAAGATTACAAAGGAAGTCTGTGGTGGAGCAGGGCCTTGCACCCTGTCCTCCCAAGTCCTAGTCTACTGCTCCAACACTGAAACGTTCTTCCTCTCAGTTCCTCATTCCTGAGGTAAATGGAGCTAAAGACGACAAAGTGGCACCTCTTTCAAGGATGGATTGACTAAATTATGTATGTTAACAAGATGTTACTATAAGAAACATCTGCCATTCATAAGGACACTGCAATGATAGTTTAGCAACTGTAAACCAGTATCAGTGGTGACCCGCTGCCTGTTTTGTTATGTGGGAGTTCAGCAGAAATGGGGAAGAATAGATACATTCAAACCAGAAGCATTCAAACTTAAGCATGGTTCACTCTGTGCTCCTCTCCCATCAATGTATGTAAGCATGATTCCTCAGTTCCTACCTAGAGGTATTTCTACATCTCCAGCCACAGCAAAGACATTCTACAACTAGACCAAGGCTGCAATTTCCCAGGTTTCCAAGGACCATGATGGACTTGTGGGCAGAATACCTGCAAAATGGTAGTTCACATGTTGCTCTCCCAAAAGATGGGAAACCTTCCCTCAATGTTCAGTTTTATGCTCATGAATTATTTTTCTTTAACCAGCATCCCCTATGTGAACTGGAAAGACATGACTCTAGTTTGCCCCCCTACCCCAGTTCCAAAGTCACAGGCTGACTTATTGCCAGATGCCTTAAAAAACAGTTGTCAGTTAAAGCCTTCAGGCTGCTCTAAATCACACCTGGCTGCCCTTGGCCTCAAGTGGTCATTCTGACTGCTGAGGATTGCCTCAGTCCAGTGACATTTTGATCACAACTCTTTTTTCAGGTAAACCCCCTAAACTGGGGACCAAGAAGGGGCTGTGTGACCCCCAGGAATTGCTTTACAAAAGAGGAGCTGGTTAATCTGTCTTTGTAGTTGCTTTGCACTGCCTGAGCAGACTCAGGGGTAATGATTTTGAATGAATGCACATACTTATCTGTGAAGCCACCAGCATCAGGACCAATTACACATTAACCCAGTTGAATATTGCCTAGAACAGAGGGCCAAAAATCACCATGTCTTCAGTTGGGTATAGCTTAGAACCAGGGCCTAATCACAGCAGGACCTCAGTGAGTGCTTGTTCAGGTTATAAGGCACATATGTCATTCAAAGCACAGAGGCTATGTTTAAAACAGAAAAAAAATAAAAGAGAAAGTTAAGGCCCAGAGATGACCTATCAGTTTTCTTCAAATCCAGCTCCACCTCTTGAACCTAATCTGCGACCTCTACAGCAGCAATACTGCCCCAGTGATCTGGCATCCAAACCCAGCAAGCAACCTCAGGAGCTTCCAGACTTCAAGTCACTCACATGGACCAACTCTTCATCATCTCTTGCAGCATAGATGGCAAAGCGCCTCTCTAAAGTGGACTGCAGGTTCTCTCGATCATCAATAGAGAGTTCAGTGTTGATAGTGAAGGTTGCAAAAAACCTTGAAGAATGAAAAATTCACCTTAGTGTCCAGTTTCCTGAATGACTTCTTCATAGTTCACCCCTCCCTTAAAAAAAAAGGGGGGGGGGCGCGGATTTTCCCCAAACTAGTATTTAACAAGATAAATCACTCGAGCTTGGGTGACTACACTCATCAACCTTGATCTCTCTCACATGAGAGAGCTGGATTACAAGGGAGGTTCTTACCATTTCACTAATTTGGAGAGGTAGAGAACGTCTATACGACCTGCAGGTACTTTAGTGAAGTGGGTGGGGATGACGGAAAGGCCAATAGCCTGAAGATCTGGCTGGTTGCAGACCCTGTTCCTATGGAAAACATTTGCTAGCAAACATAGTAGGTGAACCTGGAGGAGACAGAAAATAGGTTTTAAGATTGAAACAGCCAGTGTGTTTGGCACAGTTAATGACTTTACTCCTCCATCAACAGCCAGGGATAGGGCAAATACAAAGGCTCTTCAGCTAATACAACAAGCCATATTAATTCAGGTGCAACACCATCACAGTTAACATACCAGTATGAATCTGACTCAATAGCTATATGAGGAAGGAGATGCCAAGATTCTCAAAGGAGTTGTGGCCACGTAAGCCAGAGGAGAACGTGGCCTTTTGTGACTACAATTTCTGTAGCCTCTGTTGGAACAGCATAAATTCTGTCTTTCAAATTATCAGTTCTAAGATCTTTGTTTCAATTCCCTCTCCATGACATAATTAGGGAAGTGAAATAAGGATAGCTAAAATAGGAGGAGCAGATTTTAAACTATACCTGAAATTAATGCACAATGAAATGCCAGTTAAGTTCCCTTTTTGACAGACATGTGTCCATCTGCCATCTGGAAACACTGATGAGCTTTGTTTAAACACTTCCCGCCGTTTGTTTTCTAGGACTAGGCACAAAACAGATAGAAAACCAACTTTGTGTCTTTTCCCTTTTGAAAGAACTGTCATTGCTTCACCTGAAAGCAGAAGCAATATTCATCTCCAAAGACAATTTCAAAGTCAAAAACTAGTTCTTATTTTAAATACTTTTCATTGTACTGGATTTCCCACCCTTTTCCCATAGCCAGTACAGAAACAGAAGCTGGAAGGAGATCTGCTAATAACAAAACAATTGTAAAATTATGTACATATGCCTTCCTAATTTAACTCAATGTATCTAGATACTTATCTGGCTACCTTCACTATATCTGTGTACTACACAATAATGAGTTTACTCTTGCAACACTCTAGTGAAGTAGGAAAGTCATATCCTTAGATCTAGCAATAGGGAACTGAGGCATAGAGGAAATCTGTGTCAAAACAGAAATTGAACCCAGATCTCCTCAGCCTCAGTGCTCTGAACACAAGGCCATCTTACCCTTCAGTGCTCCAGAGGAAGGTGATAAAGGCCCTGATTCTCAAAAGCTATTTAAGTACTTAACTCCCATTGATGTAAATAGGAGTTAGGTGCCTATATACCTTTGAGGATCTGGATTAAAATCCCTTTGGTGCTCATCAGTATCACCAGCCCCAAATGTGATGAATAGTTTAACTCCATAAATATGAGCAGGAATCACCCCAGTTCAGTAGCTAATCTTATACACACCACTGACATCGATTCATTCCTGAATTCCAGTAATGCATTCTCCAAGCAGCAGGGAACTCCATATGATGGTCAGAGAGAAACCTGTATGTGAATTTGATTGGAACTCTGCTTTCCTTTTAATTTCTAGGCATGTCCATAGCTCATACAGATTAGAATTGGCTCTAAATGTCATTGTGCCTTTTCAATCACATACCACAACTGTTCCGAAGTCTTCATGATCTGTACCTTCTCTGCCACATTGCTTCTGTGACCCTCACCTTATGTGTATCTTCATGAACCTCCTTGTTGAAGCGTTTCATCATTCTCCGGAGATAGGTCTCAAACTCGGCTTTCCTTTTCTCTCTGCAAAGTGTTATAAAATAAATGAATGCTGTAATGCTCTATGGACCTACCATTCCAGATTCCTGACCAAGACTCGGAATAACCAAATGTGTCAGAGAATCAATTCCAGGTTTTATACTAAGACCCTAGCATGCTTTGGGAGAATTCAGTCAATTCTATGCAACAGTTATGAGGTGCAGATGTGATTAAAAAACTGTGAGCTCTTCATACCTTACTACTGAGACTTAGTGCCTTAATTTAAAGAGCTGTCAGTGTAAGGAGGTACAGCAAACTAACAACAAAAAATACTTAGTACTTATTTAGCACTTTTTATTAACTAATTAACTAACTACTCAACCCTCCCAATACCCATGTGAATTAGGAAAGAAAAATACAGCATACAGGTAACAAGATTCTACCTGTAACTAGGATTCATAGATCTATAAGACCAGATGTAAAATCTTAGCCTCGATACCCAAACTTGTGACAGGATATAAGAGGGCTGTTCCTAACTGAATTTACAGACAGGGTACTACTATATTAAAACATCTTATGGAAATGGGAAAAGACAAAGAAGATATATACCGGGGTGGCCAACCTGTGGCTTCGGAGCCACGTGGCTCTTCAGAAGTTAATATGCGGCTCCTTGTATAGGCACTGCCTCTGGGGATGGAGCTACAGGTACCAACTTTTCTGGCTCTTTCCTGGCTCTCCTGCTCTACGCACTGGTCTGTGCTGCCTCCCCTGTATAACTGATCTTACCTTCTCTGTCTTTTCTTTGCCTGCTCTGGAGTTTCAATTTCTATCTCAACTGGTTTGCTGGGCAACACCAGTGCAGGAAGGGCAGCAGCTTCTCCTGACTTACCCAGGACAGGATCTTCGAGTTCTGGAAATGTAAAATTAAAATTAATACCCATGGAATCAATGGCTCTGGGGAGTCTCTCCTTTCTAATTCATCTGTTCAAACGTAGCCAAAGTCGGACTGGCAAAAGTCGCTGCCATTTGGTGTCTCTTCAGTAACCTTTGTTAAATATTGGATATTCTGTATCTAAGGTATTCACGGAATGCCAATTGCTTTAGTATCAAGGTATTGACTCAGTCCAGTTTCTAGAAGACAGGTCTCCCTTTCACTATACTACCATCACAATCAAGCCCCTTTATCAGAAAGTCCATAGAACAAATAATTACTTCAAAATTGGGTTGAGGAACATTGGTGGAGCAGCATAAGGGAAGCTTTGCATTGCTATGGGCCGTGCTAGGTTTGTTGTGGAGACACAGCACTTGGGTTTCAGATCTGTCTCTATGGCACCTTGCAAGTACACTACATTTAGACAGTTATTTGTAAAATAATCTTCATTAATGTTTTTGTGGACTAGGTGCTCCACATTAGGTGGGAGCTGAAAATGCAGCTCTCTCTACAGCACTGCAGCTCTATTTAAAGTAACATTTTTTGGGACTCTACCAAGTGTCCTGTGGTAGAGAGATATTATTACGTATTGTAACAATGTTAAAATTCTACCATAGCCGTCGTATTCTCAACTTCACCCTTCAGCTTTTGGAGCTCCTCTTCCCTTGGTGCCTTAGTCTCAGTGAAAGATTTAGCCTGAATGTATCAGTTCAAAAGGACTGGCAAGACTCAGGAGTGTTTTTAAGTACAGAGTTCACTTCAGTAGGCATACATTTACAGCTACAATACAATACAGTACAATTCTGGTCTTCATAGCCTGGTTTGATGGCCAGCTAAATGGTATCTGACTGAATGACTTAACTTGCCCAGTCCCCATCTCTAGAAAATCACAGTCTGATTCTTCTGTTGGACTCATTCTAAGCTTCTCTCAGCATAAGGTGATATTGCATATTTACAAATAGTTCAGGAAGTGCAACATATTGGGTAGCAGCATTGCTACACATGTTAATAGGTGTCAGGTGCATAAAATGCAGAGCTGTTCTGCTCACAGACACTGGCAGCCAAACTAGGTGGGTCTTAGTAACACCAACTAACATACATAAAAGGGTCCCTAGTGTCTTTCTGAGGCAGACTGAATGAGGGGCAGGATAGAGAGGTTCTGCAGGAAGGAATCCTACACGCAGGGGCAAATTCTGCTAGGAACCTTGTGTTATTTAAGTAAGCAGTAAAGGAAATTTCAGAAAAGGGGTATAGCTGCTCTTTTAGCCACTGTTTGTGCAAGAATAATATGAGGCTAAAATGCCCCCTGCTGGTAAGTATATTAATTTTAGTTTGGACCCATCTTTAAACACCCATGAACATTGAGATGTTCAAAATCTTGACCTGTATATTAGATTAGAATCTTTATAAATATTTATATGAGATTCATTTTAAAAAAAATCTATAGCTGTAATAGTGACTGCAGAAACTATCTGAATCCAAGAGAGAGGTTGCATCAGAATCAAATAAATCATCACCGAGAACAACAGCATATGACACTATTTAGAGCATAATAGTTGATAAGGCCACTGTAAAAGGCTGTTACCTTCCACATCCTCCCACTCATCCTCACTTCCATCATCATCATCTTCATTCATTTCTTTTTTAATAGTTGACTGTCTCTTCAAAGTCATTTCCTTCTGAGAGGGGCTTGATAAAGCGCTATAAAGTTTACAAAAAACAAAAAAAGGCTGTAAGAGTTAGTGTGTAGTTTGTTTAAAAATTGGAGGAAAATATTAAAATAATAGAAAAACAAATACAATGTAACTGTATTAAAAATAACAGCTGCAAAGCCTTAAAATATTTGACAAGCAAAGCACAAATGCAAAGAATGTATTTGTACTTGTAAAGTAAAACATCTTAGGGAGAACAGTAAACGCGGGGAAATATTCTTCCCAGGGCAGTGTGTAATGTTAGGTCCCCATCCTGTAAGGATCTTCATGGAGATGGATACCTGCACGCTCAAAAGGTCCCAGGGCAATCAATGGGGCTCTACATAGATGCAAAGATTCTGTCCCCATATAACATTTTGCAGGACCAGGGCCTTACAGAATTCATGCATTGAACTGTTAATCTTGCTGAAGCCTCATCAGTATAAGAAGAATAGGAATTAGAACTGTGTCTGTTTTGCTGTTTTAGTAAATTTTGTTCAGGTTGGCCAGTGAAACAAGATCGATCAATTTCATTTCCTGCTATTAGTCCATACAAAAGGTTTTATTGACAGTTTTTAATACAAATGTCATAGAATCAAAGAAGTGTAGGACTGGAAGGGACCTCAATAGGTCACTTAGTCCAGTCCCCTGCACAGAAGGCAGGATTATTACTTCCTCTGTTGCAATTTAAGCCCATTTCTTCTTGTCATAGGGTTACATTCCTCCTCCCTACCGTCATTTAAAAGACAGACAAACCTGAATTTTCAGCCTAAATTACTTGACAACTCTTGTATAAAATTACAATTATTTGCATTAAAACTTGGAAAAGTCTCAAATATTAGCTTTCCACCTAGAATGAATTCCAACAGCCTGATCCTGCAAACTACCATGCACCTAAATAACTATGCTCAAGTGCATATTGGAACTATGAGGTTATTAGTGTGAGTAAAGGAACTTGTGTGTACATGCAAGATCAGGCTCTAACTAAACACATTTAAAAGGGAATACAATATTGTTCCAGACTGTTAAACTGATGCTGTAGATTAACTTACCTGCACATTTCCCCTTTGTTATGATTCCCTTTGTTTTTTACAGCTATGTTATTTTCCTCCTTCACTACTGATTTTGCTCCTTTTTGCCTTGAAGATCTACCTGGTGGGCTATGACCTTCAGTGTCATGATCTCCTTTCTTCTTATTATTTCCATCAGGAACTTTTGAGAGATTCTTCTTCATATTGGGCTTTTCCTCTTCAAAATCATCTGAAATGGATCAGAGGGGAAAATACATGTCAAAGAGCAAAATCCTAGCTCCACAGGACAGAGTAATAAAACTCCCAACAAATTCTAGGGAGCCAGCACATCACTCACAGGCTGAAAGGAAAAACGAAGGCTTAAAATGAACATACTGCCTATGAGAATATTTTCATAACAAATGTGAAGTGTTTACCAAAAAGTGCATTTAAAGCAAAACCATCAGGGAAATGTAGCAGCCCAATATACACAAGATATACAATAGCTGCCCTTACCTATGATGGTGGATGAAAAACAAATATTGTACTCACCTATCGCAAAAGGCTTTTTTCCCAGACAAGTGGAATTTTGCAAGACTGATTTAAAGCACCTCTTTTCTGAAGATTCTCTCATAACAATAGCAAGACGCTTTCCGCATCACACCTGGGTGAAACAACAGTGCCCACTGTGATGGGTGCATTATGCACATATGAGATTGGACTGATGGGCACAATCCCCTCATGCAATGTGCCAAGTTTTTCTCCTTTTTTAGAATATGGCATGGTTTCACAGAATTTATTTTATTTGGTATCCAGTATATAGGAATAGTTATGTCATATCTATAAGAGGTTTCCAAAGCCACTCTCTGTAAGGAAAAAAAATGCCAGTTACCTAATCCCTTATGGGTTATCCGACGTTCCAGGGAGGCTGCTGGCGTCCAAGCGTTTCTGAAAACACTCCGTTACTCTACTCATGCATGTAGCCCCTCTGAAGTAAATGCATAAATAATAGTGCCATTTGTATGAAGTTACTTATGTGCTTAACTATTTGCAGGATCAGGCCCACAGATCAGTGTATTCTGGGTCAGTATGTTAGGGGACTTATTCCTTCACTCTCTCACTTCCCTGGTCCTTCTCACATGAACAGAGAGAAACAAAATCCGAAGTCCAAAGGTGCAAACAATTCAACGTTTACTGGGATGAACTTCCAGCAAGCATGATTCTAGTTTCCTTACTTAGTGTCCCCCTTCCCAGCTCTGACACCACAGAGCCTTGCCTATGTCCCTGTTCTTGTTCCCATCCCCTGTTCTCATTCCCCCTTTAGCAAAACATGATGCCAGTTCCCCCATCCCCAGTCCCTGTTCTCATTTCCCCCCCACACTTCCTGATTGACTGCAAACTATATAGTAAAACTTGATTAAGGTATAGCTAAGCAGAATTCATTTTACTGAAATTTAACTAACCAATCCTAACATATTGTAACGTTATTTAACCAATTATATTCCATCACCTTCATTGATTTACACCCACCAAAATCAATTATACAGCAGACAGGAACAATTACAGAACCAGACAGAAACAATGCAAATAAACATGCAGAATACAGAAGTGAGGATTTCACAACTACATCTATACAGACACAAGGGTTGTCTATTGATAAGTGAGTTCTCGCCAGACAGGATGCTATCTTCTAGGCTCTTCCCTTTCTCTGGAGGTGATAGAAATCTCAGGGCAGGATTGTATTCCTCATAGCCCAACAGCACCTTATTTCAATGTGACTAGTTTGGAATGTGAGGATGTGACCATACACTTCCCAGCTTATGGCTGCCTAACTACATCTTAGCTGACAGCCTTAGCCTGTCACAGTAAGAGAAGGCCACTCCACAGACAGTGATCTTTGATTCTTTCTTTTATCTCTATAACTAGCTAAGTGATAAGAATACACCTAAATTCTTAAAGTATAGGCCTTTGCAGACAGGCCTGAATATCTATTTCCTAACACAGTACAGCAGAGAAACACCAGTCAATGTAATTTTGAAGTAGCTGATTTTTTTCCCCAATGCTATGTTTATAATAATTTACTAGCTGAATATTCTTCTGCCTGTAGCTGTCTTTGTAATGATCCCACTTTGAAGAAAGCTTTGAAGGTCACTTTTAAGATCATTTGCATGTGAAGAGCTAGCTGCAGGATTAGGACCTACATTTTTATTTCCTAATAAGTAGAGATTATCTGTTATAAAATTACAGCTTCTGAAAGAAGCAAGAAAACTAGAGAGATCTCTGTTAACTCTGCTTATCAATTTTACTGAAACAAGCTTTCTTATTTCAAGTCAGTTCACATACGACCAAGCAATTACAAACCAGTGCAACAACTGTAAATATATATCAGAAGCAGAGTTGCCAACTCTTATGATTTTATTGCAAGTCTTGCAGTATCTGCTGTTCAAGGCACTGCAGAACTCACAACACCGGGGGGAGGATGGGAGCTAAGGTACCACCTTTGCACCCTCTTCATACTGGACTGCTATGGAAGCTAGAATGACCCCCAGCATAACATAGGCAGATAAGCAAAACTTGAAAACGTGACCTAAATGTACGATAAATAATAAATAACAACACTTCAGAAGACAAACAAGAAGACTTTATGTTTTTACAATCTTGTGATTTTTAAGCCAATACTATGCATTCTGGGGGCCTGAGTCATGGGTTTGAACATCTGGGATTGGCAATACTGCAATGGTTGGTGGGCACCCACAATGGATCCAATTCTGAGACCAGTAACACTGGTTCAAATTCAATTAAATCTTTAAAAAGCAACCTTCAGAGAAAATTTACTGAGGAGAGAGGCCTTTGTACTTTAAATATTCCATTAAAAAAAAAAAAAACAACAAAGGCCCCAATCCTGTGAACTGCTCTGACACACCACACTCCTGGGCCCACAGAGTAGCCTCCTGTCTTTAATAAGGTTTTACATAGAATGTTATTGGACCCTGGTGTCTATCAAGGCCTACACCAATTCCAAAACCATTGTTTCTTAAATGGTGAGTTTATGAGAGGCCTGATTTTTTGAGGCTCTTTGGGTATCTTCAGCTCTCACTGAACAGGAGTTACAGGTGCTGAGCACTTTGCAGGACCAAATCCAGTATGCTGGACAGAGCAGTCACAAAAAAGCAGGACACTACTCTGAAAATTTAGGGTCTCTCTCACAAGTTAATGAATGATACAGATTGCTTGGAACTCTCACCACATCATCTTCTACCCTAGTGATTCTCAGACTATTGTATTGGTGACACCTTTCACATAGCAAACCTCTGAGTGCGACACCCCCCCCCCCATAAATATATAAACAAGTGTTTTTAATTTAACACCATTATAAATGCTGGAGGCAAAGTGGAGTTTGGGGTGGAGGCTGACAGCTCGCAACCCCCCATGTAATAACCTCACGACCTCAAGTGGTCCCAACCCCCTGTTTGAGAATCCCTGTTCTACACCTACACCAGAGAGAAATAATACGCACGGAAGATGTGGTGAAGGAACAGAAGATACCATAGTATAATATTAAGTATGAGCCTGAGTGTTGGATGCACAAGAAATACAGGATCAGGCCTTAAGAGTTTATAGTGTTTCTTTCAGTTAGCCTTATCCACAAGCAGATGTACAATCAATCAAGTTCTACTATTATTTGCATTAAGAATGGTCTGAATTCCATGCTTATATTTTACACAGAGGATAATGCCCTAAAGATCTGTTGAAATGACACGCACTTACTAAAACCACCAGCAGCAATCCACCCTAGAACTTTTCATTCTTCTTAGCTGCACCTGCCAGACCAATTCATTTGATCCTGCCCTCGTTCATTGTGACAAAGGAAAGGTTTAGACATCTTGGATTCTCTACAGACAGCACTAAGAACTTCGCTCAGTTCTAGAGAGGAAACTACCTTGCTTATGTAACATCTGTACAATTTAAATGAGGCATACAAAAAAAGTTAAATCGGTCATGATCACATGATTACATATTGCATAAGGGACAACATATCAGCAGATGGAGTTAAACACTAACACTATACTATTTAGTGGCTGTGAAAAGAAATTGTGTTTTTAAAGGGGTATATCTGCTGTTTAATATTCCAAATGCTCTATTAAGCTCTAAACTGAAAACAGAGACAAAAACAATTCTAAACAAACCTTTTTTTTTTTTTTTGGTTTAAACTCCTATAAAAACCCTGTAGGAAAACTGAAGTCCCAGAATGAATGCAGCCAGAAATAAACACTAAGGGGGAAATTTGGTTTGTTCTTCACAATCTAATTAGAAATGCACTTTGGACAGCAGGCCAGAGGCTTGCAAAAACGATAACATTTAAATGAGGGGAAAGTCCAAAAAATCAAGTAAGATTTTGAATGTCCTATAGAAATATGGTACCAAAAAATCCTTCATCAGCACAGACGGATCATTTAAAAGTAATTTTTAAAGTAATTTCAAAGGCGCATGTTGGGGGAAGGGGAAATCTCGCTGACCCCCTCCAAATGAATCTCCGTCCCCCAGTCTGCAATCAGGTGCCAGGGGCTGCTTCTCTTTGATTTTATATTCTCCGTGATGCTTATGCAACTGCTTGCAACAGACGCTGGGGCAAGAAAGAGTCTATTTCTACACTCACCCTCTGATTCTCGCCTGTGAGTTTGGGGGGCCCTGGTGGCTGCTGCAGCAGGCTCTCCCTTGAACTTCTTGCTGGCAGCCTTTCGCTGCAGGGAACCTTTGCGCTTCTTGCTCATGCTGTTTCCTCTTCAAAGCTGAGTCTGTCAAGAGGCGCCACCAGAGACTGGCGGGGGGCAACGGCGGAGATGAATGCAGCCCCACTCCTTTGCAAGGCCTTTGCACGCTTGCGTACACCCTGAGGCCTCCCGTAGCTCCAGCAAAGCCCAGGGGAGGCTGGGCTTACACAGCCGGCTCCTACCACTGTTCTCTCCTCCCCTTCTGCCTGACGTCTCTTCCGTCCTGGCCGGGTGGGCTGCAGCCCGCAAGGGCGGGAGATGGCTGCACTGGTCACATCGCCTTTGTGCAGAGCTGCCTGGGGCAGGATCACGGGGCTGCCGTTGTTCTGCGCGGGGCGCTGCACAGGCCTGTCGGATGGGGCTCACTAAATGCCCCTTCTTGGCAGAGGTTGTGTCCGCTCTGCCCCAGGAACCCGTGCTCCGGGCTGGGCCAACGCCGTGTCCCCATTACGTGCCCCCCGGGACGGGAGTGACTGCGGGCAGCGGCTGGAGCGCTACGCCGGTCACACGTGCCAGTTACTTGTCTCCACTCAGCTTACAACCCCGCGGCTGCCTGGCACTAACCCGTCCCGTGCTGCCGCCACGCCCCCTGCGCCTTCCTGGGGGCAACGCTGCTGAAGCACCTGGCCCGGTGCCCGTGGGGCAGACAGGCCTTGGGCTGACCCGCGCTGGCCATTAGACAGTAATTCCAAAGGAGGCTGTGGGTACGGCCGGGCAGTGCCTCAGTTTGCCCATCTGTAACGTGGGTCTTCGCCACGCCCTTCGCGAGCCAGCGCTCACCCTACCCATCCCCCTGTGACGGGGGGGGGGGGAGGAACTGAACCAAAGCCACGCCCACTGCCCGGCCCTGCTCACACAGAAAGTCTAGGGTGAGGGGAGAGGCACGGCCACCCCTAGCTTCTCTCTCCACCGCCCCCGCCTGCCTGTGGAGCACACTGAGCGCCGGCTCCGCCCCTCCCGCCAGGCCCCGCCTCTGCCGGCCTGCCCCGACGAACGGCGCAACTGCCACTCTAGCCTCGCTTGGAGACCGCGCCACGCCTCCTCCCCTACGCAATGCGTGTCGTCACCATCCTCCGTTCCTACGCGCCGGCGGCTCCCCGGAGGGGCGGTAGATTCGCGCGAGAGGAGGCGGGGCTCGCGTTTGAAAGATGGCGGACGAAGTGGACCAGGTGAGCGACTCGCCCCTTTCTCACTGTTTGGCGGGAGCCACGTTTGGGGCCCGCCCCTTTTCCAGCTGGGGCCTTGGTGTGGGGTCGCGCGAGGCTCTCCTCCTCCTCCTCCTCCTCCGGGGGTTGGGTCCCTTCTCGTGGGGATCCCTCCCTGCAGCGGGGTCGCCCTCCCGCCTGGACGCTGCAGCTATCGGCCCCCTCTCTTACTCAGCTTCTCCTCTACTCAGACAGTGCTGGGATGGTTAATGAATGGGGCTCGCGGGGGACAACCCAGGATCTACCCCGCCCTTCCCCAAAGCCCTGTTCCGCTCTTTCCACCTCCCCTTTCTTCCTCACTCGCTCTCCCCTCGCTCTCCTCACTCACTTTCACCAAGCTGGGGCAGAGTGTTAGGGTTCAGGACAGGGTGTGGGGTGCTGGCTCTGCGGGGGTCAGGCTGGGGTAGAGGATTGGGGTGGAGGAGGGATTTTGGGTGCTGGCTCGAGAAGGGGGTTGGGGTGCTGGCTTCCACGAGACAGCACTTAACTTGGGTGGCTCCCAGTCGGGGGTACAGCGAAGCTAAGGCAGATTCTCTGCCTATCTCGGCCCCATGCCACTCCCGGAAGGGGCCAACGTGCCCCTGTGGCCCCAGAGGGGGGTATATGGCTCTGTGAGCTGCCCCTCTCTGCAAATACCACTCCTGCAGCTCCCGTTGCACATAGCTTCCTGCTCCTAGGCAGTGGGAGTTCAGGGGCAGTGCTTGCAGGTAGGAGCAGTGTGGGGAGGGAGAAGCGCCCTCCTGGTCACCACTGGTCCAGAGCGTGCCTCCACCACTCCTGAGTCCTAGCTCAGCCAGAGGGGGTTGCTCAAGAGTGGCATGAGATGCTTCCTTTTTCCTGGGTTAGTAAGCTAAAGCAGAGCAGGAAAAGGACAGTAGTCTTCAACTACATGAAGGGGGGGGGGGGGGTTCCAGAGAGGATGGAGCTAGGCTGTTCTTAGTGATGCCAGATGACAGAACAAGGAGCAATGGTATCAAATTGCAATGAGGGAGATATAGATTGGATATTAGAAAAAACTATTTCACTAGGAGAGTGATGAAGCACTGGAATGGGTTACGTAGGGAGGTAGTAGAATCTCCATCCATAGAGGTTTTTAAGGCCCGGTTTGACAAAGCCTTGGCTGGGATGATTTAGTTGGGATTGGTCATGCTTTGAGCAGGGGGTTGGAATAGATGACGTCCTGAGGTTTCTTCCATCCCTAATTTTCTATGACAGAATGGAGGCATGACATAAAAAAATTGCAGAAAGCTGCAGCCTTTGATATGAGGCAGACTGCATGTTCCTTATGGAACAGCAAATCTTTAACCTCTCACTGCTGCATTTTACATCAAAACTATTTCCTTTGTTTCAGTCTTTACTATGATCTTTGCTTTATTAAAAAAATAAAAATCTAACTTGAATTGTTCCTTGTGGCCTTAGTGCCATTTCAGTGCTGTTTTGTCTCCTGGAACCTTAATATTGTCAGTGTTATTATCAAGCTTAAGAGATGCATGGTTTAATGTTTCCTATTTTTATTGCAGTTTTTGTTGAAAGTGAAGCTGAAGGAATAATTGTGAAGGAATATAAAATACAGGTATCAGAGGGGTAGCCGTGTTAGTCTGGATCTGTAAAAGCAGCAAAGAGTCCTGTGGCACCTTATAGAATAACAGACGTTTTGGAGCATGAGCTTTCGTGGGTGAATACAAAGTGGGTATTCACCAACGAACCCTCATGTTCCAAAACATCTGTTAGTCTATAAGGTGCCACAGGACTCTTTGCTGCTTTTATAAAATAGAGGACACTTACCCCAGAGACCCCAGTCTCTTTGGGACAAGGACCACCATTTTGTTCTGTTTGAACAATGCGTAGGACAGAGGGGTCCTTGTCCGTGACTGGAGCTGCTAGGTGCTACAATAATACAAATAATAATTATCCATCAATGAGAACAGCATAGTTAGTGACAGTGTAGGTTCCTCTACATCCCCTGCCAAAGTATCTCAGACCTGACTATGTGTGCTCTACTTGAGGGCGAAAGATATATTTGGTTCCCTTTCTGTTCAGGTTTCTGGCCTGTCCATTAAGACTGCCAGTAAAGGGTACCAATTGTGATGGCAGTGTGGACGTACAGGACACCAAATGCTCATCCTATGGTAATGATTTTTGGTTGCTACTAGCTTGGGCTGGATCAAATAACTGACCTGAAGGTGGAAGGTACTTTATCCTATCCCTGAGAGGGAGAGAGACTGCTTTTGAACATAAAAGTTCAGAGGCTTTTGTGTATATTGTGAAAACTGCTTTTTATTTTTTTTTTTAGCAACAAACAACAAATACTGTCGAAGAGCCACTGGATCTGATCAGACTCAGTCTTGATGAACGAATCTATGTGAAAATGAGGAATGACCGAGAACTTCGAGGCAGATTACATGTAAGTAAAACACTGTGGCAAGATTTAACACTGGTGTACTTTTAACTATGAAATAGTAGATATAAAAGTCCAGGCAACTTATACTCATAAAGGTTGGTTGCTTTGTGGTATTCCATTCAAGTTCATTTTTAAGGTCTGTTTAAAGTATATAGAAATTTTTTTTGTGCCTTACATGTTATCTGAGCATGTCTTGGTATCTGAGCACCAATACCTGTAGAAGGTAGAAATTCTTGTCTTTTATTCTGTTATCTTAGAATGACAAGGTGCTGGATTTCCTTTCCTGCCATTACCAGTTGTCTTTACAACATGATGGTTTAGGAGAAATCTAGCTTAAACTAGTTTAGAGCAATGTTGCTTAGTGGATAGGACACAGGACTGGGTCTCAGCAGACACCCAGGTTTGTTTCTTGCCTCTGCCACTGACCTCCTGAGTGACCTTGGGCAAGTCACTTCAGCTCTCTAAGCCTCAGTTTCCTATCTGTAAAATAGGGATAATGATACCAATCTTTTTGTAAAGTACTTTGAGATCTGCCGATGAAAAGAGCTTTATAAAAGGTAGGTATTGAAACATTCTCTGAAAGTATTGGTATTTGGGCTCAAGCTGATGTCCTACAGAAGTCTATTCTGTATTCAGGCAACTTTCAGTGATAATGACTTGCCCCTTACTCTCACAAGTTGATATCTGTTTTTTTGTCAGTCAAAGCATCCCTCCTGAACACTGCAATGTGGTATAGTCCTCATCTTCAAAGTCCCAAACGGGCTATCCCAAGGATGATAACCTTGAAATGGCTTCAGGACTGGTGTGGTTCATGGCATGTTGCTGTAATGTGTTGGGAATGGTCATCTCTGATTAGTTCTTCGGAGTGCTACACTAGCTGAAATTCTTATGTGGCTTATTGGGTTGGCCCAGGTAAATCTAGTTTCAGTGTGCATATTGGAGATTAGGGATGTAAAAGATTAACACTGGTAAGCATAGTCTTACCGGTTAACTGCCTTAACCATTATCCTGGAGCAGGCTCAGCCGCACTCCCTGCCTGGAGTGGCCCAAGCAATGCTGGCCTGATGGGCCCCAGCCGCTTAAACAGTTAACTGTTTAAATGACATATTTTTAAATAATTTAAATGGTTAACTTTTTAAACAGTATTTACATCCCTACGGTGATGGTTGTGTGGATTTTTACTGTTCATAAATGACTAAATTAAAAGGGTCACATTAAGGCCTTTAGTATCAGAGAGGTAGCCATGTTAGTCTGGATCTGTAAAAGCAGCAGAGAATCCTGTGGCACCTTATAGACTAACAGACGTTTTGGTGCATGAGCTTTCGTGGGTGAATACCCACTTTGTCAGATGCATGTAGTGGAAATTTCCAGGGGCAGGTGTATATATGCTAGCAAGCAAGCTAGAGATAAGAGGGCTTAGTTCGTCAGGGAGGAAGCCTATTCTACAGCTGAGGTGTGAAAACCAAGAGAGGAGAAATGGTTCTGTAGTTGGCAGCCATTCACAGTCTTTGTTCAATCCAGAAGCTGATGGTGTCAAATTGCAGATGAACTGAAAGCTCAGCAGTTTCTCTTGAGTCTGGTCCTGAAGTTTTTTTTGCTGCAGGATGGCCACCTAAGGTCTGCTATAGTGTGACTATGGGTGGCCAGGGAGGTTGAAGTCTCTCCCAGTATCTCCGTGACACCACTGATTTCTCTGAGGAAACTACAATGAATTTGGTCACCTCCCGGAAAACACCATCCTAGCACCATGGATGTAGAGGCTCTCTAGACACAAATCTCACACACAGTGGATACAAGCTGTCAGGAACAGTATCCTGTCGATGCCACAGCACAACTGGCTGCTGAGCTCTGTGACTTATACTCCACACTATTTCTTACAAATTTGATGACAATATATATCTCCAGATCAGTGGCACGCTATGGGCACCGCTATGGCCCCACAATATGCCAATATTTTTATGGCTGACCTGGAACAACGCTTCCTCAGCTCTCGTCCACTCACGCCCTTCTCGACCTACGCATATTGATGACATCTTTATCATCTGGACCCATGGGAAGGAGATCTGGAAAAATTCCACCACGATACAACAGCTTCCACCCACCATCAACCTCAGCTCGGACCAATACATGCTACAGCACAGGAGGTCCCAGTTTCTAGAACGCACATGGTGCAATAGGAGTGATGGCATTAAATTCACCTATATGAAACCTACTGACGCAATTGCCTACTTCAATGCCTCCCTTCCATCCGGGCCAGCATACATGATCCATTCTCTAGCCAAGCACTGAGGTCAACAGCGCATCTGCTTACCCTTCAGAAGGAGGCAACTACCTTAGCAAAATCCACCAAGCATTTCTCAAAACTTCAATACCCGCACGAGGAAATAAGAACACGAATTTCAACGAGCAGAAGTGGTACCCAGAAAGACTCCTATGCAAGAACAAACTGAAGAAAGAAACCAACAGGACTCCATGGCCGGATCCATACAGCCCCAGCTAAACCCCTCCAACGCAGTCTATCAGGGATTACACACACATCCTGGACCATTGATCCCAACTTTAGCAGGCCTTGGGTGGGGCAGCCATCCTCGCCCACAGACATAACCTGCCAACACTGAAACATATTTCACCAAGTACTTGAGCACAGCCGCAGCCCATGTAGACGCACTCAGGACAGCCATATCCATGCACACAACCTCTAGATGCCACTTCTGCCACATTCTTACAGCCAGCGACACCATCACAGGACCTAACCAGATAGCACACCTAGCCCGTTCATTCACTTGCACGTCCACCAAGGTAATATATGCCATCATATGCGCAATTGCCCCTCTTGCTATGTACATCGCGCAACTGACAGTCTCTACGAAAAGAATAAATGGACCAAATCAGATATTAGGAATGCATATAAAAAGCTGTAGGAGAACACTTCAACCTCCTGGCAACTATAGCAACATTAAGGTGGCATCTGCAGCAAAAAACTTCAGGCCAGATATTCAAAGAGAAACTGCTGAGGCTTCAGTTCATCTGCAAATTTGACACCATCACTCTGGATTGGACAAGACTGTTGATGGCTTGCCAACTACAGAACCAGTTTCTCCTCTCTTGGTTTTCACACCTCAGCTGCTAGAATAGGGCCTCATCCTCCCTGACTGAACTAACCTCGTTATCTCTAGCTTGCTTGCTAGCATATATATACCTGCCCCTGGAAATTTCCACTACTTGCATCTGATGAAGTGGGTATTCACCCACGAAAGCTCATGCTCCAAAACGTCTGTTAGTCTATAAGGTGCCACAGGATTCTCTGCTTATTAAGGCCTTTGTCTATGTTGTTTTATGACATCTTGAAAGCTTGAAATCTGTTTCCTGTAGGAACTTTTATTTCATGAATACATAGGTGTTATGTCTTTGTACTGCTGAGTTCTACCTTGCTGGCTTTTTAATGGAAAAAGCTCATTGAATTTTCTAAGGAATACTTCAAATAGAATTACATATTTAAAGGTGGAAGTCAAGGGTCAACATTTTGTCTGTTGTTCATCCACCACGTCATCACTATGAAGTTCTATACACATGAAAATGATAGTTCATGAAAGAGTTTCTTCACTTAGAGATAGTGTCAAGGCAAAATAACCTGCAAATAGAGCAGATACCACACATTTGTGTCCAATCTGTGATCAGTGCACACATAAAACCCACACTAGGTTGCCAATCCTGCGGCCTTACTCTTGTAAGCTTTCATTTATTTCTGAGGGGATCTTGTCTTAGGTGAAACCTTCAAGATTAGGCCCTATATATAGGGTCTTACCAAATTCACAGCTGGGAAAAACATGTTATGGACTGTGAAATCTGGTCTCCCCTGTGAAATTTGGCTATTGTAGTGGAGACTAGATTTCACATAGGGCAGCTGATGAGTAGCAGCTGCTGGCCGGCAGTCCGGTTCTGAAGACAGCACTGCCACCAGCAGCAACACAGAAGTGAGGGTAACGAGGTACGGGGGGAGGAGGTCATCGCTTGGAGGGGGGCAAGGCCGGCCTGAAGGGTGGGCGAATGGGTGACTGCCCGGGGCACTTTGGTCATCCCTGTACACACACAGCCAGCTCAAGGCCCTTTTAACTGCTGAGCCTCGAGCTGGGTAGAGTCGGGGCTGGGGATGCCCCAGCCAGGGTCTCCTACTGTACGCTGGGCTCCAGTTGTTAGTCCTGAATGGGCTGAGAAGGAACAGGACTTTCTCTTCCCCTGCATGGGCCACTTCTGGGGCCAGGTCAGGCCCAGCTCTGGGAATCTCCCCCGGCTAAAGGAAGCTCTGCAGCTTCTGACTGGGAGCCAAGCTCTGAAGGCAGCACTGCCGAAATGAGGGTGGCATGATACAGTATTGCCACCCTTACTTCTGCACTGCTGCTGGTAGCAGCATTGTCTTCAGAACTGGGCACCCAGCCAGCAGCTGCCTTCCAGCTGCCCAGCTCCAAAAACGTAAGGGTGGCAATACTTCAACCTCCTACAATAGCCTTGCAACCCCACCCCTACAATCCCATTTTGGGTTGAGACTCCCACGGTTACAACACCTTGAAATTTCAGATTTAAATATTTGAAACCAATGAATTTATGATTTTTTTTAAATCATATTACCATGAAATTGACCAAAATGGAACATGAATTTGGTAGGGCCCTACCTACATAACTTTAGTAACCTTAAACTTGTGCTACTATAATTTGGTTAAAGTATGTGACAGCTGAAATAACTATTTGAAAGAAAATTAATGTGTAAAAGTAAAAGTTGTACTGCGTTCACTAGTGCCGGTTATATTAACACTAATGTTAAAATACTGGTATATTTAAGGTCAAAGCAATTGATTATTCATTAGTCCAAGTTGAAATACACTAAGAAAAGGTACTTTCATTTTAATCCGTTTGTATTTGAACTGCTTTGATCTACAAATATTTAAACACTTTTTTTGTTGTGTGTGGTACAGATTGTAAAGAAAATAATTTAAACTGGTCTCATTCTCACAGGCTTATGATCAGCACTTAAACATGATTTTGGGTGATGTTGAAGAGACCGTGACAACAATAGAGATTGATGAGGAAACCTATGAAGAGATTTATAAAGTAAGGGTTTAAATGTACTTATGGTTGAAAAAAGAAAAACGAAAAGTACTTTTTAAGTTAAATGTTTTATCGAGTTAAACTTAAAATTGACAGATGAAAATTAATTTTTGATAGCTAGATTTGAGCAGGACTTAATTTAAAGCAACTTCAGGCAAATTGTTATCAAAGTAAAAGCTACAGAAAACCTGCCTGCTAACTGTATTGCTCTGTGGATAAGACTCTAAGTTATATTTCCTCAAAACTTGCTTTTTATGAACTTCTGATGTCTATTTCTTTGAACATGAGTTTAAAGTTGATTACATTTCTCAGAAGCATTGTATAAATCATGCTTTCCTTTCCTTCCGCTTAGTCTACCAAGAGGAATATTCCAATGCTCTTTGTCAGAGGTGACGGCGTTGTGCTCGTAGCTCCTCCATTACGGGTTGGCTGAAACTATAAAGGATTTTCCCTGGTTGGAAAGCTGCTCGCTTTGAGTTAAGGCTCCTGTTCAGATCACACTTCTGTGCAAAACTCTGTGCATATTTTTATATGATATTGTTGGTTTGTGTTTTGGTTTTTGCACCTGCTTGGCTTGTGAATCATTGAAAATAACCGACAAAAATGATGAAAGGATGGTGTGAGACAGTTTAGGTTTTGAAGAGTAAATTTAAATGTTATAATACAGGTGTCTGTCAAATCAGTAAATTAATCTTTTCCGTTTTACAATCTTGGCAATTCCTGAGTTCTGATTTTTTTAATAAATATGGTTTATCTTTTGGATTATTGATTTGTCATCATTTTTTGGTATATAAAAAAATAACCTTTTCAACATGCATCATATTTACAAGTTACAACTTATTATGAAATTAAGTGAACTTATAGTTATTTTATGGAGTAGGTTAATACTTTTTTATGTTGCATTACATCTTTGTTTTTGCTAAATTTCAAGGGTTGCTGCTTGTAGTGACTCTTTATACAGGGCACTGTTGTATCAGGCAGACAGAGGTAACTGTTTTGTGCCTAGTCTCTTAACATGTGTCCTTGTGTACACACATAGGGTTCATGATTTCTAAAGTATAGAGTCTTCTGCTTTACACTGAGACAGCCCTAGTAACTATTATCCAAAATCAGTTTTGACAAGATTTGTTGTCTGAATATCAACCATTTGTGTTGACCCAAATGCATAAGTAGTCACCAATGTCTTGCAGTCTATTTGGAAGGTGTGATTCTGGTAGCTGGTGGGAAGCTGCTTTCTTTAGACTCTTAAACCTTGCAAGCCCCGACACATGGGAGTCATAGCATCTGTGTCTGAAATTGAGGCTTACTTTAAGCCACAATGCATAGCAGATTCTGCAAGACCGTTCATCCCCATCTGTAAAATGGGAATCCTGGTACCAACCAAATTTGTAAAGCGCTTTGAGATCTACTGTTGAAAAGTTTCAGAACAGCTTCCGTGTTAGTCTGTATCCGCAAAAAGAACAGGAGTACTTGTGGCACTTTAGAGACTAACAAATTTATTTCAGCATGAGCTTTCGTGAGCTACAGCTCACTTCTTTGGATGCATAGAATGGAACACACAGACAGGAGATATTTATACATACAGAGAACATGAAATAAATTTGTTAGTCTCTAAGGTGCCACAAGTACTCCTGTTCTTTTTACTGTTGAAAAGGACTGCCTGAAAGCTCGGTATCTATGCAATTTATAATGAGTTATAAAATGCCAGCCATCTGATTGGGTATATTTCCCATTTCAATAAATTTCTCTGGACTAGATTGAGGATGCTGGTTCTGTACTATGCCTGTTTCTGAAATAGTGCACGTTTAGCATTTTAGTTTATAATAAATGCCAGCACAAGCTGCTGTCCTGAATAGCTTTCTCCTAGAAGAGAAAAAACCCCTCTTGATCTACAGTACTGCTAGTTTGTGTGGCCATAGTAGTAAGAGTGCCAGATGTGTTAGACTCTACTTCTGGATTTGTATTCTAAAAAGAGAAAATGCTGCCTTTTATGCCAAGAATGATCAAGAACCTCCACATTGCATTTGGTCTGTATGGTTTTGCTCCCCATATTTCAAGAAAACCTGGGTAGAAAGCCAGTCATGGCAGTGGTCTTCAACCTTTTCGTCTGGCAGGCTCCAGACGAAGGACCGTGGTGGTGGTCAAGCATCCGTCAAAATGCCACCGAATTTCGGCGGCGATGCCTCTCGATGTTGCTTGTCAGCGGCAAGCAGCGTCATCGAGAGGCATCGCAGCCAAAATTGGGGACCTCTGAGTCATGGTTTCAGTGGAATACCTCAACTTAACTTTTCTGTATGTTTCATAATATGAGGAGCTCTAGTATGATTTTCGTACGTTTACAGTGAGAGATGTATCTTCAACTATGTGAAATGGAAACAATTGCTGAAACAAAGTTCAAATTACTGCAGGTAACTACAGTGTATTAATTATCCCATTTAAAAAAGCCTTCTGTTGAAAGCAGTAGAACTTTTAGAATGTGATGTAAAAAACATGCTAGGTAAGCAAATTGTTCCAGTCATCTCCACATGTAAAAATAGTTAATCCAAGAATAATGCTTTTGTGTTTAGGCACCTCATGTAGTCTTATATGCTCTCTTCTACTGAAGGGAAAGAGAGCAGAACAAGGTTGGTGGAGCAGGGAACCAGTGACTTCGTAGCAAGCTTCCCTCTCAATTTTGTGTTTGATTATTGCCTTGGAAGCTCTGCTGCTCTGTCAACTCTGTTGTGAGGTAAGGAGAGCAGCTGCAGTACATGACCTACATTCATATCCACGCACGAGTTAATGCTGTTCAAGTTGCACTGACTCTCATTCGCTACCTATATCGCCTTTGATGAGATGTAGGGCGCCAGTGGCACCAGAGTTCCTTCGGATGCTCTGCTCCTACATGCAGTTGTGGAGAGCTCCTCTTATGAAAGAGGCTGCAGCTTCCTTCTACTACTGATCCACAGTGGAGGTAATATGCCCCATCCACTTTGGTTTTCAAACCTTTCCTGCCTTGAGAAACTCATTTCAAGGAAACAGATAAACCTCATTCAGCACAGCAGACTAGAAAATGCCCATAACATGTAAACATTTAACCTTCCTCACATAATAGCTTCTTCTGGTGCAGTGCAACTCTGCCCTATTTCTGTCTGCTGCTGGTATTTAATGTGGTGTTTCAAAACAGGTGCAGCACTTCCTGTCAATTGACCCCAAAAAGCCTTTACTCCATAGGTGAGGTGTGGGATGGGTATTAGGTTTACAGCTACTTCTTCCCTCATGGCTATCTCTGCCTGTGATTTTTCTGTGTAGATTAATTTGAAGCTGATCTTTGAATTTTAACTCATTCAAAACACTAGATGGTGCACTGTTTCCTCAGGTTTAAGCTTGGTTCACCTTGCCTGATTTTATCAGTGATGTGTGTTTGAGCTGTACCTATACTCCTCAGATTAGTCATGTGTTTTTAATTTAAAACTGCCACCAAATGTGATCCTAATTTACTTATGCTGAGCAGCAGAGTTAGACATTCAAATATGTCTTGATATTTACATAGGCACAAATGACTTCAGGGGCAGAGTCAGTATAAAATGGCTTAGTACATTGCCTATGAATGCAGGGCACTAGTTTGACTTCTATATTTGGGGGGGCAGCTCCAGTCAGCCAATGGGACACATGGGGGGCAAATTCTATGGCTGCCCAAGGTTTGGAGTTCAGGATGAGGGGCAAGGTCCCTTCCCACTCCCTCTCTCTCTCCCTCCCATGCCTGCATTATGTCTGATTCAAACTCCCACATCCTAGCTGGCTGCTTTGCTAATAGCACAGGTGAAACAACACCACTTAAAAAAAAAATTGTGGTTAACCGCTCAGCTGCTGCTGAACACTCCTTGAAGAACAGCAGCACAGAAAGCATGCATGTGCCAGTTGTGCCTATCACCACCATTGACTTCAGTATTCTGTAGAGAATCAGCCTTGATGTGATTAAAGCTCAGCATTAGAAACAGGTCAAGCTCTGAACGTACATATATCCAGTTCTGTTTAAAACATGACAAACACTTGTTATTTCCAGTTACAGTCACCATATTATTCTTTATTTTCTTTCTGAGCCAATGAAAGTCACTTGGATCAAATCTGGCTAATTGAAGGAGGAAGGACCAGCATTAAATATTCAGTTTGTAACTCTTACCTACAGACAGATTGTATAGGCTATGTTTTGGTTCATGGAGTTTCTCATTCTGTATCTAAGGTAGGCTCTGTTTCTACACCATGGTGTCAGAAATATAATTAAGGTGGGGAGGGGCAATGGGTAGGGTAACTGCATGGTAGTTTGGGTGAGCTAAGCCTGTTACCTCATTATCATGGCGTGATTGCTACTCCCTGCAAAGGAGAAATTTGGCTTGAATAGTAAGGGTATATACTACAGGTGGGTTAATGTGCTGCAATCGCAGAGCTATGCAGGGGCTCAGGCATGGAATAGCAAAGGAGAAATGTGCATGTCATCTACAACAGGGAAGTTTGCAAAGCACTTGGCTACACAATGCTGTGCTCCAATTTTCTAAAGAGGGTGTTCCTTTTATATACTAAACAAAAAGAATGGGAAAAGCAAATAAAAAGTTCAAATGAAAAAAGATAATATATAATTGAAATTTTTATGGGGGAGGAAGTGGGGAAACAGATGAGAGTGAAAGGAAGGGACTAGATGATGTGGCCTGGAGAGGAAAATAAAGCATTGAAGGGAAGAGGTGCAGTTAACTGCTTCTGAGGTAAATTTTGCATTACTACCTAAATATATTTGAATGAGAGAAGGACTCACTTCCAAACTTTGGAACAGAACCACCTGGCCTTTTGGGAAAACGACTAACTGCCTCTGGGGGCAGAATAAGTTATTTCAGAAAATTCTGCCTAATCCTGTGAAAAGATTTGGTGGTAATCACTTATTCATATAAGCACTTTCTTCCGGGCAAAATTCTCTTCTATTATCCACAGGACTTACCTTGACTGCACCATGCATAGAGGATAATAGGATAGTGGAATCTAAGCCTGCTGTGTGAATCAGAAGGGGGAATTTAACCCTTAGTGCATATAATGCTTTATAGCAGGGATGGGCAACTAGGGGCCATATCTAGCCCCTCAGATCTTTGGATCCAGCCCATGGGATTGCCCCCCACAGTGCTGGGCCAGAGCCCGAAACCCTCCTGCACCCTGCCCCTCAACTTCCTGCCCTAAGCCCCCTGCCTGCACCTCACACCCTTCCTGAACCCCAACTCCCTGCCCTGAGCCCTCTGCCGTATCCTGCACCTCTTCTGCAACCCAACCCCCTGCCCTGAGCCCCCTCATACACTCCGCACACTTCCTCTGCCCCAATCTCTTGCCCTGAGCCCCTTCCTGCACACCACACCCCGTCCCGCACCCCAACCCCCTGCCTTGCATACAATTTCCCCACCCAGATGTGGCCCTTGGCCCAAAAAGTTTGCCCACCCCTGCTTTATAGTCACATAATACGCATTTGTATTGCAATTACTAAAATAGTTTAAACTTTGAAAAGAAAGCATTAACTTTATTGGACCCCAAATTATAGTTTATTTCTGGAGATATTTGAAATATTTTGCAGTGGGCAAGATCCTCAGCTGCAGTAAATTGACGTAGCACCACTGACTTCAATGAAGCTTTATCTGACCCTTGCAAGCTAAGAGTCTGGCCCTATAACTTTTATGTAGATATGCTGTTGTATAGTTTAGATTGTGAACTCTTTGGGGGCACAGAGCTTGTCTTTGTCTAATACCTGATACAGCCGTAATGCTATATAAATTATAATTCTGCATCTCTGGTTTCTTAAAATTTAAAACTAATTTTTCATTATTATTATACTTTATTCATCTAACACCTTAGCAACAGAGTGCTTTAGAAGCATAACTTCCTCCAGTCATAGCCAGTTGAATCATGTAATCCAACCCCCTGCCAATACTTTACAATATATTCTCTAATAATTGCCTAGTCCACTTTTTAAATGTCTCAACCAATGGGGCTTCCGCCACTTCCTTGGGGATATTTTTTATGGACTGACTGTAATCACAGACTTAGCCAGTGGCACCATATGGCTCCTCATTTAAAGGTACTCCATGGCAGCCCTGGCTTGTCCTGGGCTCCCAGTACCAGGCCATTTCTCTCCAGCTGCTGCATGGAAGGGGTCGGGGGAGGTGTTCTCTTGGGGGAGGATCTCTAATTTGGGATTGGGAGGTGCAAAATCTTATTAGCTGTCAAGGGTGCAAAAGCATTAAGGGATTTTTTATCATTCACTATCTAACAAACCTCACAACTGAGACACTTTCCTTGCTATTTTAAATTTTTCTTTGCTCTAATTTCATTTTATGATCTTCTTTGGGCAACACAATCACCACAAATTCCACACAAATCATTACTCCAAATGTGTTTGTGAGTGCATCGCTCAACACCAAACACCACAAAATGCGTGTCTAAAATTTTGTAACGAGTCACTTAATGGCTTCTCCAATGCACTCTATGTAAATCACAGAGAACCTTGATTAAAAACAATTTTTTGTTGTTGAAACTGAGTCTCCTTTATAAACTTTCTTAATTCAAAAGGCTTACAATTCTGAGCATCAGCCTAGCTGTAGCTGTGTATCTAGATCTTCCTCCAGACCTTTCAAATTATGATTGTAGGGAAAAAACTTGAACCAGGGAAAAGGTGCATTAATTCTTGAGCTGCTGTTTAAATTATCTCTGCATCAGATGACTCTGACTTTGTCATGTTCATCCTTAACAATTAATTTCTATAATTATGTTTCTTTTTAACATCGTAGAAGTGACAGTTTGTTTTTCTTTTCTTTACATAGTAGTGACACAGATTAGGCACAATTAAAGGAACATCATTTAATTTTTTTTGCCTCTGATAATTGCTGTGGCTTCCATCCCAGGCTGTGGATCTTGCAGTCAGAAAGTCTGTGAAATGATTTGCTATGTTCTAGATCATCCAGTTCCGAGACTTTAAAATAAAATTGCTACCTCTCCCAGGTGTATAGATGTTGCGTGCTTCTGATAAGCAGAATTCTGGAGAAGAACTGAGGTGTTAACAATAAGCATGGAAGCTAATCTGATTTGTCTTAAATTGGATATGTTTATGACACATTCCTCCAAGCTAAATTTTAGTTGCCTGCTTAATTGAGGCAAGAGAGAAAGTTCCAGTGCAAACCAACAGAAGATACTATATTAAAATTAAACATAGTTCTATAAAAGGTCCCTATGATGTACTGGTTAGAGCAGCCGTAGATCGGGGTGGGCAAACTATTTGGACTGAGGGCCACTTCTGGATGGGGAAATTGTATGCAGGGCTGGGGCAGGGGGTTGGTGTGTGGGAGAGGGTGCAGTGTGCAGGGAGGGGCTCAGAGCAAGGGATTGGGGCAGAGGAGGGGTGCGGGGTTTATGAGGGGGCTCAGGGAGGGGGTTGGGGTGTAGAAGGGATGTGGAGTGCAGGAGGAGTGCGGACTACAGGCGGGGGCTCAGGTCAGGAGTTGGGATGCAGGGTGTGGCAGGGGGTTGGGGTTCAGGAGGTGTGGGAGGGGGCTCAGGGCAGGGAGTTGGGAGGCGGAGTGCAGGTTGGGTTCGAGCTCTGGCCCGGCATTGCTTACCTAAAGCGGCTCTGGGGTGGCAGCGGCGCCCATGGGCCAGGGCAGGCTCCCTGAATGCTTGCCCTGGCCCTGGCCCCGCGCTGCTCCAGGAAGCTCTGGGGGCAGGGGTACAGGGCTCTGCATGTGCTGCCCTTGCTGTGCCTCCAGGTACCTCCCCCAAAGCTCCCATTGGCTGTGGTTCCCCATTCCCGGCCAATGGGAGCTGCAGGGGGGGTGCTTGGAGGCAAGAGCAATGCACGGAGCCCTCTTCCCCCCCCTGGCCCAGAGGCCGCAGGGACATGCTGCTTGCCGATTCTAAGAGCGGCACGGGGCAATCCCACAGGCCAGATCCAAAGCCCTGAGGGACCAAATGCGGCCCGCAGGTTGTAGTTTGCCCACCCCTGCCGTAGATGATCACTATTGCCCGTTGCTGGTGTAATTCAAACCTGCTCAAGTGTTATGTTGCTTTCTAATGGCTGCTCTACATGTATGCTAAATGACGTAATACTGGTAAATGGAGGTTCTTATGGTCAAATGGTAAGGTTTGTGGCAATTGCTTGTCTTGGCTTCAATCCCCAAACCACAACTGTAATTTTAAATGAAAACCGTTGTGGTTGCAGCCCACAGATTTGACATCCTTTAGGCGTGAGTGCTTCAGTCACTCTTTAATCCAAGAGCCAACTACCATGTCTGTCTTTTCTTTCATGTGTGATAACGTGGGTGAGGTAATATTTTTATTGGATCAACTTCTGCTGGTGGAGAGAGAGACAAACTTTTGAGCTTACAAATTTCAAGGGACCATTCAAGGTGAAGTAGTCGCAAATGCCTCTCCAGTCATAGGGGGAAATGGGGGGCGGGGTGGGAGTTTGGAGGGCAGGGGTAAGTGGATTATAGATTGTTGTAATAAGCCATAAATCCTGTGTCTTCATTCAGTCCATGATTTTTAGTATCCAGTGTAGCAAGGCACTTCCTCTGGCTCAACGAGCTCAGTGTTTCCCTCTCTGGCAGTGAGGTCTTGGGGTAAATTGGTCTCCACTCTGGACAGTGTTTACTCTCCCACTTGGCAGTTTATTTCCCAATATTCTCCAGAGAAGCTTAGGATGGGCTTGAGGGAATGCCCCTCTGCCAAAAAAAAACCCAAAAACCACCAATAAAAAACCAAAACAAACAAAACAAAACAAAAGGAAACCATTTCCAACTGAAGGCAAGGGAAAATACCTTTCCCTCCCCTAACTGAGGGTGAGTGGCCTTGCTATTGGCCCTGGGGTGCCAGCCCTTCCCCTAGACAGTCAGTCTGTTTTGTAGCTTCCCCAGTAGGGAAGAGAGCAGCTTCCACTCTGGAGTAGCCTTTCTTCCGTCTTGCTACTAGCCCTGCAGCAGCTTGTCTTGCTATCCCCCTCGCTCACCTGAGGAAGAGTTTTTAAAAGGTCTTAGACAGCCCTTAATTGGACTCAGGAGTCCTGAATTGGCCTGAGGTAATCCCTTCTCAACTTATAGGGGAAAGGGCCTTTATCATTCTGGGGCTAATATATATGCTTTCTACCACCCTCTTATAGCTGTCCAGCCTGACTTTGTCACACTAGCATCTAGCCAAGTTATGAATTTAAGCTTCCAAGCCCATCTTTTGAAGGTATTGTGTAGGATGAGAATGAGAGCTCAGAGAGTGATTGCTGTATGAAAAGCATGCACCCACAGGTGATATGGTGGTTATGTCTTTTATAATTTTTCTGTGTGAGTTCATTCGAGAGCATAGTGATTGTCTTGTTTCACCCGCATAGTTGTTCTCCTTCTGCAGCTGGTGAAACCACAGCACAAAGAGATGAAGTAACTTGCCATAGGTCCGAGTCAATGTAGAAAGCAAAGATCTGCTGATTCCTGATCCAGTGCCTTATCCACTGGCCCATGCTGATGTGTCCTTTAGTATAATGCAGCATCTTGTAATCTCTAATTTCTATTTGAAAAGGAGGCAATTCCTTCACCTTATTCAATACTAGTGATTCTCTTGTCTAATTAACACGGAAGAGCTTTTAAGAAAGTAAACAAAAACATTGAACTAATCTCTCTGGCTCCTTCTGTTGTAGCCAAAGGCTATAAGAGTGTTGTCAGCTGCAGCATACTCTGTGTTGCAATGGATGTAGTCATTCATTTGTGCTTCTCACTCTTCTGACTCATAAGCAGCCAAGGAGGGAGAGCAATCATAAGCATCAGTAAGCACTTGACAAACATCTGCATATTGATCAAGTTTCTATGGACACTGCATTGATTTCAAAGTGATGTCTGATGGAGTGGGAATCATGGGCAGCCTAGATCTATCACATTAAGCAAATCTCTGAAGCTCTATTTAAACTATATAGGTAAGATACAGCTGCTTTCTCAATCTGAACATAATATTTACGCACTGAAATGCAATGCATGAGGCTGGTCTGACGTTCATGGGGCCCCAAGCAAAAGCAAGGCTTCAATCTGCTGTAGTGTGGAAGGGAAGGAATTATGTAACAAGTTGCCTTCTCTGATCCTGTTGCTAAAGAAGAGATCAGCCAGTAAATTGCCTCCCCAGTCGCTTTCTGATACTGAAAGAGAAGATGAGGGAGTGAGAAGTGTCAACTTTCTTTTAGCTGCTCCAAAGGGAGATGTGACCTGCCCCAGAGTTGCAGAACATGCATTGAACCAGCTCTCAGATTGCTTGGCTTGTGCTTAAAGTAGCCCTTCCCTGTGGCAGCAGCCATCATAGCTCGTTAACACTTCAGCCTTTTAACACTTTTTTTTTCTGGTTATAGTTAATGATGGGTGCAGGGCCGGCTTTAGGCCTATTCCACCAATTCCCCCAAATCAGGCCCCACACCTAAGAGGGGCCAGTGAGAATCCCTTCTCTGGCAGGAGGTGCCTTTTTAATTTTTACTCCCCTGGCGGCGCTCCGGGTCTTTGGCGGCACTTTGATGGCGAGTACTTCACTCGCTCCGGGTCTTCGGCGGCGGGTCCTTCAGTGACGCCGAAGATCTGGAGTGAGTGAAGGACCCGCTGCCGAAGTGCCGCTGAAGACTCGGAGCACCGCCCAGTGAGCACAAGCCCCAAGTGTTGGGGTTCTTTTGTTTGTTTATTTGTTTTTTAGTCATGCCTGCTGGGACCCCGTCGAAACTGTTCAAATTGGACCCCACACTTCCTAAAGCCGACCCTGGATGGGTGAACCTCTGAAGCCGTGGCATTTCAGTTCCAAAGAATATCCAGATTTTTGGAAGCCTCTCTCAGCCTCCAGCTTGGAAATCTGGCTCCCTTGCAAGAGCCATTGATACTACACAGAGAGATTTCTTGCTGCTTCTGTTCTTGTTAGAGATAAGGCCAACCCTCCCTCCCACTCACACACCTACCTGCATTTTGGGGAAATTTGAAATCAAACCAAATTTTGCCACTTGAAACCACAATACTGAGGGTACATGATTTAAAAAAAATGCAGAAATCACCAAATGTGTTTGAGCTTTAAAAATAAATTGTTCAAATTAAGTGTGGGGTGAAGGTTCAGGTACGGTATTTTTATTTATTTCATCCAAACCTACTCACCCATCTCTAGTTGCAACAGAAATGTGAAAATCTTGCAGCAAGATATTACAAACAGAGCATGAAAATTTATGATGTAAATGGCCAATTTGCCTTGAGCACTTTTTCTCCTCCATAAGGCCTTGTTGCATAACTGTTCCCTTCAGTGTGGCTTTTGTGTTTATGAGCTGGATATTTGTGAGGAATTAATCAGAATATTTTCCACTTTAAGAGACCAACAGGCCCTTGGACATTTTGATAGGTTTGAGTTTGAGGCAATAGCAGGCAGAGTAGCAGGGGCTGGTCTCCATTGGGTCATTAGCCTAAGGGCTTGGCTACACTGGAGAGTTGCAACGCTGCAACTTACTCACCGTCCACACTTGCAAGGCACATACAGTGCTGCATCTCCCTGGCTGCAGCGCTGGTTATACTCCTGCTCTGCCTCGAGTATAAGGATTGCAGCGCTGGTGATGCAGCACTGCTCCGCAAGTGTGGCCACCAAAAGCACTGTAACCGGCCTCCAAGGTATTCAGAGGTATCCCAGAATGCCTGTTCAGCCACTCTTCCAGTTTGTTGTGAACTCCGGGCTCCCGGAGCTGCTTATCTAAAAAACAAACACAGTTCATTTGCTCCAGCAGAGGCAGGCAAGGGAATTTCTTTGGAATGTTCACAGTTTGCTTGAGGAGAGAAGCAACATGGCGGGGGGTGGGGGGGGAGTCCATTTTGGAGCAGCTGCTTATCTGGTCTGAAGGCTATTTAGGAGTGCATAATTTGCATTTAGTGAATAAGAGGGGGTGGAGGAAGGGGTCAAAACTTTTTAAATGATTGAAGCTTGGTGCTGTGTATCTTCCAGTCCTTAGAACTTGCAAGGCTGGGAGCCGACACAGCGTCAGCTCCAAAAATCCACTCTCTCTGTCTCCCCCACGCTCCCTGTCACACTCCACCCCGTCCCTCTCTTTTGAAAAGCACGTTGCAGCCACTTGAACGCTGGGATAGCTGCCCATAATGCACCACTCCCAACAGCGCTGCAAATGCTGCAAATGTGGCCACACTGCAGCGCTGGTAGCTGTCAGTGTAGCCACACTGCAGCACTTTCCCTACACAGCTGTACGAAGACAGCTGTAACTCCCAGCGCTGCACACCTGCAAGTGTAGCCAAGCCCTAAGTTTCCTGCAAATAAAGTTGTGGTTTTTTTGCGAGTTTGCATAAGAATGGGGTATACTCTATGTTTTGCTACACTGCAAGCCTGATGCTATCTGGCTTAGGGCAAGGGGCAGCAAGATTGTCTCACCTCTTGCTTTGGTATTAGATCATCCTACGGATAGAGACAATTCCTGACCATCACCTTGTACTTTGGAGGGGTTTCTTCTCAGTTTTACATTGCGCAGAAGAATGTTAGAGTAGAGTAGCAGCCAGTTTACAGAGATGACGAGTCCTCATGTGAATAATAATACTAAGGAATTAAGCACACTTCATCTGTAAGCATGAAAGCATTTTACAAAGGTAAGCCTCATTATCTCAGTTTTTATAGATGGTGTAAATGAAGCACAGAGATTAAAGGACTTGCCCAAAATCACATAGTGAGTCAGTGGCAGAGCTGGGAGTAGAACCCAGATCCAGTGTCCATAATTGGCACCACACTGCCTTCCTCAAGAGGAGTCCCACTGAGTTTTACATGTAAGGGCTGCATTATCAGGTCCTGTATGATTCATTGTGGGATTTAAAGGACCTGGAGCTACACTCCTTACAAATTACGGAAGCCATGATTTTGTATTAGAGCTTCAGTTGTCACCCAGATACCATGGTACTGGGTCCAAGGTTGTTCAAGAGCTCGCCCTGCCTATTTTGCAGATCTCTTGTAAGGTAACTGGTCTGTTTTGGAATCAGAACTCTGAACCTCAATTTTCAAGTGTTAATTTGTCTATCAAAAGTCTGTTAGTGGTGAAACTTGTCATGCAAATGAAACAGCAGAAAATTCTGCTTCCAGCTACATCTGTCTGGATTGTGCTGGGCAACCCTTTCTCCTCCACTTCTATACATCATCTCTAACTAGCCCCATGCAAAAGAGAGATAGGAAGAATGGTAAGAGATCCTCAATATGGCTGCATCAAGAGCTCTTTACAGACCTGAAAATAAAAAAAATAATAAAGTGGAAACAATGACAATTGCTAAGAATGGGTATAAATGAATAGCACAAGCAGGTAAGGACAAAATCAGATAGGCTAAAGGCAAAAAAAGACTTACAACTAGCAAGGAAAAGAATAGGTTCTATAAATACATTATGAGTAAGAGAATAATGGGGGAAAGTGTAGGTCCCTTACTTAACAAGGGAAAGGTTGCTAATTACAGATCACATAGAAGATACTGAAGTGAAGTGCTCAACTTTGCTAAAAAAAATTAATGAATTAATGATGACCCTATGCTTAGCACAATTAATATTAACAAGGGAGAAGAATCTCACCTCAAAACAAGGAAAGAACAAATGAAAGAATACTTCGATAAGTTAGACGTTCTTAAGTTGGCAAGGCCTGATGAAATTCACCCTAGAGTATACATAAATTAACGGAAGCACTCTGAGCCGTTAGCAATTATTTTTGATAATTCATGAAAGACAGACATGGTCCTAAACAGGGTCATCGAAAAGGGGAGAAAGAGCACCTTGGGAGTTACAGATCACTCAGCTGAAGTTGGAAAGATACTGGAACAAATTATTAAACAATCAGTTGTTCAAACATGGAAGATAAGTAATAGCTAACATGGATTTGTCAATAACCAGTCATGCCAAACTAATACAATTTCCTTCTTTTACAGAGTAACCACAATAGTGGATGGAGGAAGCAGTAGATGTGATACAACTGAACTTTATTAAGGCTTTTTCAAACATAGGCAAAACATTCAGCATGGAAAACTGCAACCTGAATGGTTATAATTTGGTAAAGTTATAAGCTATTGAAAATAATTTATAATGGAAAGTGTTAGCCACTTTGAAAGCTATTTACATGGCAGTCATGTCATGGAGTGCATTGTGCTAGGCACTGTATGAAACGAACAAAAGCTTACAATTTAAGTAGAGGACAAGACAAGAGACGGCTATAGACTGGAGATCAAGGAAACAGTATTGGTCAGCATGGTAAGCACTAGTCTCAGCATACTAGTAGCCTCGCCATTTTTTGTAGGCATCACAGAAAACGAGAGTTTTAAGGAGGATAACGAGGTCATTATCCTGATGTTTACAGTAAGCTCCTCCCAACCACAAGGAGCACACATGACATTCTCCTAAGCAAACTAGGGAAATATGGGTCTAGATGAAATTACTATGAGGTGGGTGTGCAACTGCTTGAAAGATCATACTCAAAAAGTATTTACCAATGGGTCACTGTCAAGCTGAGAGGACATATCAGGTGGGGACCTGCTGGGATTTGTCTTGGGTCTGGTACTGTTCAATATTTTCATTAACGATGTGGTTGATGGAGAGGAGAGTATGCTTATAAAATTTGTGGATCACACTAGGCTGGGAGGGGTTGCAAGCACTTTAGGGGACAAGATTAGAATGCAAGATGATCTGGATAAACTGGAGAATGGGTACAAAATCAATATGATAAAATTCAATAAAGACAAGTGCCAAATGCTACATGTAGAAAGGAAAATTAAAATGCACAAATACAAAATGGTGACTAGCTAGGCAGCAGTACTGCAGAAAAGGATCTGGGGGTTGTAGTGGATCACAGATAGAATGTCAACTGTGCAATGCTGCTCAGAAAAAGGCAAGTGTCATTCTGTTATGTATTAGCAGAAGTGTTGTATGTAAGATATGGAAGGTAATTTTCCACTCTACTTGGCACTGGTGGCCTCAGCTGGAGTACTGTGTTCAGTTTTAGGCACTAAACTTTAAGAAATGAAGCAATTGGAAAGAGACCAGGGAAAGGCACTAAAAATGACAGGAGGTTTAGACAACATGACCTATGAAGAAAGGTTGAAAGAACTTGGCATGTTTAGTCTAAATAAGAGATGGCTGAGGTGGGACATAAGTCTTCAAATATTTAAAGGGTTGGTATAAGGAGGGTGGTGATCAATTGTCGCTATGTCCACTGAGGGTAGGACAAGAAGAATCAACTTAGTTTGCAGCAAAGGAGATTTAAATTTGATATTAGGAAAAACTTTCTAAATACAAAGATAGGCTTGGTAGGATTCGATTTGTACCGTTAATCATCTTTAAACATCAGTTTCACACACACAAATAGATGAATCAATGAAAAAAAATCCATCAGTAGTAATCAAACAGGGTCTCTGCTTCCCTAGAGAGAACAGCCTCCCCTGTACCTAGCAGCTGCAGGGATATGGTAAACTGGACCCCTCAGCTGCACAGGGAGCCCCCTGCAAACCCCACTTTCACTGGCCCCACAGCTGCACCAGGATCCCCCTTTAGCTCCTCCTGTGAAACCATGAATATTTAAATTGATTTAAAAATAAAAATAAATATTGATATCTGTTGAAATTACAAAAAAAAAAAAAAAATCAAATCCTGCCAAGCCTAAGTATAGTTAAGCACTGGAACAGGTGACCTAAGGAGATTTGTAATCCCTGTCATGTGAGGTTTTTAATAGAAGTTTAGACAAACACCTGTCAGGGATAGTCTGGATATACTTGGTCCTACCTCAGCACAGAGGGATGGACTGGATGCATCCTCGGGTCCCTTCCAGCCCTGCATTTCTATGATTCTATGATAGTGGTGAAAAACACTTCTGCACAGGAATTGTCTAACTGCTTATCCCTTTTGACATAATGTCAGATATTTTCTATACAGATAGGTCAAAACTGAAAATCTGAACCACCTCCAAACACTAAGGAAATTTACATCTAGATCCAAATTTTGCGGGCGGGGGGGGGAGGAGTCATTTCTAGTATCCTCCAAGCTACCTCTGAAGTAATATTTAATTTACAGTACCAGATGAAATTTTCTGATCTCTAGTAATCTCGTGGCTATATCTGTTTACATACCTTTACGGTAGGGCTGATACTTTAGATTCCATAACAACCCAAATAAAGCTGAATAAATCTGCATTTGTATTTATGTTTGTAATTTTCATGGGCATTTTAATGCCTCAAGGAACCAGTTATAAGTACCCAATAACACACAATTTTTTTCTTCCCACATTACTTCCACCATCCAGGTACTAAAATACTGTAAGACTACAACTCACATTTTTTTAATCCCATACATTTGCAGAGAAATTACGATATGCAATATTTAGACCCAGGACCGGCGCTAGGGTTTCTGGCGCCCTAGGCGCCGGGACATTTCACCGCCCCGTGCGTGGGTCTCGCGGCTCCGGTGGACCTGCTGCAGGCATGCCTGCGGCAGGTCCAGCCGGAGCCGCGACCCCTGACCCGAGGGGAGGGAAGCCGTGGGTGCCGGGCGCGGCGGCAGCTCCCTGACCCGGGGAGGGAGGCGCCCCTGGGCCGCGGCGGCGGCTCCCTGACCCCGGGGGCGGGGGGCCCCTGGGTCGTCGGGTCGCGCGCGGCTCCCTGATGCGGGGGGCGCCCTGGGCTGCCGGATTGTGGCGGCGGCGCACTGACCCGGGGGACACCTTGGGCTGCTGGCTGCAGGCAGCTGCTGCTGCCGCCGGCAGCTCAGCCCCTCGAGCAGCAGCAGCTGCAACCATTTGTGGCGCCCCCAAATCTTGGCACCCTAGGCAACCGCCTAGTTGGCCTAAATGGTTGCACCAGCCCTGTTTAGACCCTACAAAATTACAATCTTTTATCCATTCCTTTTGGTTCTACAGTGGCAATAAACTCGCAAATGCTATTTGAACATCTGTACCAATATCATGGATGAAGCTGGTGCACCAACAAAGAGGTTCTGGCATGCTAAGGCTTTATAAATATGCAGCACATAAGAAGAATCAGTGGACTGAAGGGTGAAAATGTATACTACAGGGTGGCAAATTTAGTGCAACTAAGAGGCCTGTGAGAAACTTACTAGCTATCTCTGGTTCACACCTAGGGATCAGTCCTGCTCCCACTGAAATCAATGGCAATACTTGGTTGTCTAAGTGCAATAAGATGTAGCAGATTGCATCTGAAGAAGTGCGGTTTTTTACCCACGAAAGCTTATGCCCAAATAAATCTGTTAGTCTTTAAGATGCCACCAGACTCCTTGTTGTTTTTGCAGATTGCAAGTGTACTCATTAATTGCAGGGCCCATCATGCAATGCCCTGTTTGTGCTCAGAGTAAGGTGGAACACTGTATGTTCAGATCTATAGCCTCTGTGGGCTTCTCTGTACTGAAAATTAATACTGCCACATTGTGGAACTCTGTGTGGGCTGTATTTGGCCCACAAACTGCACGTTGCCATCCCTCATACGCACCAGAATATAAAACTTTCCAGCCTAAGACAGATTTTGTTTTGTTTTTAATTGTTTAACAAAATAGAACTTGAAATGAGAGGGACTTAAGTGGGAGTTTTACAATGCATGAGCCAAGGCTAAAGGAATTTTCATTTCACCCAGAGCTTACATTAATCCCTGAACATCTCTTTGGTGTTGAGTAAACCACCAGCTTAACTGCATGATGAACAGACCGCTAGCATGGTCACGTAATCACCTCGATTCAATAAATCAGTAGAGGATATGCTATGGAGAGTAATCCTACATTGTTTGTGGGTGGATGGACTAGGTGAGCCAATCATGAGTCTTTTCCATAACTTCTGGGAATCTCTGATCAACACACCATCTGTACAGCTATGTGATGGGCTGATGAAAATGATCCTGATTCTTTAGAAACTTCTCAGATGTCAGGATTTATAAAGCTCTGGGACTTTTGCCATTGTATTCAGTGGAGCCAGGATTTATTACAGCCCTTAGCTTATAACTAGGTTAAACAAATAAATACAAAGATCTCTAGCAGAAAAGTGTAGGAACTTTATTTTAAAATGTTTGACGATGCAGAGATGCCTGGTGTGTTTTATTCAGGAACTTGAAAATATGAACCAAGAATATTGAAGCTAATGTTGAAAATACCACAGAAAAGGGAAGATTTAATTATATAATTTATTGCTAAGCATGTATTACTGATGTATATAGCAATTCCCAGATCAAAGGGTCTGGTCCTGCTGTCTTTAGTTAGGTGAGTAGTCCCATTAATGCCTGATCTTGTTGTATGTTAGATCTATAATCCTGCTGTATCAGATGACTAAAGAAATTTCAGTTAGATAACATGGACTAGTTATCTTCATCACCTCTCCGAATCTTTTTTGGTTTCTCATATTGTACAGTTAGAAGATATTTGTTTGGCTTGTAGCAAAATACTCATTTTTCTTCAGATTTAATTCTTAACTGCAGTCTCAGCTAACATTATAGGCAGGTTTACTACACTATGGGATTAAGTCGACCTAAGTTACGCAACTCCAGCTACATGAATAACGTAGCTGGAGTCGACGTAGCTTAGGCCAACTTCTTGCAGTGTCTACACTGCGCTGGGTCAACAGGAGAAACTCTCCTGTCAACTTACCTTATGCTTCTCATTTTGATGGAGTACCGGAGTCCACGGGAGAGCAATTAGCAGTTGATTTAGTGAGTCTTCACTAGACCCACTAAAACGACCCCCCGTGGATCGATTGCTACAGCACCAATCCATGGTAAGTGTAGACAAGCCCTAAAGACTATTCCCATGATAGGAGCAGCTAAGTTCATTGGCTTGTGTATGTTTCAGACCCTACGTGGTTGATCTCCAATAGACCCAATTTACTTATTTACAACCCTTCCCTGATTGATCAGTATAAAAAATTTCACTTCCAAAGACAGACCCTAGCTAAACAGCAAAATACCCTTTTTGAGTGATGTGCAATGCAAATGCTGACATAAGTATTTGCATTAATTTCTGCTTTTCTTCATTTCTTCCCAGGAAATGTTCACTCTCCTAAAACTATCACAAAAAAGCAGTACGCTCAGGTTTTCTTACCCTTCATCTGAAATGGCTGTTGTTAATTCACTAGACTGCTGTAGGCGGCTACAGTAGCTAACACAGACTGTGCCATAGTCATTTCACTTTGTTTGGCTTGTTTCTTTGGCAGAATAAGAGAACTGTTGTGAGTGGGAAGTGAGGAGATTTTGCACTGAGAGGGAAGGAAGTTTTATGTTTGCAACCATCTGTGCAAATATTTCAACGTAGCTTTCTGCAGCATGCTGTCCCCTTACAGCAGGGGTTCTCAAACTGGGGGTTGGGACCTTTCAGGGGGCTGCAAAGTTATTACATGGGGGGTTATGAGCTGTCAGCCTCCCCCCAGCATTTGTATCCAGCATTTATAATGGTGTTAAATATATATAAAAAAATGTTTTTAAGGTAGAAGGGGGGTCGCATTCAGAGGCTAGCTATGTGGAAGAGATCACCAACACAAAAGTTTGAGAACCAGTGCTTAACAGTAAATGCAATGGCATGCATAATGTAGGATGCCATGGCTAGGCATGAGTGATGCTCAAAATGTCTTGAAGTTCCACAGTGATAATCAAGGTTTGGATTCTAATTTGGGCATCTTCAGTCTTGACATAGGGCAGGAAATATCCTCTGAAGAGGTTTTTTTGAGTGATTCCCAACATTTCCTACTCTTGAGAACTTCTCTTTCAAAAATCTACTTAATTATATATATGTCCAAATATATTCTTAAAATTACCCTAGCTGTTATTTAAAATTATTATTTAATGTAGTATTGAATACTTAGATGGCAGTTTCCAGTGTTGTGTCCCAGGCTATTTGGAATTCCTAATTTTAAAGTTTGATCGCATTGGTTTGTAGTTATGAGCGTTGTTAATCCTATTTGTATGGCATTGGTATCCATCAGAGTTTCCTAAACTCCCAAAGTCCTGTCCCAACATGCACTGGAGCAAGTGTAAAACCAGGATGGGTTGTCAGGAGGGATACTCTCTAGGTGTTACCAAGTCCTGGAGTGGAATCTTGACCCCTCTAAATTCAATGGGGCCAAGATTTCACCCCAGTCAGGAATCCCCAGACGATTACACTTTACATCTTCAAAGCACCTTACAAACATTGCCTAACCCTCATATGCTCTTTTCGAATAGACAGGAATTCTTAGACTCAGTCCTAGATATTTTGGCAACAGGCAGATTAGAGATACAGAAATGAGATGCAGGGGTTAAGTGATTTACCCAAGGCCACAACTGGAGGAACTATATGAACAGGATTAGGATTAGCCAGACGTTCCCTGTATTCAGTCCTATTTTCAGACCACTGAACCATGCATTTTTCTGTTATTGTTATTATTTATTGTTTGTATTCTGGTAGCACCTAGAAGCCTCGGTTGAGATCAGAATCCCATTATGCTAGGCTCTATGTTAATTACTAGTAGGAAGCAATCCCACTGTCTATATTTTTACTCCATCCTGATTTCAGGAAGTAAATGGAGGTGTGAAATTTAAAGTGGAAATTAAAGATCGGGGCAGATCCTCAGCTGTTATGAATTGTCATAGCTTTGTTGAAGTAAGTGGAGCTATGATAATTCACAGCAGCTGTGGATCTGCTCCAAGAATGTGTTTTCCAAACTTTTCTGGATGTTTCAAAGGTTTCATTTGACTTCTGGAGCTATTAAAACCAGTTTTTCATCCATATCATTTTGGCTCCATTGCTCATTATATCCCCAGTGACAAGTTCACTTTCTAGAGTCAGATCCATTAGGGGCTGGAACTAGGCTAGTGATCTCCTCTATATACTTCAGTGCTCCCTCGTGATGCCCACTTTATCCAGTACCATATCACTTTTAAGTAGCAGGGCCAGTTGTAATAGGTGCTTTGGGGATCTAAGGGGCAAAGGCTCAGAGGTGCCAGTACACTGGGGGCTTGTTTGTGTCCTACTAAAAAAGCCAACAGTCATGTCTCTGTGCATAACTTTTAAATAGCTGCCCTTGCCTCTCTTTCTAACTCGAAGGAGGCAGTGATCAGTACATGTGGCTTTGCTGCTTACATCCCTGCTTGTCAAAAGAAGCAGATAAGGAAGAAAATACGTTTCCTCACTTGAAATCCTTTCATGTGATGTTTATTAGCTCTCTGTAAGTGAAAACCTTTGCCATAAAGGAGAAGCATCCAATACTGGCTAGTGCTAGAGGCAGGATGTCAGATCAGCTTCTCATCACTTATTTTTACTATGGTGGTAATAACAATGATAATGGAGAAGGGAAATAATGATATTCACTTATTGTCCAGCATAACCCATATTTGCCTTAGGCAAGAGGGTGAATACAATTCTTTAGGGCTAAATTAGACTGGACAGTGGTCTGACCTGAGATGGAAAATCCTATGATTATTAAAAAAAATTCTCCCATCTGACTCCATAAGTGTTATTCTCTAATCTTGTGTAGGGGGCCAGAAGCTTCAAGGCAGACCTTGCCAAACAAAGACCACCGGCTGAAAGAATAACACCCATTTATCTGCAGCGTCAAACTAGAATCTTCAGAGAGAAGGTGAGCACATCATCCTACTCCAAAATAATATAGGATGTACATGATAATAGACAACTATTTTTTCCTTATGGCTATCAGGTAGGGTGCCCACTAAATTCTAAAATTACCATCTGATAAAGTGACCTGCTTGTAAAAGGGTTGCAGTCCACTTAATAGATTCATAGATTATAAACCCAGAAGGGACTATTATTGTAATCACCTAGTCTGTTCTGCTTGTAGCGGGGTGAATACCCACTACAGCCCGGAAGGGGTTGGAAAAGCCCTGCAGAGGGCTGGGGATGGGCAAGGGAGTAAAACCCTGGCTGACTGGGGGAAGTGGCTGCAGCTGGGGCCCAGGGCCACCCAGGGGGGGCAAATGGGGCAATTTGCCCCAGGCACCACAGGGACCCCCGGCCCCGCCTCCACCTTCCCCCATCCCCTGGCACCCTGGCACCTCAGCACACCATGTCAGGAGCGGCCCTGGACAGTGCTGCAGCAGCAGGACCTGAGCTCCTCTCACTGAGTCAGAGCTTCGTGGTAAGGGGGTGGGGCTGCAAGCTCCGTTCCCACCAGAACCACGCCGCTGCAGTGCTGTCCAGGGGCCAGGGCAGCTCCTGGATGCGGCATGCTGAGGCTCCGAGAGAGCGGAGAGGCAGCAGTAACCCAGGAGCGGCCCTGGATAGCGCTGCTGGGGGCGGTCAGGGGATGGGGAACAGGAGGTTGATCGTGAGCATTCCAGGGATCTGTCAGGACTTTTGCGGGGGAGTGGATAGGGGTCGGGGAAGTCAGGGGACGGGGGGGTTGATGGGGGATGGCGTCCCGGGGTGGTGGGGTGGGGCGGTGAGAGGACAAGGAGCAGGATGGGTTGGGGATTATGAGGGGGACAGTCGAGGGGGCAGGAAGTGGGTAGGGGTCAGATAGGGGGCAGGGCCAGGCTGCTTGGGGAGGCAAAGCCTTCCCTACCCTAAAGCTCATTCAGCAGTTTGAGGCTTGGAGACAGCTATTTAACACAAAGAGCCAAGCTGTTATCTTTTCCCTTGTGGTTACCATCTGTTTCACTTCTCAGATGCCAAATTATAGTCTCCATTTAATTTCAGTGCCATAGGGAGATTCCTGTCAGGGGAGGGTAGCTTCATTTAAAATTAGCCACTTTAGATTGACAGTGATAGAGCCAAGAGAGCCATGAGGGAGGGATCACATGAGAAGAGCAATATCATACACCATCTACCTCCATCCCAACCCTACCAAGGGAGACCCCCGTCCCCTGCATTCCCCGAGGCTCCAGAGGGGTTAATTCAGTGATTCTTAAACTTTTGTACTGGTGACCCCTTTCACATAGCAAAGCTCTGAGTGTGACCCCCCCCCTTATAAATTAAAAATACTTTTTTATATATTTAACACTATTAATCATCCCTGATGGAAATGGCCATGCATTGAGTGAATCCAGAAGAGAAATCCCTTTTGTTGCCAAATAATGAAACTAGAATTGATTTTCAATTCTCTGGTGGTTATCGTGGTCTGAGGATTGATTCAGTGTAAGTGTCAATACCTCTTCAAAAAAAATAAGTCCCTGAGTGGTTATGAATTTTTTAAGAGGCTCCAACAATTTCCAATTTAATCTACAGTGAAAAAGCCGATTACTACGTATCACATGCTTCTGGTTCTATCTTCCTGCTTGATAAGCTTTCTGTTGTAATTCTTATTCAAATAAGAACTTAAAGACAAAAATGTTTGGGAAAGCTTTAATGCAAGATATCAAATAGTTAAAAACTGGAATAATAATCCATTTCAATCAATAAATCCTATATAAACTGTGTTACAGGATATTTTGAATGAAAGGTCCAAATAGCAGCTTGTGGTTGTGTTTTCAGAAAGAACGAGCCTGAGAACATCAAAATAATTTTCAAATGGAATAAGTAGTTGCTTGTAGTTGAGACTAGAAGATACTCAGTAACTTGAACACTTTGGGTGCAAACCTTGCAATTTTCCATGTAATGCTCTGATCATTGCTTTCAATCCACCACCACACATTACCACCATATCTCTTTCTAAGGTCTAGAATTTCTGGTGCACGGATGGAATTACAAAGAGGGAACAAATACATTTTTATTTAAGTGACGGGTGGAAATGATATTATATCCATATAGTTAAACCAAAAATCCAGGAGAAAAGAAATTTCACCTGTAATAGGTGGCGAAAATAGATAGAATCACAATTAGAGTCTGATTAAGTGTCTATTATAAAATAAGCACGTAATCCAAGGCACAACGAAGTCAATAAAAAAGAACGCCATCCGGACAATCAAGGACTCTTAGATATGCGGTCAAGTCTAGTACAGATGAAATAAAAATGTGGTGTTGCAAGTTCCATTTTCACATATTTATGGGACACTTAAGACTGTATGCTCAACCTACCCATACTTCCCCATATCCCACCTAAATTCTAACATACATTAAAAATAGCAAGTCAGATAATTAAGAGGCAGGCTCTAACACTAGGATGGCTAGTCACCTATACAGTTCGACAAGTATCTTAGGTCGATTTTGCGAGTCTACACATCTGGTCAAATGGGAGAGATCTCTCCTGTTGGACTTAAATCTTATGCTTCCATCGGGTGAGATGGAAGTTGTATGGGAAGGAGTGAGTTTGGCAGGTCCAAAATTATGGTGGGGTCTTCATATGACATGTCTATTGAGATGTTCAGTTTTCATGACATAGGCTATCCCAGATTCTAGGACAGCTCAATGCTCAGTTTGGAGTCTGCTACTCAAGCTAACTAAGGACACTCACAGTAACCGTCTCTCCAGTTTTATGAGGGGACTCCTGTGGCCAGTCTCTAGGAAACGTATAAATTCATGGAGTTAAGTCCATGAATGGCTATTAGCCGAGATGGTAGGGTGTCCCAGCCTGCTGTTTGTCAGAGGTAGGTTGGACGGCAGAGAGAGACAGTTGTCTTATACCGTTAGGTTCACTCCCTCGGGCACTGGCATTGGCCACTGTCGGGTAGATGGTCTATACGGTTGGATGGCCGTTGTCTGACCTAAGCTGTATGGCCATCTATGTTCTATGTTCATACCTAAATTGAACCCAAAGTTATGTGGGGACAGTATGAGTCAAGGAAAGCGAGCAGGTCATCGAAACCTGTGAAAGATCTCTGACGTGGATGGGCCCAGGCAGTTTGGCTCACAAGCTGAGGGGATCAAAAGTTGGATTTTCTAAGCAGAAATTTTTTTGTTTTTTAAGTCTAACTCAAACACAGCAAGCTAAGCAAATATTGGCCACACATTCTGAAACCCAAACCATGTTCAGGTTTTGGCAGACTAATTTCATCTTTTCAATTAAAAAAAAACACAACAAATTTTGAAGGAAAGCAGACATTGTCCATGATTTTTTCTACTTTTAAAAAACCTCTAGTTTTCGATCCAAAAAAAGTTTTGATGGAAAATATTTATCCAACCATTTTAATGAACTTTAGTGCCTTTTAGCACTAGCTGATGCTGAGAACCAGTGATACCTTGTAAAGGTGACTTAAAAAGAAGTTTTCTCAAAACTGGGTTTGTGCAGAGATGCAGAAGGTTTTTAAATGTTTATTTTCCCCAGGGCTGTCCAGGGGGAGGTGGCGGGCAAGTGGGACAATTTGCCCCGGGGCCACAGGGGCCCCCACGAGAATATAGTATTTTATAGTATTGCAACTTTTTTTTATGGAAGGGGCCCCCCAAATTGCTTTGCCCCAGGCCCCCTGAATCCTCTGGGCGGCCCTGCTGTGGCCACGCCCCAAACTAAGCAACTGGGCCTTATTAGAAGGCCAGGGAAGCCAGAGGGAGCAGTCTCTTTCTGACTTGAGAGGGAGACATGCCTGGCTGCTGGGGAACTCACCCAGCGGACCTAGAGGGAGGCAGGGCTGGGGAAAGGCCAGGATCTGGGAAGCCCTAGGCTAGCAACTCCCCAGGCTGCAAGGCCTAGTTCTAGGCCTCCTAGATATTGGGCTTGCAGAGAGGCAGCCGGAGGGTGAGTAAAGGCAGCCAGTCCAAACCCCGTGTTGCCTGTGATGATTGGCTGATAGACTGCAGTATGCCACAGGGCATGGGGACTAAACAGAGGCTGGCAGTAGCTACGACTGAGGTGATGTGAAGAAAGGAGGTGGGGGGTTCCTTGGCGTGGGGAAACCCAGAGACTGTGGGTTACTGCAGGAGGCAGAACCCTGAGATAAGGGCAGTGAGGTCCTGGGAGGGACACTGGGGCCAATGGCAAGTGGATCACCGGCCTGCAGAGGGCGCTCTGGGGTCCAAGAGCTAATTCCCAAGAATGACCAGCAGGAGGGGCCGCAGGGGTCGTACTACGTGCTGTATATATTATGGGCCAGAAGACTTCCCTGAATTAATTCCTGTTTGAAATAGGGCATATATTTAGGAAAATATCCAATTTTGATTTAAAATTTTCCAATAATGAAGAATCCACCACAACACTTAGTATATTGTTCCAAAGGTTACTCACCTTCACTGTTAAAAATCTTCACCTTGGTTCTAGTTTGACTTGTAGCCACCACTAGATTTTTTTTTATACCTTTGTCTGCCAGATTGAAGAGCCCTTTATTATCAAATTTCTGTCCCCGTGTAGGTACTTACAGCCGTGATGTAGCTAGGAGTGGACATTTGGGTGGGCCCCGATTTATGATGGCTAGGCCATGACCAAAGGTCAGGTGTCACAGAAAGAGCATAAGCCATGAGGGCCTTAAATCAGTGCTCCACCAGGCTCTCTCCCCCCCCGCTCCCCGCAGCAGGGTGCCAGCCCCACGATCCCTCTGTGGCTCACCATCCACCATGAGTTATTAACTCCAAGCCCCACAGATCCGTGCAGGTACCACCCCATTCTATGGCCTCCTTACCTGGTACAGGCTAGCCAGGACATGTATGGAGTACACAGCCTCACCTTTTGCAACACGCACAACATTAACATCTCTGTGATGTTAACACACTAACACGCCAGCACTGATAGGGTTAAAGTGGCTGAGAGGCCAATTAATCCTTAGGCTGCACTTGCTGGGGAGCTGAGAGGCAAGGAGACTGGTTGAGAATGAAGCTCACCTGGGCAAGAAGAGGCAGGGTTTCTATGCAGGAGTTGAGGAAGGGGCTGCAGGGAGGTCAGTCCGTAATAATTACACTCCCTGATACAAGAAGGAAAGTAGGAGCCAGAGAGAGGCTTGGGAGGAAGCAGTCCAAGGAAGGAGCAGTAAGATATGAAAGTGATAGACCTGAACTGCTGGTTTGAGGGTCCCAGGATTAGAACTTGGTTTAGCGGACAGGCCTGGGATCCCCTATGAGGAGGAGCTGTTGAGCAGTGAGTACTATGCGCCCTATGACAACCCTCTTGGAGGGCAAGAACTGTCCCCCTCCCCCCAAAACACTAGGTGTTCCCTTATAACAGTGCCCTGCCACACCAGCAGTGTGGACACAGAGGCCCCACATAGACACTTCTCCTTTGCCCCAGTGGAGTAATTGCTTCCTGCTGGCTCTACTGTGCTTCGCAGACCCAGAGAGCTCTTCAGTCAGTGCACAACCTAGCACTTTGGCTTGGAGGTCAGAGTGGACAACAGGGTCCAATCCTGCTAGTCCATCCATGGAGGTGTCATGTTATTGCCACGACTCTTCTGGGCCCAAGAAATGCAGACCATGTCTTTCCAGCTCCTTGGGGGGAGTTATGATCCCAGGCTGGTTTGACTTTTAACTCCATCAGGCACTGCTGCCTGCTGGGAAGGGTGGAGAGAACAAGCCCATCAGGGGCAGCACCAGCACACAACTGATGTCGGTGTATACAGAGCACAGGCCGCAAGGGAGAGCAAGCCCCAGGTTCCCTTCCCTTGACAGGCAGGAAGGGCATGGCACTGCACTCGGTCACCAGTATGCTGTGGCTCTGTGTCATGAGCCAGACTATTGGGGCTAGACGGGGTGTGATTACAGAGCATCCCAACACCCTATACCACACACAGGATGGGGGTGCTGCCCACTTCCACGCCACTTCCAACTGGTGCACAGTCACAGCCCCATGGAAGCTTGAGATGTCTTGGGCCTGGTCTACACTATGCATTTAAACCGATTTTAGCAGCGTTAAACCAATTTAACGCTGTACCTGTCCACACAACGAGGCCCTTTATATCGATATAAAGGGCTCTTCTCTTTAAATCGGTTTCTGTACTCCTCCCCAACGAGAGGAGTAGCGCTAAAATCAGTACTACCATATCAGATTAGGGTTATTGTGGCCGCAAATCGACGGTATTGGCCTCCGGGCGGTATCCCACAGTGCTCCACTGTGACCGCTCTGGACAGCAATCTGAACTCGGATGCACTGGCCAGGTAGACAGGAAAAGCCCCGCGAACTTTTGAATTTCATTTCCTGTTTATCCAGCGTAGGCTCTGATCAGCATGGGTGGCGATGCAGTCTCAAATCCAAAAAGAGCTCCAGCATGGACTGTACGGGAGATACTGGATCTGATCGCTGTATGGGGAGACAAATCTGTTCTATTAGAGCTCCGTTATAGAAGATGAAATGACAAAGCATTTGAAAAAATGTCCAGGCTATGATACAGAGTCCAGAGCACAGTGCTGTGTGACAAGCGTAACGGAAAGCCAAAGAATCAAATGGATGCTCATGGAGGAAGGGAGGGGATACTGAGGACTCCAGCTATCCCACAGTCCCCGCAGTCTCCGAAAAGCATTTGCATTCTTGGCTGAGCTCCCAATGCCTGTAGGGTCAAACACATTGTCCGGAGTGGTTCAGGGTCTATCTTGTCAATTTACCCCCCCGACCCCCTCCGTGATAGAAAAGAGGAAAAAATCGTTTCTTGACTTTTTTATATGTCAGCCTATATACTGCATGCTGCTGGTAGACACGGTGCTGCAGCAGTAAACAGTAGCATCCTCTCTCCTCCCCTCCCTGGTGGCAGACGGTATAGTGCAGTAGGACTGATAGCCGTCCTGGTCATGAGCCCGTGAGTCCCCGTGGCTGGCCTCAAGTGGCAGCGGCAGTTTGGCAGTGGGTCATTCCCTCTGAGAGGGACTCAGGGACCTGCTGCTGAAGAAGCAGCTGTGGTAGAGCTGCCACCGAAGTGCCGCCGATCACGGTAGAGCTGCACCCCTCCACTTTTTGCTCCTGAGGGAAGTGCCTCACTCACCTCGCCCTTGTTATGGCACTGACCCCCAGACCACCCTGGACCCTGCATCCCCTTGAAGCATGGGCCCCCCTAAAGTGCAGGGCCTGAGGGGTTGCCCCAGTCCATCCTATGGATGGGACAGCTCTGAAAATATAAGCCCCAACGTAGGAGCCAGGCTCACGTTCCTGAATATTGGGGGAGCACAGGCCCAATGGGCCCATATAACTCGCCACCTACGTGAATGTTTTATAAATGCTGATGGATGGACTGCTGAAGGGATAGGAAGATAAATGGTCTGGTTCCTCTCTCCAGCATTAAATTCTTGTACAGATTGAAAAATTAAAGGTAATTACCACTCAGATCAAATTCTTTCAAAAGTCAAACCTGTCTAGCCCAACAGCAGATACTTGTTTTTAGGGTTGATCTTTGTGGGTTTTATTAGTAATGCATAGTTCCTTAGGGTCAGGGAGAGGAAGAGAGGGAGAAAGGAAGAACAGCAGATCTTCTTGAGCTTCCACTGTTAAAACAAACTATCTACGGGAGAGCCCTTAATTCCGAGAACATGCTGTACATTGTTACCACGGTGTCTTCAATAAGTTCCTCCTTGCTTTGAAGAATGCACTACCCACTGGTTTGAATTATTTATTGGCCTACTGGGCCACTCCACTGTAATATATCTGTGGCATTAGGATGTGATGTGATATGTTTAGATAGAGAGCACTTTATGCCTCTGGTGATGGATATGATGACTCTGAATTTGTTCCTCTTTCAGAGTTTGAGGGAAACAAGTTTCAGAGGGGTAGCCATGTTAGTCTGTATCAGCAAAAACAATGAGAAGTCCTTGTGGCACCTTAGAGACTAACAAATTTAGTTGGGCATAAACTTTCATGCGCTAGAACCCACTTCATCAGACGCATCTGAGGCAAACAAGTTGAGTTAATCTTGGGCAGGTGGTGATTGTTTTTATTTGTAATCATGAAGTTTATACACTGAGGTTTATGGGCCCAATCCATCCGAGGTATCACTCAACAAACACAGTGGAGAGGGCAGGATTTGGGCAAATGCACTAATAGCATCCCTGGACTTTGGTAGGCTTCTTAGCCATTCCCCAGGTACTCATTTGAGGTGTCTCTGTTTGGGTTTGCCTACTTCAGACATGTGGGGCCAGATTTTCAAATATGCTGCACACCTGCTGCCACAACTGTCTTTAGTCGGAGTTGTGAGAACTCAGCACAGGTTTCTCAAGCTGGGCAGCCAAAATCAGAGTTTTAAAGAAATTGGGCCCTGTTGTCTTGTCAAAGGCCACACAACAAATGAGCGGGAGAGCCAGGAGTAGGACCCAGAAGTCTTAGTTTTGCTACCTGTAAAGTGGCGCCAATACTCCCCATGAGGTTGTGAGCCTTGCTTAATGTTTGCAAAACACCTCGAGGTCCTCACCTGAAATGCTGCTACACAAAAGTGGACTATTATTACTTGTATTAATATGTCTAGGATCCATTGATCTATATAGCCAGTATTTAGTAACCATCCAACCAATTACAAATATGTTGTACATAACACCCACCAAAAAACCTTTATCATGGTGGTTTGAAAACCCCTTCATGGGACATGAAGTGTTTAAATGTTTAGAATATTTTGGTTCTGAGCTGTTGCTCTGAACAATCCTGTGCAGGCTTGTTTCCAGGCAGCTTTATGGATGGATGAGAATAATAGAGAATGAATGGCAGGGAATTCCTGTTTGGTATGAAATGCAAGCTGTAAATGAGAAGCAATGTTCAGTTGCAGGTGAGTGGCTGGTTGTCCCACTCCATCCTACCTACATAGCACAATGTGCGTGGAAGAATGTATTGAGACAGCATGGCCTGGGTTTCAATACTTCATTCACTAGATGGCAATGTTGAACAAAATTCGAAAGTGAGGTCTAAATCGTGCTCCCACTGATATCAATGAGTTGTGCTACTGATTTTAATAGGAGCAGAAGAGGGCCCCTTATGTATATCTGCCTCTCTGTTCCTGCAGATTGCTGTATAACTGAATGGGGCAGCCATCAGGTAAAGACTGGAGCTATGTCAGCTATGTAATGTTCAACTATCGCCATGAGATTTGCTTATTCTTGATTCCATGATATGGGTGAAAATTCCTGCAGGAGGCAGTTAGAGAGGATAGGATTTAAAAAGCACCCTGACAACTGCTGTGGCAACTTGTGATACACTGAAGCATAATGGCTTGTGTAATGTTCTGTGGCCTCCCACACACATACACAGCTGGAATTCATGATCTGCAGTTCCAAAAACACAAACCTTTACTCTGTGTGAGTGGGAAATGATGAATACTTCCACAGGTATAACATTCCAGGGTATTAGAGAAGAGTGGTGCACATACAATAGGTGTCAGATGTCCAGAATTAGAATTCCTGGCTCCCAATCCAATACTGAGACAAAAAGACTGATGAATTTTGCCTTTTTCCCCTGTCATCTCAATTTCCTTTCCCTTTAGTTCAATGCATCCACCTCTTCTAAACATGGGAATGGGTGACAGGGGATCTATCACTTGATCATTACCCGTTCTGTTCATTGTCTCTGAAGCACCTGGCATTGGCCACTGTTGAAAGACAGGATACTGGGCTAGATGGACCATTGGTCTGACCTAGTGTGGCTGTTTTTATGGACAGAATTTGAAGATTTTCTATGGCAATGAGTATTATAGAGAAAGCATATTAGGCTCTTCCATTTTTCCTGTCCCATGCAAGAAGAAAGGGACATTCAATTAAACTGAAAGGTGGAAAATTCAAAACAGCTAAAAAGAAATACATGTCATCCAGCACATAATAAATTGTCATATTAATTAGTGGGGTTTTTAAATAAAGGTCTCAGTTACACTATAAAGAAAATGTTATATAACTTTGTAAAGAAGCAGAACTGGGTAAAGATTACTTTAATCTGAGGGCCCTTGTCAAACCTGTTTGGGATACAGTATTGTACAATACAACAAACCCTTAAAATTACTTTAAAGGATATTTTAAAAAATTCTGAAATATGTAAAGATTTAAAAAATATATACATTGAATGGCTGCAATTGCATATTCCAGTTGGGTAATCACTTGCATCCACGGCAATTGCTCATGCAAATTACACATACACTTGCATTGCATGCACATTTTTGTGCTTGCAATTTTAAAAGTGTGAGCCTCGAGAAACAAAACAAGACAGCCTCATCTGCATGCAGATATTTTTTTTTTCTATCCATGACTACTTTAGGTTGTTCATTATAATAGAATGGGTGCATGATCTGGAAAGCCACTGTGGTCGGCGTAGTACCTTTTTAAGTGAGAGGACAGTGTGTCAAGGTGACTTTGCTGCTCCCTTTTCATTCTACAGTCTTCTACTCATGTTGATTCCTCTAACAGCCATGTTAATGAGGCTTGTGTAAGGCAGGGCTGCTGCTCTTGGGGGTGACTTCCACTTGCACATGCAGACTTTCCAGGTGTCATGGGATATGTCTGTACTGCAGCCTTCCAGCCCAGGTAGACAGACTCAGGCCATGGCTACACTAGCGCTTTACAGCACTGCAAGTTTTGCGCTCAGGGGTGTGAAAAAAACACCCCCCTGAGCGCTGCAACATACAGCGCTGCAAAGCCTCAGTGTAAACAGTGCCGCAGCACTGGGAGCTACACCCGTAGAGGATGTGGAGTACGTGCAAGGCTAGGAGAGCTCTCTCCCAGCGCTGGCGCTGCGACCTCACTCGCACTTCAAAGCGCTGCCGCGGCAGCGCTGCCATGGCAGTGCTTTGAAATTTCAAGTGTAGCCATACCTCTATCAAGCTAGGACACTACAATGTGGAAGTTGTAGCTTGGGTTAGAGCTCAGGCTTTCAAGCCTAGAGATTCAGATGGGCCACAATGTCCATACTGCTATCGTTAGCATGCTAGCTTGAGTCCCATTAATGCCAGTGTTATCTGAGCTTGGAGGCTCACTGCCAACTGCAGTGTAAACATACCCATAGGTTCATGTTCCTTCTCTTTTCCCTCTCCTTTTTTGGCCCTGTGCTCCTCCCCTTCCAGAGCCCAGCTGTGCAGTGACAGATTGCTCTGGAAAAACACTAGTTCAGTATTAACTAAATGAGTGCTAGTTTGGCACATTTCTTCTTTTTTTACAAATAAGAATTTGAGTAGTTGCTGTGTGGTTTGATGGGTTGGGCAGATCAGGGCCCTTCTGTCCTCACATCCTTCCCTGTGACCCATCCATTCTTCATGTCTCTCCCTGTGACCCCACCTCTTCCTGCCACATTTCTTTGGTTTTCTTTTCATCATTGTCTTGTTTCCCTGTGCCCTCCAGCTTATTCCCACCCATCTGCACTTCAAACAGGCTGGGACCTGTGGAAAAAATAGCGTGTGAGCATATAATTAAAGACTATTGTAATGCTGTCACACTCTGGAGAGCAATCCACACCAGTGAGGGGTTGTCAGATCCTGTTACATTAGGTGCCATGCAGTACAATTGGTTTCAGGATCAGCGGAAAAGCCAAGAGAGAGGACAAGAAGATAGGAGGCAGAAAGGAGCACATAAGGGAGGGGAAGATATATCAGGTTAGAGTCCTTGCTGGTGCAGCAATGATGGTCAAGCATGCTCAATAGAATATCAAGATCTGGTGTCATGGCAACAGTCCTTCCATTGCAGCTGCAGTGATGGTAAAATAAAGGTTCTTCTTTTGTTCTCCCCCAAAGTCTCTTTTTAAGGGGCCCAAACAGGCAATGGGTGGAATAATTCATCCCCTTATTTCATCCACCAATTAGGCCTAATTTCTGAAATACCAATTTTGGTTCATTATTTTCCAATCCTCTATTCCCCTTGTTTACCACTCCTAATCTTAACACAGTCCTTGAATGGTATCAGTAAACCCTTTCTGTTTAAATTAATTCCGTCTTTCTGTCTCCTTTCCACATGTTTTCTTAAACAGTTTTATATAACAAATCATGTGAAAATTCATGAACCTTAACCACTTTCCATCAATTAGGCTTACAATGAAAGTAGGTCTGCTATGCTCCAATAATTACAACAGGCCCCAGTGTGTGGATGTTTATTAGACTGCCCCACTGTAAATATATGCTTGTCTCACGTAACAGCTCTCTACCATCTTTATTTTCTCTTTTCTTTCTCAAGCCCCACCTAGTGTTTATCAACTCCTGCTCTATTTGGTTAGTATAAGAAGCAATACTATGGTCCCTGCTAGCTGCTGATGTACAGGACTGTATTTATAAACCAGTTTCCATATTTGTTTGACATCAGAAAAATTTTGCTGTTTAATATTTAAACAAAACCTTTCATGCAGCAGCATCGGAATGGGCCTAGATAATCTAACAGATCTTCACCTTCAATTTCTATAATGCATTAACAGTAAAATTCTTATCATTAAGCCAGCTTTAAAATGGGACAGAAAATGATTTTCAAGCTTCTAACAGGCACAGACTCAGAAAGCAAAGATATATTGCCCATCTCCTCTGGCTGGTGGACTCAGCTTCCATCCGGTAGGTGTCACAGATGTTACAGGCTCAGATGCTCCAGTTCTAAAGGCAGATGATCAGCTTCTTGTTTGCTTTTATGAATAAGAATGTTTATTAGCTAGAGGCAGGCCTAGAATTCACCCTGTGTGACATTTTGTATCTTCCCTCTGTTCCATGGCCACAAACAACCCTGAAATTGTGATTCACTCTCAACTTATTGCTTGTCACATTGACGTTTTCCGACAGCGTCCCAGAGCCATCACCTACAGAAGATGGAATTAGTCACTGATACTGTGCTGTAATGCATCAAGTTCTATTCATTTTTGTTTTAACTTGATCCTTGTATGTTCACAACGTCATGTGTTGTCCAGAATTAAAGGAACATGCTACCAGCTAGGGTTTGGGCCCAAGATTTAGTCTCTTTAACAAAAGGGTTTTACAAAACCTTCTATGAAAAGAAAAGCATTTGTGAATGTTTTTAAAATTTCAAGGATAAAATGGAGGGGCAGTTTTAGGGGGCAGTGAGGTGGTGTGAATCCAAACCAAAGATTTGTGCTAGTGCATGAAAACCAGGAAGTGAAACTGACTATGGAGGCCTACGTTTTCCAATAAGTACGTACCTGCTTAAAATGCACTAACCAGGTTATGAATACATGTACATCTGGGATATCCACATCTCAGTTAGGCGTGTGCAAAAGCATGCATGGTGCCCTTATGTGTTTGTCTCTGATAATTTGGACCAAACTTTCTATAAATAGGTCTAAGCTGCTAGTCTCAGCCTACTGAAATGAAATAAGGTAATCACCAGCATATTAATACTTTAGATTTTGAAAATTCAGTTTGAATGGTCTATAGTGTTACGAGTGTTTTGTTGATAGTGCCCATTTAAGCATCTCTCAAGTTAATATGTAGCTTAAATCTGGGGTTTCTGGATGCTCGGCATGAAGTGACATTGAGAGATTTCTTTTCTCATGCTCTGCTTCTCCCATTAATTCTAATTACCAAGGGATCTTCATAGAATAACTTAAGAGATCATTAGCTAATATGTGCATAATTTAATCTTTAAAATTTTCTCCCTGTTAAGTATGTGATCAGTATGAATTCCTTGGGAGTTAGTTATCACGGCTCTGATCTTAATGAAGTGACTGGCTATTCATGTGTACATTTAGATTTAAGAACACAGTTGTAATTCCATGGAACATAAGAACTGCCTAAGGTATACTTTGTGCTAAAGAACAGATTGAGTGCGTGGAAAAATAATGGGCCAGATCCTAGGGAGGATCTGATACACACAGCACAGGCTGGAGTTGCATGTGCAGTGATGGCTTAAAACTCTCCATTACGGGATTTGGAGAATTTTAGAGTCTTTTAATTATTCCTAGGAATGCCTCTGCCTACAAATATACTACCTCATTTGCCTTGATTTGAGAACTAGGACCAAGCTTCAACGTTATCAAAGTCTAGCCTGAAGACCCACTTCTGCTGTGACGCCTACGAGAAATCAGCCAATGAAAGATGGCTAGGTAGAGCAGCAGTTACGGATAGCTAACATTATTTGGAATCATTAAACTGTGTAATAGCTAACTTGTGTAACTACATGATCTTATCATTACTAGAGCTGGCTGCAGACTTTTTGATGAAACATTTTTTCAATGGAAAATGCCAATTTGTTGAGAGAGCTTTTTCAGGTGCAGGATGGACTTTCTGGTAAAGAGATGGCCCTACTCCAGGATAGTCTGGTGGCTAGGGATTAGGCAGAGTTGTGGGAGACCCAAATTCAAGTCACACTACTGGGCTTGAGTCAGATCAGGGACTTAGAGCTGAACATGAGCCTCCCAGATGAGTGCCCTAATCATTGGCCTATTGACTATTCTGGGGTGGGTTTCTCTCTCTCCTGGTGACCAGATATTCTCTCCTGGACCTGAGAGACCTGCCTAACCAAAGTTTTATTAAAGAAGTGCTTTGCCTGATTTGGAGCAGGGATTTGAATGTGGTTCCTCCCCGTGCCAGGTGAGTGCCCTAATTCCCAGGCTATTGGGTATTCTCTTGCTTTCTCTTTTTTTCATGGAAAATTTTCAAAAAGTCTTGGTTTTATTCCACACTGGAACCAAAATGAATGTTGAAACCTTTATAGAATCGTAAGACTGGACAGGACCTTGTGAGATCATCTAGTCCAATGGTTTTCAAACTTTTTTTTTTTCTGGTGACCCACTTGAAGAAAATTGATGCCCACAACCCAGTGGAGCTGGGGATGAGGGTTTTGGGATGTTGGAGGGGCTCAGAGTTGGGGCAGAGGGTTGGAGCGCAGAGGTGAGGGCTGTGGGATGGGGCCAGGAATGAGGGTTCAGGGTGTGCGAAGGGGCTCTGGGCTGGGGCAGGTGTTGGGGGTGTAGGCTCTGGAGTGGGACCGGGAATGAGAGGTTTGGGGTGCAGAAGGCGACTCTGGGTTTGGGGGGCCTCAGGGCTGGGGAGGGCGTTGGGGTGCAGGAGGGGGTGAGGGCTTTGGGGTGCAGAAAGAGGGTTTGGGGGCTCAGGGGTGGGGGATTGGGGCATGGGGTTGGGGCACAGGCTTATCTTGGGCAGCTCCTAGTCAGGCTTCCTGCCTATCCTGGCACCATGGACCGCGCTGCACCCTGGAAGTGGCGCAGCATGTCCAGCTCATAGGCAGAGGTATACAAGTGGCTCCATGTGGCTCTCACCCACAGGCACCACCACCCCAGCTCCCATTGGCTGGGAACCAGCCAATGGGAGTGCAGAACCAGTGCTCAGGGCAGGGGCATTGCACGGAGCCCTGTGGTCCCCCTGCCTAGGAGCCAGGCCTGCTACTAGCCACTTCTGGGTAACCTCAAGTTTTCTGCTTGTCATAAATGACAGTCTCTTACCATCACTGGGACTTTCTATGCACTGAAAAGTGTAAATTGCCTCTGACATTTATACAGCAGCAACAACAATAATGTCCTCTATGTAATGTCGTTATAATAGGAAAGCTATTTTAATGCAATGGGGACCTGCAGGGACCTGCAATGATGCTATATTTGAGTGTGAAATTATATGGGAAACCATTTCAATGCTAGTCTGTAAAGACAAAGGCATTAAAAAGTAAGATTGCACATGGGAAACTGTTCCCATGCAATCTATGGGGAACAATGGCATTAATATATCAGATATAATAGAGAAATTATTTCACTGCAAACCTTCCGGGCCAAGTGACAATGGGATTGCAATGTCAGTTTACATGGAAAAACTATTTCAATGCAAGTCCTCAGAGACCTGCGACAATACAACTTGGGGGTGAGATTCCATGGGAAACTGTTAATATACCAATGAATTGAGGCTGAATAAGGTCATTAGATAGTGTTGAGAAAATTATTTGATGCAGAGAAGGCTCAAACAATAGACACGTAACAGATCTGCAGCTGCACTGAGTTTTCACTCCGCACAGCTCAAGAGAGCGAGTGAAGAGGTTGCCTGTAAGGGTATGTCTACACTACAAGATTATTCCAATTTTACATAAACCAGTTTTGTAAAACAGATTGTATAAAGTCGAGTGCATGCAGCCACATTAAGCACATTAATTCGGCAGTGTGCGTCCATGTACTGAGGCTAGCATTGATTTTCCAGAGCGATACACTGTAGGTAGCTATCCCGTAGCTATCCCATAGTTCTCGCAGTCTCCCCCGCCCATTGGAATTCTGGGTTGAGATCCC